>NC_054602.1:11042617-11648987 GCF_004785595.1 Juglans microcarpa x Juglans regia | reverse complement strand
TGAGAAGTGGGGTGGGAGAGAAATGTTTGAGAGATAGATGGAGGAATTTAGAATTGTTTTTAACGACTGTTTACTTAGAGACATTGGTTTTTGGGGACTGAAGTTCATTTGGTGTAATGGGTGGGAGGCCAATTCGAGTATTAGTAATGCCTTGATAGGTTTTTTGGTAATCCTTAATGGCGGAATTTGTTTTCACAAGCTAGAGTTGTACATGGTGGAGTTGTCTATTCTGACCATATCCCAATTTGGTTGGACTAAGAAGTAGTTCATATTGAGAGGAGAAGGGAGAAACCATTCAGATTTGAAGCCTTGCGGCTTGGTGAAAAAAGTTGTGATAAAATTGTTGAAGATATATGGAGAAATGGCACTGGCAGAAATACAATGGAACATGTGATGTCAAAGATTTCTGATTGTGGAAAGAGGCTACAAGCTTGGAACAGAACTAATTTTGGGAATGTTAAGAGGAATTTACAAAGAGCTAAGTATCGACTAAAACAGTTACAAGAAAGTGATCCTATGGGGGTTAGAAGAGAAGAACAAAAAGCTGTTAGGAAAGAAGTGCAGAAGTGGTTAGAACGTGATGAGGTGATGTGGAGACAGAGATCTAAGGAATTATGGCTAAGGGAGGGGGACCAAAACTCAAAATTCTTCCATATAAAAGTATCTCACAGAAAGAAGAAAAATCAAGTTGGGAAACTTCAAAATGAGGAGGGGGCATTGCAGGAAGGGGATCTGAGGGATAAGCCGATCATTGAATATTTTTAGAACCTGTTTACAGCATCAAATCAAAGAGGTGCTAGTGATTTTTTGGGGGTCTTAGCCGGGAAGGTGACTAGTGAAATGAATACTGACTTATCAAAGAGATACATAGAAGCTAAGGTTTTTGAGGCCTTGAAGCAGATGGATCTAGCTAAAGCCCCAGGACTAGATGGTATGGCCCATTTTCTTCTTTCAAAGCTCTGGGCCTTGTGTTGGAAAATCTTTCTCTAATGCTGTTCTTGATATTTTGAATACTCGAATTTTCCCTCCATCATTGAATCATATTTTTATTTAACTAATTCCAAAGAAGAAAAACCTTGTGAAAGTAGTAGATTTTAGACCTAGTCTATGCAATGCGGTCTATAAATTGATATCAAAGTCATTGCAAATAGACTTAAGAAGGTGTTGCCTTACATTATCTCGAATTCTCAGTGTGCTTTTTTTCCTGGTAGACTAATCATAGACAATGTGCTAGTGGCCTATGAGCTGGTCTATTATTTGAAGATGAAGAAGAATGGACAAAAAGACTATATGTCTCTTAAACTTGATATGAGTAAAGCATACGATACGATCAAGTTGAGTGGGGGTTTTTTGTAAGAAGTGATGAGTATTATGGGTTTTGATTCAAAGTTGATTGAATTGATTATGAGTTGTATTCAGGCTGCATGTTTTTTAGTTTTGGTAAATGGGGAACCAAGGGGTCATATAGTTCCAAGTAGAGGAATTAGACAAGGGGACCATTTGTCCCTTTATCTGTTTTTGTTGTGTACTGAGGGGCTTATCTCTTTATTGAAAGATGTTGCCATTAACCATCTTTCGTAGATGATAGTGTATTTTTTGTAAGGCTGATGTGGGGGAAAATAGAAAGATTCAAGCACTGTTGGCAAGATATGAGCGGGCCTTTGGTCAAAAAATTAATAGGGAGAAAACTGCTATGATTTTTAATGAAAATGTTTTAGTTGATAGAAAAAATGAGTTATTGTAGCTATGGGGTGTGAATGGGGTGCAACAATATGATAAGTATTTAGGACTACCTCCTAATGTTGGTAGATCTAAAACAAAGGCTTTCTCTAAAATAAAGCAAAAGCTATGGCAGAAACTCCAACTGTGGAAGGAAAATTTGCTTTCACAAGGTTGGAGAGAAATTTTGATCAAAGCAGTGTCCCTTTTAATTCCTACATACTCAATGAGTTGTTTTCTTTTACCTACTGGTCTATGCTCAAAATTGGAAGCCATGACGGCAAAGTTTTGGTGGGGCTAGAGGAAGGATGAAAGAATAATTCATTAGATAAATGTGCAAAAAATGTGACCAAAAAGGGAAAGGTGGACTTGGTTTTAAAGATTTGCATGTATTCAACTTGGCTTTGTTAGCCAAGCAATGATGGAGGATTATGCAAGAAATAGATTCTTTGCTTTATAGAGTGTTCAAGGCAAAATATTTTCCTAATGAAGTTTTTTTGAAAGCTGGTCTAGGTAAAAGACCATCTTTTGCCTGGCGAGGTATTTTGGAGGCTAAAAAACTATTGAGTCAAGGTTGTACATGGAAGATATGGGATGGTAAAACTACTAAGCTATGGGAGGACCGTTGGATCCCTGGTCACCAATCATTGATGTAGGAAAACACTTTTATTATGGATGAGTTTAGAGAAGCCCCTATGGAAAACTTAATAGATCCTATTACCAGAGGCTAGCAAGTGGAACGTCTTTGAGCTCTCTTCAATCCAAGTCTGGTTGGTGATATTTTGAAAGTAATGATCTATCCTGTTAAGGAATCTGATAAGATGATTTGGTCCCAAGAAAGAAGTGGAAAGTTTAGTGTAAGAAGTTGCTACAAGTTTTTCAAGGAGAAGCTAAAGGGTGGTATAGAAATGCACGAATGTAAGCCAACAACAGTTACTTTGGAAGGCATTGTGGAAAATGAAAGTCCCTAATAAAATAAAATTTTTTGCGTAGAGGGCCTGCATAGAGGGACTACCATCACAACATAATCTACTCAAAATACATGTTAAAATTGAGGGGTCATGTTGTTTTTGCAAGTGAGGGATTGAATATACAACACATGCATTGTTTTGCTGTCAATCCTTACACTTTAGCTGGTTTCTGTATGTTCCTTTGATGAAAAATATGGACAAGAATTTGTCTGTAATATAGGTAGCAATGCAGGTTTTAGAGAAGGCCAGGCAGGGAGCTCTCTTCATTGTTTTCTCTTGCATGGGGCTTTTGGTGGAGAAGGAACCAAATGATTCTTGAGTAGAAGAGTATAGCAGTGCAACAGGTTATTGATTATGCTCTTTCTATTCAAAGGTCATTCATAGATCTGAAGCAATTGCCTAAGACTATGGTTCGAGCTTACTATGAATGGAAGCCTCCACATAGTGATTGGTTGAAATTGAATGTAGATGGAGATGTTTTTGGTAAGATCAATAGAGCAGGGGTGGGGTTGGTGTTGAGAGATAGGAAGGGTGATGTTATGTTGGCAGCTAGCAAGATAGAGTATAAAGTAAAAGATGCTAAAGCTATTGAATTATTAGCAATCCTACGAGCCTTATAGTTGTGTGCTAACATGGGAATCCAAAGAATGTTGATTGAGTCAGTTGCTTGATGACTCATGTACAAGTGCTTAATAATGAACTTGAAACTGCTACTTTGTTAGATCGATCCTTTAGTGCATGAAATCAAAAAACTTCAAGGGTTATATGCAGAGTGCAAAATACAACATGTGTATAGAGAAGGCAATCGGGTTACTCACAAACTTGCTCGGTTTGCTTGGAATGTTGAGAGAATCTCAATGTGGGGAGATTGTTTTCTAGACTTTATTTTTTAAGCCATTTGGTTTGACAAATGTCTGTAAAATTATTTTTATTAATGAAATGTTCTATTCATATAAAAAAAATATATATATATAAAAAATAAAAATTCTATTCAACTTTTGTTCTTCATTTTTCGTAATTTATATTAATCCAAACCAACCAACCGAAAGCTAAACCATTGCCGAATTTACTTCTATATCTATTTTGAGGGGAGAAATTATTGCAGATCTAGATCTAGTACAGGTGTTTTCTAATTATATGTTCAATGTTTGTGGCAGTGTTGGGGAAGCACACAAAATGGGATCGAAATTTCTTTAAATTCTTACGGCCTGATCTTGAGAATTTTAAGCCGGAGAGAGATAAATGCATGAAGTGAACGAGCCATACAACATTGGTTAATTATTTAATCATATCCTAAAAAACTACATGTGATCAACAATAAATATTGTAGAGTTCTATTAATGTGTATCCCTAGTCAGTCTTTCTTCATTCAATGCTCTATGTTTGAATAAGAAAATGAAGGAATTTTTTCTCACAAAATGTAAAAATAAGAGAGAGAGAGAGAGAGAGAGAGAGAGATGCATCACGGATAAGGCGAGAAATTAACATATATAGGAAAGTTAGAATATCTTTAAACCTCGCACTAGTATATTAAACTTGAGGAGATCATCAAAATAAAGCTCATCTATATCTAGTAAAGGATAAAATAGCAAATTTGATACATATATCTATTCTTATATAAATAGTAATTAGAGTACTACTAGATAATAAGATGATCAACTTGACGTACGTGGAAAATGAACTTAAGAACCGCCATAAATAAAACGAATTACCAAATAAACCTTCGATTGAATGCATGCACGCATGCAGTACTGCTTTGTTTATAAGCAAACATGTATGAGTGTGTGTATTTATATATATATATATATACAATTTATCTTCTAAATCAAATTATATATGATCATATCATGTGAATAATCATGTATGTGATTCAAATGAAATCATTCATATTAACTAAAAGTACAAATCAGTACTTAAAGCAGGCTTTGAATCTGCCTGCCTGCAGATCATCTCCGATCCAATTGCTTCAAAATGAGCATGCAATATTTAATGATTATTCATTCAATTACATGAACTATACATAATTATTATTAAAGGAGTGATGCTTTCACGACATAACTTTGCTGAAAAGGACTACCATCCAATAGTTTGTAGTAATTCATGATGCTGTGCAATGGAAACAAACAAAAAACACCACCTGATCAAAGTTCTAGTATATTTAAATGCTCCTTAAATAAATCTCGTACGTCGGTTAAAGTGTACAGTAATATTATAGAACCCGGTTGGTGTGTTAAATCTTTGGTCGACAAAGACAAGTCATAAACGAAAAACGAAACAATAAAAATTTTAAAGAGATACAAATATTTTGTAAAAATGTGAATATCATTAATAAAGAATAGTTTTTTTTTTTTTTTTAGATGGGATCTACTTTTTTTATAAGTAATGGTATGAAATTTGTTTATTTGAGATTTGTATATATCATTTCTTTTAAAAATAAGAATAACACTATATATAAATTTCGAATAGATAAATTTCATATAAATTTTTTATATAAATACAAGAATTTATATAAAAGTTATCTATTTAGAACTTCAACAAATTATTTATATAAAGAGAAATGATAATTATAATTATGAATATATAAATATTGTACAATTATTTTAAAAATAAATAAATATAAATTTTTTAAAAAAATTAATTTTTTAATAATAAATCTTATTATTTTTCAACTATTGAACGCACTTGCGAATAAATTAGTATTACTCTTATATAAAACTGTGCTTTTAATTAAAGAAATCGGTAAAAACGGGTGGTACCGGCCTGTGGCTTATGTCGGATCCTCCCCATTCCTAGAGAGAGAGAGATGGCATAAACCGACGGCGTCACTGTCCTCGAGAGAAGGACAGATGTAGGTAACGACAACGATAATTTGACAGTCCAACGACGGCGTTTCCGGAATTGTTTGTCGGCTTGTCGGATCCCCTCTCCGCCCAAACAAAGCATCCTCTCCCTCCTCCCGGCCTGTAGAAATTGCCAGTTTAGGAATTTCGATCTGTTCAACCATTTGCCGTTGAAAAAGCTCCGTACCAGATCTCACGCGTTAAAAGACAGACACAGTGCAGTAAGCAACGCTAGCTGGTACGTACATCTCTATCTCTCTCTCCCCGGTTTTTGTGTGAGTAAACCCGGACTTTTACGGTTGGGATTTTTGGTACTGCTGCGGGGTTTGTTTTCCACCTTTCTTTTACCTTTGGTGGGTCCCTTTCTATGAGGCCCGGTTGATTGTGTGTGACTATCGTTGATGGATTGTAGAATGAATAATTACATGTCTCGGTCTCAACTTTGACTGTTGCATATATATATATATATCTATATATATATATATGCGCGTGAAGACAAGACAAAACAAAACGATTTATTAAACCCTTTTTAAGCTATATATCTACCTCCCTCTGTCTAATATTTGAGCATTAAAGTCCGAATACAAATTTAAAAAAATTTCAACAACTTTATATATATTTCATTAATAATGTTATATATAGTTTTAAGATGCATAACTCTTATATATATATATATATTTTTAAAAAAATAGAATTTATTATTAAAAAATAATTTTGTTTTACGTGAATCTGAAGTTTCCACGTAAATCTGCACGTCAAAAAGAAATATTGACAAGGCAATATATATGTATATATGCCTTGGGCTCTGGTATGTGTGTATATATATACACATAGAGCGTGTCCGTATAGTCGAAGAAATAAGCAGAGATCAAGCCGTCAGAGTTTGCCGGATACACAGCTCCCTCCCTTTCACCCTCTTCCTCAGGTAGCACTCTTTTCTGTCATCTCAGTTTTTATTGTTTTTTTAATCTTTACAGTACAATTTTCTAGATGCTAATTTATATGTTGGCAAACCCTAGGACACCTTTGATCTACATGCAGGCAATGCTTTCTCTTCGTTGGGCTTCCCTACTTACAGCGTTCACTAGATCAGAACGTTGGTCAAATACATTATAAATCATTGTCGCTCGCTCTTTTCTCCTTCGGTTCTCCTTCAAACTTTCAGAGCCTAGGAAACGTCCTGATCATCATTTCTCTCCCTGATCTCTCTCTCACATTTTTCTTTTTTTTTTTTGGCCTCGGCACCCTCCTGATTTCAATTTTAAGCGAACTTCGGACTCTTCTATCTTCTCTTTACCTCTCATCATACATATATAGACGTTATCCATTTAGCATTGGTTTTTTTTTTTGGTTTCCCTGCATCCAAGCCAGTTATAACATTCTACGAGTTTTCCAGAGACGAACCATGCAGGTCGCGAAGAAATCGGGAATCCAAATGGTCCACGGCATTGCCATCAACAGTGGCGCAGCAGCATCCATGAAGCTGGGAATGAGCCCATACTCGCTGGTGCGAGAGCTTGCGGCATCGAACGCTGTCGTGGTGTTCAGCATGAGCGGGTGTTGCATGTGCACCGTGGCCAAGCAACTTCTCCGCGGCCTCGGCGTCGGGCCCCTAGTCATTGAGCTCGACCAGCACGCCAACGGCCCTGAAATCGAGGCCGTCCTATACGAGGTCTGCCAAGAAGACCAGCAACCGATTCCGGCGGTCTTCGTCGGGGGAAAGTTCTTGGGAGGCGTGGAATCCCTCATGGCCTGCCACATCAATGGCAGCCTGGTGCCTCTCCTCAAGGACGCTGGAGCTCTCTGGCTCTGACTTAATTCAGAGCCGAGATATGATACTTGTTTTTCACTGACAATGATGACCGGAGCATGCTTGTGATCTTAACTCTTCTTTCTCATTTGGTTTTCTCTTATATGCTGCTATCTTACGTTCTCTCCCACTAAGACAGTCTTTGCCTATTTCATATAATTAGTAACCTATGTTACGTACCCTGTGTTCTTCATGTACAAGGTACGGATCGAGTGACAGAATGATCGGAGCATTGTTTCTTTGTCTTCTCGTTCTTTACTCGGGAAAAGAAAAAAAAAATATATAAAAGAGTTATATTAAGATAGGTGCAAGAGTTGGGCAATCTAAATATTTTCTTATATATGAGACTCGGGCGCGCGGGCAAGCTTGCGTTTTGATTTTCTTGCATGGATGGGTCGACCCTTGAAAACTGAAACATGATGTCCGAACTTTAGATTTGTTTTTATTCCTAATTAGAGCCTGCAACTCCATTGGGAGTCGTAAAAGATTTTCATTAGAAGCAAATTTGGGGATCAGATTGCCGGATCTTTGGTGTCGGCAGTGAAATAAAGAGGACAGGGTAACAGATCAGCCATGCAAAGTTATAGTTGGCGGATAATAGATAGGGTTAGACGAGATTGATTATCCGAATGAGAAATATGGAGGATATGCATGCCAAATATTCAAATAACGGTACTATATACTAATATATTCAAATAATAAAACAATCAATGGGCATCAACTTTATTGATAAATACTCTGGCCTTTTGTTTTTAGTCCCTAATTAACAAATAAAACAATAAACGATACCAGTGCATGAGGCCAAATTTGGATATATATAGCAAATGAGGTCAAAATAGCTTATTTATGATCAGTTATTTTCAATAAAAATAATTATTTCTTATCAAAATGAGTGTTTATATCATAAATAATCGTTATCATCACAAATGGTTGTTTTTCTTGTAGTGGTGACAAAATTAAAATGTTTTTCAATTTTTTGTTGATCTTCTTTTGCTTCGAACTTGATGATCTGTTAATTAAGCCTTGGCTTATTTTCCTTGATATTTTATTTTATCCCTTTAAGATCGAACCATATATATGGTACGTTCTTAGCCGTATTTAGTCACGGTACGTACTTACGTTCAATTTTCTGTTATTTCCATGTATGACTCGAGATATATCGAAGAAGGATCACGTATACGTTAAAAAAAATGAAAAATGACCCCTCTCACCGGCCACATTTAATATCAATTCCCATATATATGCATGCATTCATGCCAGTTTAAAAGAAAATTTCCCCTTCTTTTTTTTTTTAAACATATTTCTTGGCATGGGATGAATTAAAAACAATCACCACTCTCAGCCGTATTTAGTGTTTGTTTTTAGTTATTGATAATAGGATTAATGTTGAAAAGAAAGAATAAAGGAATAATAATAATAATAAGTATTTAAATAAAGTAGAAAAAAATACAGTGCTATATATATCAATATGCACAATATTTTCGATATACGTATATTTATAAACGTGTGTATATGTAAAATAGAGATCAATGAGATATTGTTAACTAAGATTTAACTAAATTTTTAAAAGAGACAATTTAATTATATATATGAACGCTCTTAGCTAGGGTTGTTAGATATATTTATATGATTATGTCTGTCTGTCTGTCTCTCTCTCTCTCTCTCTATATATATATATATATATATATATCTATATTCATTCGATCAGCCAAGCATAAAATATTTATATATGCACTCAAGGCCAGGTTGGTAGGTCAGAGATAATACCTTCTAATCAATTAGAGGTCACACGATTCAACACTCCATACTTTACTGATCCAGCAACATTAATAATGTCCATGTTAAAGATAGGGTTATAATCAGGTCGGGCTGGCTCACCATTAATTTTGAATATTTCTTCATATATTTTAGGTAATTCCCAGATCCTTAATTTTAAAAACTAAGGAGTACTTACTGATCATGAACATCTGTACTATATTATATATTTATAAGTGATGAGAAGATGATCGATCTAGGGGCTACTGGGATGCGTATAATGCCATGTTCACTTATATTGTTTCGGGACAAGTACTACGTACGTACGTCGTCTTTCAATAAGAGAGCACATGCAGCAGTACCAGTACTGCATCATGTATAATTTCCCAATTAATTCAGGACTTGCATTAATTTTTAGGACACGTTTACGATACATTGATGATCATGAAAGTTTTGGATACATGATGTTTAACCAATTATTATAGTCATATTTGTACGTACGTAGGAGCTATACATATACGCTGCGCGCTTGATAGACCTGAATGAAATTAACTCGGCGGTAGAAACAATAATTATAAGTGAGATAATAATACTACTGTTCACTTTAATGGCATAATTGCAGATATATAATTATCTACCAATCAAAAAAGTTGAAAGCTCTTCGATCGATCACCATCATGTACAGTGAAAAAATGACAGAAAAAACATGCATGCAGTTATATACAGTGAATTATATTCTTTGCATATTTTTTTTTAGAACGATTGTACGGTGTTTGCGTACTTAATTTATGACTATATGTAATATTATTCTATAAAAATAAATATTACCACCATAAATGATATTAAGATATATATATATATATATATATATACAGAGATTAATAATTAACCTATATAGCCGCATGAGATTGTAAATTTGTTTTCCAGTTTTACAAAAAATAAAAATTAAAGTCTATAAAAGCATATTGATGATCAGCCTCGCGAGTCGTATAATGCCATGTCTGGATCATAAGATCAAGAAAAGCAAAAGCTGGCTGAGAAGAACTGCGCAGCAGTCTGCATAAAAAGGACATTATATATCTTTGCTTACAGTTGCATATAATATATCCCACATCCTCGTAACGGAATCAAATCCTGATTGAATTGTCGATCTCGATCCTCTCTAGTCTGATCCCCCGCGCGTTTTGATGGCTAGATTTTCATGTATAAATCTTTCTGCAAATGCATGCATTTTGTACACAACCCTGCAGATCGACATTAATTAGTTGATCATTCATTAATTCAAACTGGCTATCTTCAACAACCGTTGATGATCAACTTGAATAACAGCTAGCCTTGAATATCGTCTTTTTTTCTTCTTTTCTTTATATATATATAGGTACTTACCATTTATGGGGTACGTATTTTTTTCTTTTGGCATGAGATTGATCAAATTAGTCTATATATATAATACATACAACAGTAAACCAATTTGTTTCATGGCAGTATAAAGAATAAAAAAAGCGTCACATTGTCAGGGAGATGGAGGTCAGGGATGCAGGTGATGATCATCAGCTTGCAGGGAATGATCATTACAAGGATATATATATATATATATATACACACACATACACACACCTATAGTTTGAAGGATTTCATGGGAAAATATATTCTGAAATGATCATAAGGAAGATATGAGATTTGACCATCTATTTCCCATTTCTAAAAGTAGAATTTGTGTGATTCTTGAATATAGAAAGCTAGCTGCCGCGCTGTATGCAATATCCCAGCACTACTGGAACGTTGTTTCTTGAGATTCCGTACGTTGCATGCATTGACCACTTTGAAATTAACCCATGATGGACCAATCTTTAGCTAGCTAGCTATCTGACTGATCTTTTGAATCCATTAATGTGATCTGGAGTAGTACGTACAATAATTGAATGTTTTTCACGTATAAGGCCGGGTATCTCGTTATTCAATTTAATGAATGTATTTAATCAAGATCAGTCGTACTGTATTTGTACGTACTATGCCCTGAGCATGTAGGCCGGATGGAATCAATATTTCTTACTAAACATACATGATATTTTGGGCTATATATAAAACAGTCATCGAGTTCCATGAAGTTTTGTGAATTAAAAGAAATGGTGTTTTTTCAAAATTAAAAAAAAAAAAAATCAATAATTTAAAGACCGTTATGATCATCTATCAATGAGTGAAAGAAAAGCAGGAAATAAACATCACATGAATTTAAGTACACCCAAATAGAAATAAGTTTAGGTACTCAACATTACTGCGTACGTACCCCCCCCACGCCCTGATCAACATTTCAATTATTTAGATGAGTTGTGTATTATAGAAGCTAGCAAACGGATCCGAGTGAGTTTGAGGTTCAAAGTCTAAATTTTATAGGGGTAAGCTTAATTTTTGGGCAGATATATATCTATCTATATATATATATATATATATATATAAAATATGAAAACTATATATGAAGTAAAACAACATAAAATATATTCGCTACAAAAAAATTAATTATTTTTGACTAGTTATTTTGTATCAAAATGAGTCTACTTTTATCGTAACTAATCTGTCACACATGTTCATTTTTTATCTTGTAGTGATCTAAAAAATTCAAAAGCGGGACTGGCCCCAGGTTCCATCTCGATCTCTGGACATGCAAATTGAAAAAAATACAGCGCATGGTTTTACAGATGACTATGTATTTGGTATTAACTAATGCGCAAATCGCGCGAGTCTTTAATTCTCTGTACTGGGCGAAGAAAGTTTCCTCCATCCATCTTTATTATATGGAAATTATAAGATCTATATATTAAGCATATGACAACACATTTTTTTTTAAAGTTCAAGTTAGAAAAATTGTCACGTGTGCCTTCATTTAAAAAGTAAGTATTTAATTTTATCACATGTTCAAGGGACAGATGCCAAATTTTTAGATAGGTTACTTCAATATCCAAACTGGTTTTGAGGAAAACTTCGTCCCTAATGAATTGTATCTGATAAATTAATATATATAGCGGTTAGTTTTTGATAATTAAATTCAAAATAAAATTTATTAATTCGTGTAAATTAATCATTTACTCTATCATGTTTTAAAAGAGTTATGCAGATTATAAACTTTGAACATTTTTTTTTTTAATCTTTTGCTTAAGACCATGCATGCTTGTCATCATGTTCTAGCTGCGCGCGCGCGCGTTAAACCCAAAGTTTAACGTGTCATGATCATGATGATCATGAGTTTCTTCATAATTAAGATCTTCAAGATTTTCTTTTTTAGAAACACATGAATTATATTAATGATGATTAGGGCTAGAGAGATTTTTTTTTTAATCTTGCATTATTGCCAATAGCATATGTTTTCTCTCTTAATACCGCTGCAAATTAAATTAGTTCAAAATCGTAATGAAATTTATCTCTAAATTAAATTCCTGCATGCTCATGACATTCAATCGAAAGTTGCATGAAGTTGAGTATGTGTGTGTATATTTTTATATAATACACACACTAAGATTATTCTATCGATATAATTAAGAACATGCATGATTAATGTTAGATTTATATAAGCATATATTGAGAACAAAAAGATCAAAAGGTCATTTGATCTAGCTAGCTAGCATTGCGTTCAAAGACGTGACAATGAATGATATTTTGATATCAGATGTGGAAGGGATAAAATAAAACAGGCAATGACGTTTTCTAGGCCCAGCCCAAGGGAGACTCATCAAGAGGGAAGAAAGAGATGGGAGGAGGGGACAAAGGGACGAGGGAGTGCAGAGTGTTAGGAGGGAAAATGAGTGATGTGACATAATGTAAAGGGAAGTGACATAAAGCCAATAGGGCATGAGATAAAAGGCACGGACGCATACGACTTCAGGGACTTTTGGCCAGGCTTGCTCGAAACTTCACATTCTTCAACCTCACTGTAGAGACTCCAGCGAGAGGATGAAAACTAGATAATAGAACTCAGATCTCCATTATACAGTGAAGACAATAGACTATGAGAGATTGTAAATAAGCATATTATTGTGGATTCTGCCCTCCTTGAATTCCCGTAGATGTAGACCCAGTGCCGAACCACTTAAATCTGTGTGTCTTCCTCTATTTATCTTCTTTATATTTATTTACTGTAAACTGCCATAGATGTACACACAGACATCATACAACTACATTGGACCATCGTTGGGGGCTCCACCCAACACCAATTGAGGTCCAGAACAACCTCAGCAGGGCTGAAAATGGATATTTCTCCTCTTCTAGACTGTTGCATTATTTTTAAGCGTTAACAAGATGAGAGAGAGAGAGAGAGAGAGAGAGAGAGAGAGATTTTAAACGTGATTCAAAGGGCAATTATATTAGTGATCCTGATCATTCCCGAGTGCATGGTCGAAATTATCAAGACCGCCCACCCACCTCATAATTGAGCGACAGCGCCAATGTACTGGAGAATCAAATGCATGTTGGTGTTCATGTATAAATATTTCAAGCACTTAAATTTTGTCTTACCTTGGTTATAAATTAATTAATGTACTCCTATATCTATCTTCCGCGGCTTTATATACATTTGCATTGTACTTGCCGGCGCCATATATATAAATATAATAGTTAGCCAGGCAGTACCTAGATTAATTATTAGACCACACACACACACACAGAGATTATAAGTTAGCCATGCTGTCCCTAGATTATTGGACCACACACGTATATGTATGTATTTATATATACACACACATTCATATACATCCGTACTGCAGCAGCATGCATGCCGCCCTTCCTTGCGACTACTTAATTAATTTACGCGTGAAATCTGATCATTTTTCGATTCTTTTCTTTTCTTTCGTTCATCATGTGCTGGCTAGGATATAATTAATTAATTAAGCCCTTTTTGTTATAAAAGCTTTCTTAATTTATAGGTTGATTCACCCTATGTATATATATATATTTATATATATAGCTCTGATCTTTCTTCATTTTCTTCATTTCATCTATCTTACTTCATTTCCGCTGTCTCTTTGGTATCAGAGCCATTTGTTTGCTGATAGTTCGGAATTATTTCTCTTCATTTCATTTGTTTTGTTATGTTACAACCCATACCTTGAATTCTTACTTTAGCTTTGTTATCCTTTTTTGTCAAGAGACCTAGAACCTTGTAAGACCCGTCAGCCAGGAGAGCGTTTGGGCAATTAGGTATAGGGGTGAGTCAGAGATGATAGTAATAGGTACTGAAGTGTGAATGTTTGTGTTGTCTGAAAACAAAATGAGTAGAATGTTTAGATTTAATTCAACTATTAGTTCTAGGTTGTCTATACCACCTGACATAGTTAATGAAGAAGATTATTCGTTTGAAGAAAATGCTTTAAGTGATTTCAACCAATGGAATATTCCAAATTCTAATTCTATTTATCGAACCTCATGGGTTCAATCTGCTTTCAACACTGCTTTCAATGATGGAACGGTTGAACAAACCTATGCTATTTCAAAATCTCAAGAAAAATGTTATTTGTTTACTAAAAAACTGATCCAAGATTTTTTAGTAAAAGGTTACAAATACTTGCATATTGGTTCTGTTCAGGTTGTTCTCAAACCTCTAACCAGGAAAGACATTAATGCAGCTGTTCTACTTTGTTTACGAGATGCTAGATTCAACAAGTTTGAAACAAGTAATCTTGGCATGATTCAGTCCTCTTTATCTAGAGGTCCAATTCATTTTGATTATTTTCCTGATTTAACTCTTACTTTGGATGATTAAAATATTATCAAAACTTTAACTTTGAATATTTTAACTTCTAGCTATGATATGCCAGAAGGAAGCAAACCCCTTACTCTTGTTTATTGGATTTACTACCGTCTTTTAAAAATGAATTTAAATCCAAAAGCTATTTCAAAACTAATTGCAGAAAAAAACTCTCATAATCCAGAGTTCTACCCCAGATGCGAACATTCAGGTTCCAAAGATGGTCTATTGGAATGATATTTCTCTTCCCGAAAAATGGACTTTAGAACATGAAGTTCCCCCTGTTAAATCTATTCTGACGATTTCAATTTAGACTACATCCGACAATATTTGGATGGTACTGTTAAAATTAGTTTTGATCAGACTAGCACTCCTAGCTTAAGAAGAAATTCTTTTGCTGGATCTAGATCTTCTTTTGCTGGTTCTGTTTCTGATAATCCAGCAAGAAGGGACCAAAATCTCAAATAATTTCTGGAAGATTCAGTCAAAACAGCATAGCATGTTAATCCTGATTTGAAATTGAAAGGGCTTTCTATATCCTCTCAAATTACTTCTGCTTATTATTCCACCAAGGATGCTGAGACATCCAAGGATAAGTCCGTAAAGGAAGAAGCTGATAAAGAAGAATATGATTCTTCTTTATCACCTACAGTTTCGGATATGACTGCTCCTGTTGCACCTATTCATTACAGGTAAATAGGCTTTTTGAATTTGATTTAGTTTCTCTTGTTAATGAATATAGTTCAAAAGAAAACCGTGACAAGAGAAAAGTTTATCATGCTACTTTTTTTGCTTCTGAAAAACTTCGTGGTAAACGAAAATGGAAAGAAAAGATGAATGACTTGCAAAGGCATATACTTTTCTTTGATTTTGTTGAAAACTATCATATTTCTAAGAATAGTTTAAATGTTGTTAAAAATGATTTTGTCAAAGAAGAAGGCAAAATGGTGATCCAATCAAGTCACCTGCCTTTGGAGGCAGTCCTTGTTTCTCATAAAGGATCTGAAGTTACTGCTGCTCCTTTCAAGATCTCTGAAACTGTGTCCAAGGATCCAAAAGAAGACAATATTAAAAAAAAAAACAAAAAAGATTATTCATCAGAATAATTTTGTAAATCTTGCTCTTTATACCATCGGACAACGGTTAGATAAGATTGAAGAAAAGATAAAAAAACCTATTTTTGTTTCGGTCCCTATTTCAAATACTATTGAAAATCCTTTAGTTTTTCCAAAAGATCAGCAAGAAACTATTTCAAAAACTGTCGAAAAACCTTTGATCATTTTACTATTGGATCGGCCAAGAATTGATTTTCAAAATACACAGGCCAAGACTTGGATAAAATCAATCAAATGCTTGCTGATCTTAAGAAAGAAAGGCCTTCTACTAGTGCTTTAACCAACAATGAGAAAGAAGCCATTCTTGTTGAAACCACAAATGAATCATCTGACAGTGATTCCTCTACTATTCAAAATATTGATTTAAAACCTGAAATTGCTAGATTTTCTTCAAAAGGATCCAAACCAATGAGTCTCATGAAGAACTAGTATTCCAGGCCTACTCATCCTGATTTAAAATTTGAAGAAAAAGTTTTCCAAACCCAATCTTCTTACTCTGCTGACAAAATTTACAAATGGAACATTGATGGATTATCTGAACAAGAAATCCTTACATGTGTAAAATGTCTTTAGTTGCAAATGCTTATATTAACAATAATATCAGATAACCTGATTTGTTATTATTTTAACTCAAGATTTTTCTAGTGTACTTTGTTATTGGTGGGATAAGTATCTCACTAATGATAATAGAATGACCATTCAGAATGCTGTCAATTGTAATGATGAAGGGTTACCTATTTTTGATGAAACAATAGGAATGACACATCCTGATGGTGTTAACACTTTGGTTTACACTATTCTTAAACATTTTGTTGGAACTCCTTCCAACATCACTAATCGTATTAGTGACCAGTTGAATAATTTATGATGCCGTCAGATGTCTGATTATAAATGGTATCAAGATGCTTTTATCTCCAGAGTAATGCTTAGAGACGATAGTCATAAGCCTTACTGGAAGGAAAAGTTCATTGATGGTCTACCCCAATTATTTGCTCATAAAGTCAAAGAAGAACTTATTGATATTTTGGGATTTCTCAATTACGAAAATTACACATATGATAATATTTTCAGTGTAATTAAGAAACTTGGTATTAGTATGTGCAATGATCAAATAATGCTTTGAGAACAGATGAAGAATAGCAAAAAAGCCAACTATGAAATGAGATCTTTTTGTGAACAAATTGACCTTCCTCCTATTGCTCCATTGTTTAGAAATTTCTAGTTCTTGATGAACCATTGTCTTCTTGAACTTATGAAGATATTTTTCTTTAAACTCAAGATTAATGATTTGGGAAATCAGGGTTAGCAAAAAGTTTTCTTGTTCTTCAACTTTGGTTAAAACATTAATTGTTTTACTCAAAGAATTGCAACAAGATTTATCACAGTTGCAACCAAGTTTTATATCAGGAGAATAAAGAGACTCAATTTCTGAGTGATATTCTGAATCACTAGAAGTAAACTCATGAACGTTAAATGATGAGAAATGTGTTTCTAGGAGTCGAAACAATTCTTCTTGATCAGACATCACTATTCAACTGATTAAGCTTCTTTTTAAATTTATTGGGCTTCTGAGGACACTTATTAGCAAAATGCCCAGATTAGCCACAATTATAACATTTTCCTTTTGAAAAATTATTTTTCTTAGGAAAAGATTTGGAAAAAAGTTTCTTAGAAGATTTTTAATCCTTTTCAAGACACTTTGTGAAGATTTTAAAAGAAAAAACTCAAAGAGGTCTCTACCAATGATTTACAATATGAAATTAATTTTATTAAAAAAGAGATCATTGAACTCAAAGCTAAGATCAATAATCTTAAATTTGAAAATGATGTTTTAAAACAAGAATTTTTATATTTTAAAATTGACAAACAACTTGATCAGGATATTCTTTCTGATAATGAGCAAATGAACGACTCTGATTCAAACCAAAAAGAGAAGGCTCTTGATAATCAGATATGTTTGATCCATCATATTATTCCTCCCAAATGGTTTTCAAGAGTTACTATTATTATTCACCATGAATTTCAATTTTCAGTTGTTGCTATGATTGATTTTAGATCTGATATGAATTGTATCCAAGACGGATTAATACCTAGTAAATATTTAAAAAAATCTACTAAACGACTGTTTTCGACGAACAAATCTCAGATGAAGATCAATTATGAGCTAAATACTGCTCATATTTGCCAAGATAATGTTTGTTTTAAAATCTTTCTGTTTTGGTCAGAAATATGTCTGACAAAGTTATAATTGGCATCCCTTTTATTTCCTCTTTATATCCTTTTATGACTAAAAAGATGGTATTACTCCCGATTCTTTTGGTCAAAAAGTCAAGTTTAAATTTGCTTCCAGATTTGAAATCGATACGGTCAAAAGTCTGAAGTCTTCACTTTTAGTAAAAACCAAACATTTGAATTTTCTCCAACAGGAAATCAAATATAAAAAGATTTCAGAACAATTGTCTAATGTTTTACTCTAATCCAAAATTGATGATTTTAACAAACGTCTGATTTCTGATATTTGTTCTGATTTACTAAATGCTTTTTGGTATAGGAAGAAATAAGTTGTTACTTTTCCTTATGTCAATGATTTCAATGAAAAGAATATTCCAACTAAAACTCGACCTATTCAAATGAATAGTGAAACTTTAGACTTTTACAACAAAGAAATCGCTGATCTACTCAAAAAGGAAATAATTAGACATAGTAAGTCCCCTTAGTCATGTGCTGCTTTCTATGTCCAGAAAAATAATGAGCTTGAAAGAGGGATCCCCTGGTTAGTCTTCAATTACAAACCCTTGAACAAAATCTTAGAATGGATTAGGCACCCTATCCCCAACAAGAATGACTTGATTCATAGGTTGAGTAATGCTGTTGTTTTATCCAAATTTGACCTAATGTCAGGATTTTGGCAAATCTAGATAGAAGAGTCAGATAGGTATAAGACTACCTTTAATACCCCTTTTGGACACTATGAGTGGAATGTGATGCCATTTGGTCTAAAAAATATCCTTAGTGAATTCAAAAACTTCAAGAATGATATTTTCAACTCATTTGCCCATTTCACCATTGTCTATATTGATAATGTTCTTATTTTTTCCAAGTCTATTGATGAACATTGAAAATATTTGAATTCATTTCTAGAATCATTAGACAGAATGGTCTTGTTATTTCAGCCAAGAAAATCAAACTGTTTCAAACCAAGATTAGATTCATTCGTTATGATATCTCAGAAAACAAAATCAGATCCATTAGTCGGGCTATTGAATTTGCTGATAAATTCCAAGATATTATTATTGATAGAAAACAGTTACAACATTTTCTTGCTTCTCTTAATTTTATTGCTGATTTCTACCAAGACATGAGGAAACAATGTCGCCTACTTTTTGAAAGGCTACAAACCAATCCTCCCCCTTGGACAGAAATCCATACTGTTCTAATTAGAAAAATCAAGACGCATGTCAAAACTCTTCCGTGTCTTGGTATTCCTACTTCTGATTCATTCAAAATTGTTCGCTTCCATTCAAAAGTCTTGAACTCTGCACAGAATAACTATAGTACTATTAAACAGGAAATTTTAGTTATAGTACTATATATTTCTAAATTTCAAAGTGATCTACTCAATAAAATTTTTTTATTACGTATTGATTGCAAAAGTGTCTAATATGTTATAGAAAAAGATGTTGAAAACATTGCATCAAAACATATTTTTGCCTGATGACAAGCCATTTTAAGCATTTTTTTTTATTTCGATATTGAATATATTAAATGATCCAATAATTCTATTCCTGATTTTCTTACCCGTGAATTCTTGCAGACTCTCAACCATGAGCAAACAAAAAGGAAAAATAAAAAACTGTTCCTCCGCCCATTCCTGATAAGCTCCTTATCAAGAATGAACCTGCTTCACCGCTTGACATTGCCAATCGATTTACAACCCTTGGCAAAATAATCTAACCAGCTACCTTTGCTTCAATAGTCTCCACTCCATATGATCCCTATTCTAATGCCATTGCTTCTAAATCCATTGTTACTACTCAGTATTTGCTTCCTAAATAAAAAATTGAGTGTATCAGAAAACTCCACTCTTCAAATCTATTTTACATAGAACCTAACCGTTCTACACACTGATCCTTTTAAAATAGCCTCATCTTATTTTTCCCCAGGATTCCATTGGATCCCGGAAAATTTCACCAAAACACTCCAATTGTATTCTAGTGTCATGGTCCAAACCGACTCCTTTGTCATAAAACCTATTTATGACAAAACTGATAAATCCAAACTGATCTATCATAGTGCCTATATCCTCCAAGTTATCACAGAAGAATAATGGGGCACCAACCCCTTCACTTCTAAGAGACTTGCTGATTCTGACATTGCTTTTAATTACTATGACTATATTGATGCTTGGTCCAGATTCATGTTGTTCCAGGTGCCAGATATGAGTCATTCATGGTTTATTAATTTGACAAAAAGTTCAAAGGAAAACTTCTTTTCTAGTTTCAAAAATAGTGGAGTCAGTTTGGTCCTGTTCTTGAAAACTTTCGTGACATGCTTTTAAGAGTATTCAAATGTTTCACCAATGTTGTTGGTTCAAAGTTGGATAGACATATGGCCAAGTTTCCTTATGATCTCCATTTTTTTAAATGGTACAAGATACCCTGGATTATGAAATGGAGTTATGACAGACATGTCGACATATTAGTCTGACACTGCTTCACAAAATGGTGGGATATGTTCCCTTATGCCCAAAATATTATTGATTATGTGATAAGGGAATTTCCGCAGACTGCCCCAAATCTACAAAATAAAGAAGAATTCCCTGCAATCACTTATGATTCTCTTACTTGCTTTATGTCAAAAGTAGATGCTCCCGTGAGACACGCTGAGAAAGCAATTTGAAGACATAATTATCTCTACTTTCACGTGAATGAACAGTTCCGTTTAACTATTCACTCACGGCTTTAATACTTTTACTGTTTTACTTTAATCATTATAAACAAGAACTCCTTGATCTATAAAAGGAGAACTTGATGAACGAAGTAGGCAGGCTTAATTTTAAGACCTTCCTTCTTTTCTGATTTTTGGATTCACTTTCCTTCTCTTCTTCTATCAAACTTCCCTTTCTACCTATTCTTCTGTAAGTTCTAACTGCTTTAACCTTGTAATTTTATTAAAGCTTATATTTCAATGCAAATTGCTATTTTTGCATCTATCTATTTTCTATCTTATGCATACATACATATGGTCGGTTTAACCGCCTGCTCTTAACTGTGCATATATATATATATATATATATATATTTATAACGTCAAACTTCAAACTAGAGGTCAACACTTCTGATCCATTGTCATCATGCCATGCATTCTCATTGTCTTGATCTTGATCATCTCAGCCAGCATCGACGTTGGAATGCTTGAACTCAAATGAAAGAAGACCTTATCTAGGAATCAAGATCATCAACGTGATCTCAAGTAAGAATTTTTCTAAATATTGGAGGTGAACTTATTAATGTCACAATGTGGCGCCCTCGACCTCCACGCGTGATCTGGCAGGAGTCGCGACACTGGTAGAGTGCTGACCATTCGGGTCACACTCCCAAATGTATTGTGCAACTGTCTGCATGCATGCAATAAATGTGTAATGTTATAAACGCAACGAAAATAAAAAGACAGTCCAAAAGCTAAAGTGCCAGAAAATTAAATACAATTCCAATAAAGAAATCCTCTATATAGTTAATACAATCATCCGACTAGATAAATAACATAAAGTCCAATCATACTTCAAAAGAAAAAAAATTTCCAAGTCATCACTCCTGAGGTGGGGTTAATCCTCCATACTCATATATGTCCTCTACAACAAAGTCTACAACTTGTGGAAAGGAACCGCCAATGGGAACACCACAACAAGATTTCGTAATCTCAACAAGTAAAATCAGAGATTAACGACCAAGAATACTAACACGAAAAATCATACAATCACACTGAATACATGAAAAGAGATATGAGAGTTATCCAAACTCATTTGTGTGTGTATATATATATATATATATATATATATATACTTCCAAGAAATTTCACAGAGAAACCACTTAAGCCAAAAATCACATTTCCAATTCGTTAAAATATCCATTTTATTACGCATGCACCATAGTCTCCCCCATGAACCATCCTCACACTTTAACTCCCTTCTTCACACCACGGGTAATGACCGTGCGTTTGACTTCATAACAAGCGATGCCCAGCTCTGTGCCCGTGCATACGTGACAAGACATCCTCTAGCCTCCACCAGCAGATAGGTCACAGAGTTAGCACTAGAGCGTTATCATCTCTTCCGAGCCAGTTGTCGCTCGGTGACAACCTAGGGGACGTCACTCAGTTTTATACACTTCCGAGTGACCAGAAAAGCTCCACCGAAATAATGTTCCATCTCGGCTTGGGGTCATGATACTCATGCACCAACTAAAGCCCTATTTTTAGTCATAACACCAAAATTGCAATTTCCAAAATTTTACAGCATAACAACAGGGTATAGCACAATTACAAAAATCATGACAAGCAATAACAATTAAAATGCAAATGCATGACACATATTTATTGGATGACATGGCAATAGGTACAACAAACAATGATAGAGCAACACACAATTCACTGATTCCCAAATCACAACTACACGCAATTCCCAACACTTCACTCGGCCTTCGGCTAGTAGATACATCACCAACTACAATATTTTTCCCCAACGCTCCACAAGGCTCCCAGCCACTTTTCCATTCACAACTAGATTGCAACAACATACAAGTTAATGATTTTTCCATGTTAGTATTTCACGGGTCAGTCCGGGAATTTACTTAGAATGTGGAATGGAAATCTCTGGATGATCAAGCACGTCGTCTAAAGGGCCCAGTGAGTGTGCATGCTTGTTATTTGGCGGCGCGGTGGCACACGGTGATGGAGAAAAATTTAGGCTGATTAGTGGGGACCCACGATTAGGGAAAAAATTAAGGGTGATCAGACTGATGAAAAGGAGGGTGGTGGTTGGCGGCGGAGCATGGTGAATAGTGGTTGATTTGGGCAAAATGTGAGAATCTATGGTTGGAAAAGTAATGGATGGCAGTCCTTATGAAAACAGAGTGTGGGGAAGGGGGAACTTGCAGTGGTTGGCAATAGTGCAATGCCAAGAGAGAGAGCTTTAGGCATGGGTTTTTGGCAGATCTAGGGGGAAGAGACCGAGTGAAGGGGAAAAAGTGAGGGGGTGGTTGAACGGCCTTTAGAGATCTCCTTATGGCAGTGCACCACCGCTGAACCCTAGATGGAAGATTCTTAAACTCACGGGAAGAATCAACACAAAGATTGAGAGATTTGAGGGTGGTAGAGGGCTTCTCGTCATCGGCAACTGGGAGAGGGAGGCGACGACACCACAAGGTTGGTAGCCAGGGTTGGTAATCATAGAGAGGGAGAAGGTACGACTGAAAGAGAGGGATTTGTAAAAGAGAGGCGGCAATGCACATTGATGCAACATAATTTCTTGTTGCTGATTGTTAGAGTTATGGGGGATGGCATAGTAAGAACCAAGATGAATATTGTGGAGCCAAGCCCGACGACTAGCAGCAATACACAAAGGAGAGAGAAACGACAAAGAGAAGAGGCGGTTGATGGTGATAATAAGAGAGAGAGAGAGATACAGAAGGGACTTGCCAGCGACTTCAAGTGACGTAATTGGCAACCAAGGTGTGGGCTTGACTTGTGGGGGCGCATCATGTTAGAGAATGAAGAGAAACTTGGGGGGTGCAGCGCTGGAGGGAAATGAGGGAGGAGAAAAGAATTTTAGGGTTTTTCACCCATGACCAAAACAGAGTCATTTTAAGGGTAGGGCTGGGCTTGAATTTCCTTTCTTAGCTGGGCTTTTCACATGGGCCAAGCCCTCATTACTACCACACACTCAACAACAGTAGTGGAAATCTGATTATGGGCTTTACATGAGTTGGGTTTCACACACAATAGTAACTTAAAATAATGAAAAGAGAAAATGAATTAAAAATCCCCATATATAATAAATTGAGTTCAAACCGTCAAATCAACTCAAATTATTCTTTTAAAAAATTCGAAATAAAAACTCTAACTATAGTATTGTAGATGACACTTATTTCATAACTTGCATTCTAACCCTCCAATTTGTCCTCTAAGCTTTCTTATTGTCATGCTCCTATTTAATATTTGTAAAATAAGAAATTTTACAGGTGGACACGCGGTAAGTCCACAGCTTGGTAAGTGGGATTGATTACGTTGGGTGTAACTGAAATCATGATATTAATGTAAATTAAAAATCTTGTACCATGTAAAGAAGCACTTCTTGAAACTTCTCTGATAGAGATCTACACATTCTTAATGTCCTTCAGTAGTTATCATTCCCATAAACTCCTGTCTAATTGAGATCTACACATTCTCAATGTCCTTCAGTTTAATTATCCTCCCCAATATAATACAGTAATGGTATCCGCGTACTATACTAAAACTCATATATATCATATCAAGTAACAATACCATAATTCGCATGAGATTGAAATTTCAAAAATAATCTATGAATATGCCATGAAAACTTACGTAAAAGTTCATGCTGTGAAATCATTATTTTCTTTGAGATGTTCTAACACTTATTATGCAAAATAAATAAATTTTCTAAGCAATAGCATTTCATACATGCTTAATAAAATAAAGTGCCCAGAAACTATTAGTAAAATATTAGAATAATTAAACCCACTTACCTTGATTTGTCAAATCGCCTCAATATTCCAACTTATATCTCTTAAGACCTAAGTAAAACATGCGTACAATTTATTAAAAACTAATATCTTAGAAACTTAATATCTTAATTAATACTTATACTGTGATACTGTTGTAGCACCAATTTTACCACACAAACATGGAGCTAATTGAAAAATAATAATGAAATTACATACATTTTCATACATGATTAATGTAATTAATGTAATTTATTAAAAGTGCACCACCTATATATAATATATAACTGTATCTAGTATTACTTATTCATGTTTTTCTCCGGAGATCATGAACTCGTTCTAAACAACCTACATCAAGCAGACTTTGAAATTTTCACTATTTCAACACTATCCCCCTTTCTTCTTGTTTACCCATGCACCCAAATTTGCATGGTTTATCGAAATCAAAGACTTTGATACTAAACCCAAGAATTATAATTCTTAAACATTGTTTACCAAGTTTCATTCCTGTATGAAAATATACAAAGCCTTATAACATCTAGAAAACTCAATTGAACAACAATTTCTCAATAAAACCAAGCCATCACTACGACAACCCAAGTAAATCTACCCCAAAACCCCCAGCCCTAAAGGTTTTATCCATCCCATGTACTCAGCTAAATTCTTTTAGTTTTTTTTTTTATTTTTTTTTATTTTTTTATATAAATAAAGAGTGAAACACACTGTTTCACTAAACCCTTAGGTGGCCCATTTTGGATGTTGAGTTGAGTTGAGATGAGTTGAATTCTTTACAAATAGTAGTGAGTTAAGATGGTAGAGTGAGTTTTGTAAGACCCACCTAAGATGAGTTTAGATATGTTTAGATGTTAAGATAAGTTTAGATGTATTTATGGAAAATTCAAAAATGTTGTGGGTCCCGCATGTGAAGATGTGTTGAGTTGAAAAAGGTTGTGGGTCTCACGTGTAAAGAAGTTTCGAGTTAAGATGAACTTAGTGATTTAAGAGTTAGGAGTTTGGAAGTTAGGCTCAACTTAAAATTAGGCTGAGCTAAATTGATTTCAGTTCAGTCCAACTTCCAAATGGAGCCTTACCTTCGCTCCACGCCATTTCCTCTCTTTTTCCTTTTTCTTCCTCACCTTCCTTCTTTGCAACTTTTCTTCTTCAACCGAAAATGTCCATCTCTCTCTTTCTCAATTGCTACGAGGAGCTCTAGGATTATTTTTCAGCACTGAATTATTCACTATGATGTTAACACCGCCGACCGTGATGCATGAAATAGCTCTGGGGATGCCGAATATTCGATCAGAATGAAGCGATTTTTCCTCTTATAAATAAGCAGGAATCAAAGCCCTCAAGACAAACAAGTTTCTCTCTTCTCATTTCGTGTTCTTTGTTGGAATCTCTCTCTCTCTCTCTCTCTCTCTCTCTCTCTCTCTCTCTTTCATTTTTCATGTTCTGGTATGCTTTCTCTTTAGTTATTTTCCATTTCCAATATTTAAGTAGTTTTCTATGTGGTTTTTTACAGTATGAAGTGTTTATAATTTTGGACGTGTAGTGTGGAATGGGTATCTCTTTTGTGGTTTGATTGAGCATAGGAAAAGATATATGTTTCAGTTTGTACAAATCTAAAACTGGGTTGTATTCAATTCTTACAGATGTGATTGAGGTCTTGGTGTATGTTTAGGTTGAAGATATGAAATTCACATGTTTGTTTTATAGCAATGTATTTACCAAGCAACTGAAACTTTATCCAAGGATTGGATAAGAAAGAAAAGTGATAACATACATTATTCTTCTAGTTTCCAGAGTCTGTCTTTAGTTTCTTTCAAACTTTTCTAAATGAGTTGATTTAAGTATCACTTTCAATGCAATTTAGCCTACGATCTTGTTTTTCTAGCCGAGAATTAGTTCAAATATTATTGAAGGAGTTGGACATTTCTTATGCATGAGAATGTCGTATTATGGAAGCTATAACTATCTCTACCTGTAAGGATTTATGATGATAAGTGTCATTTTGCAAGATATTATGGCTTGATTTCTCCATTCACCACTGGTTTATAATCTTTCTTGTTGTATCGACTAGTTCTTGTCCTGAAGAGTATTTATTATGAAGAGTCTCTATAATAACTTTTTGAGTACCCAATCAACTTGGCATAAACTCTATGAAAAAAAAAAAAGATTCTACCTTTGTTAATCTTTTTGTGGCAATAAGTTTTTATTGAGGCACAAAATAGTCTTTTAGTTCTCAGCATTGCAAGGGCAATAATTAGAGGTATGTAGTACCACTTTGGTACTAATTGAGGTAATTAACAGTTGTTTGGCGGGGGTAATTATAATCTGATTGTATTAGTGGGAATTAACTTTAGATAACTTCCTATTTTGTCGTTGGATTGAATATGGTTGGACATATGTTAGTAAGTTGGAAAGCTTGTAGTACTAGTTTATAACGAAAGCTGTAATTCTTCCCAAAATTAAGCAATCAAGCACAGCAACTCAAGCAACCAATTTCTGCAAATCTGATTCTACAATATCAAATTCTTAATGTGTAAAATCGTACATCTCATACCAATTTCGTAAATTCTGATCCTTCTTCACCTTTCGCAAATGGCAAACTCTGCACCTTCCCTTGTGGCCATCAACGCCAACCAGCAGATTACCACAAGACTCACCCCAACAAACTATCCCTCTTGGCATGCACAATTTAAGTCCCTTCTTCTTGGCTATAATCTATATGGCTACGTTGATGGAACACTCACATGCCCACCACGACCTTCACCCACGAACTCTGATGCTGCAGCCAATGCTGCTTATTCTCAATGGTTTCGACAGGATAAATTAATCCTGAATGCCATTCTCACTTTGGTGTCCGATGCTGTGATACCCTTCATAGCAACCTCAAAAGCATCCTCTCAAGCCTGGAGCAAACTGACCAAGCTATATGCCAGTCGTTCCAGAACACGAGTCATGCAACTCAAGGAGGATCTTACTCTCATTCAACGTGGTACATGCACTGTTACAAAATTCTTACATTCTGTCAAAGTCATTGCAGATGAATTGGCTCTCATTGATGCTCATCTCTCTGCTGATGACATTACCTTATATGTTCTTAATGGCTTAGGCCATGAGTACAAAGAAATGGTAGCACCAATACGTGCCCGAGAATCCTCTTTATCCTTTGAAGAACTTCATGATCTTCTCATAGGCCATGAGGTTAGACTGCAACAATCAATCAATGGTGATCATTGCAAACAACACTCAGCGCAAAGACTTCAGGCCTTCCAAAAAACAGCAATCATCATCTTCATTCAATCATAAAAATGACTTCAAATCTAAGCCCCGCAACTTCAAGCAACAGAAATACACGCCAATACAGCTACAACCTCAGAAAGTTTCGGCTCACTGCACAACCACCAATTCCAGTCCAGATTAGCGGTGGTTAATAGACTCTGCAGCCTCTCATAACATCACTTCTCAAGTGTCAAATCTGCAATTGCACTCGAAATATGATGGAACAGATGAGGTGCTTATCGGGGATGGTTCAGGTTTGAAAATCACTCATTCAGGTTCTCTCACTTTGCCCTTTCCTAAGCGCAATTTTCAAATTCAAGACACTCTTTGTGTTTCGAGAATTAACAAAAATTTTATCTCAGTTCATCACTTTACAAAACACAATAACGTGTTTCTTGAATTTCATCCCAATGTCTTTTTTGTCAAGGATCAGAGGACGAGGGAGACTCTTCTTCAAGGCAAATGTGAGCATGGCGTCTACCCCCTACCTGAAATCAATGCTCTTAAACCCATTGCAATGGTTCATGCACGCACGTCAATAACTAGCTGGCACCAGCGCCTTGGCCATCCCTCCCCCAAAGTAGTTACAAGACTAATAAAGTCATTTTCACTTCCTCCTGTTAGCAAATCTTCTATTTCTCATGCTTGTAGTTTCTGTTCTATCAATAAATCTCACAGATTACCTTTTCATAAACATGGTCTCACAAGCTTAGCTCCTTTTGATTTAATATACACAGATGTTTGGGGTCCATCCCACAAACCAGCATTCAAGGTCACAAATACTATGTGATCTTCATTAATCACTTCACCAAATATGCTTGGTTTTTCCCTCTACAAAATAAATCTGATGTGAGAATCGTTTTTCCTCAATTTCACAAAATGGTTGAAAATCGATTCAATGCTAAAATCAAGAGTCTATATTCTAATAATGGAGGAGAATTCATTGCACTTCAATCTTTTCTTACACTTCATGGCATCAGCCATTACACCACAGCGCCACATACTCCTCAACAAAATGATGTCTCAGAGCGACGCCATAGACATATTGTTGAAAGAGGAAAAACTCTCCTCAGTCAAGCAGGTCTTCATTCAAAATTCTGGTCCTATGCTTTTGCTACAGCCACGTACCTAATAAATAGGTTGCCATCTCCAGTTCTTAACCACAAATCTCCCTTTCAAAGCTTGTTCAATGAAGCACCAAATTATCTCAAACTCAGATCCTTTGGTTACTTATGTTTCCCATGGCTTAAGCCTTACAACAACAACAAGCTTGAACCCAAGTCTGTCTCGTGTGTCTTCCTGGGTTACTCGACTACACAAAGTGCCTATCTTTGCTTACATACACCATCTTAGCATTTATATATCTCTCGGCATGTAACCTTCGATGAGACTATATATCTTGAATCTAAAAAACAGACAGCTCAAGAGTTCAAAGTACCCGAATCAACTACCTGCTTCTTTGGACCGCCATTGCAATTTGCATCACCTGACAATCACCCTTCACCAGTGCCAAGCATCACACCACCTCAAGAAGAGAGCTCTCTCCCTCCTATGAATCCAGACATTATAGCAACCACCTTAACAACTCAGGTACACTCTCTCCACTCCCTGTTGTTTCTCAAAGGACTCATAGCATGACAACCAGGTCCATGAACAACTTTTTTTGTCCAAAACAATTTCATACCACCACCAAATACCCATTACCTGAATCGGCTAAATCCACATGTGTTAGTTAAACACTAAAAGACCCACTTTGGCGTAAAGCAATGTCTAAAGAAATTACAGTATTGCTTAATCATGGAACTTGGGAACTTGTTCCTCCTGCTTCTGGGCAAAACCTTGTAGGCTGCAAGTTTGTATTTCGGGTCAAAAGAAATCCATATGGCACCATCAGTAGGCACAAAGCACGCTTAGTTGCTAAAGGGTTCCACCAAAGACCAGGCATAGATTACTCCTAGACATTTAGTCCAGTTGTAAAACCAGCAACAATTAGGCTGATAATCTTGATTGCTGTAATGAATGGATGGTCACTTCGGCAACTCGACATCAATAATGCATTTCTTCATGGCAACCTTGATGAAACAGTGTTTATGCATCAACCTCCAGGCTTTGAAGACAAGTCCAAGCAACACTTTGTTTGCAAACTGAAAAAAAAGCATCTATGGCTTGAAACAAGCCCTACGGTAATGGTACAAGGCACTTCGAGATGCACTACTCAGCTTTGGCTTAATGCACTCAACTACAGACACATCTCTATTCATTTTTTCATCTAACAATGTCTTATTGCTACTGTCTTGTGTACGTTGATGATATTATTATAACAAAAAATAAATCGACACTTGTTACCAGCATCATCAAAAAAATCAACAGCAAATTCTCTGTAAAGACATGGGAAATCTACATTTTTTTCTAGGTATTGAAGTTGTTCCTACACCAAAAGGTGTCTTCCTTTCACAATAAAAATACGTTCGAGATTTACTCAACAAGACTTTAATGGAAGGGGCAAAAGAAACTCAAACACCCATGTCAACAAGCAGACATCTTGCTCTAAATGACGGATCTGAACCTGCAGATAGCACTGAATATCGAAGAATAATTGGAGCATTGCAATATCTATGCCTAAATAGACCTGACTTTGCTTTTATAGTCAATAGGCTCTCACAATTCATGCACAAACCAACAGCTTCTTATTGAACTGTAGCCAAAAGACTTATAAGATATTTCAAGAACACATTGTTCCATGGCATCCTCATCCAGCAGAACAGTCCACTAAAACTAGACACATATGTTGAGGCCGACTGGGCTGCCGACACTGATACAAGGGTCTCAACCACGGCATTCATCACCTTTCTTGGATCAAACCCAATATCATGGTCTGCTCGCAAACAAAAAGCTGTCTCTAGATCATCAACAGAAGCTGAATTTCGTGCATTAGTTGCAACAACATCTGAAATAGTTTGGCTTCATTCCCTACTCATTGAACTTGGTATCAAACTCATGCAGTCCCCAGAAGTCTTCTGCGACAACATTGGAGCTATTCAGTTCAGCTTAAATCCTGTTCAACATACACGCATGAAGCACATTGAAATTGATCTCTTATTTGTCCGTGATCTTGTTAAGAAGGGTCGTATAATTGTCAATCATGTTCACACCTTAGACCAGCTTGCAGATCTACTGACAAAACCCCTGTCTCGACAAAGATTTTAGAATTTACGTTCCAAGATTGGAGTTACTGATGGCACCTCCATCTTGCGGGGGCATATAAGGAAAGCTGTAATTCTTCCCAAAATTAAGCAATCAAGCACATCAACTCAAGCAATCAATTTCTGCAAATCTGATTCTGCAATATCAAATAATTAATGTGTAAAATCGTACAACTCATAGTTGTAAATGTACACTTACTAGGCAGTTATAGAATAGCTTTATTTTTGGCTTAACTCAAGCTTTTCAACGTGTATATATACTTGTCTTATAAATGAAATTGAGTGAGAGTCAGCTTATTCAAATTCTCCTTCTCAATTTCTCTATATAGTTACTTTAGATCACTGGTTTTTGAGGAGTATGGGCACAAATTAGCTTGTTGTAAAGAGTATTATATGAAGCCTAGGGGTCCTAAAAATTTCAAGTATAGTGTTGTAAAAGGGTGTTGGATTCTAATTCTTGTTTTGCAAAAGGTAGGCATGCCTTGATCTCATAAAATGTATTGATCTTTTATTTAGGTTATAAGTGCCATTACCAACTGGTAATTCGTGCATCGAGATAAGTGGGTTTAATTAATCTGGTATTTTATTAAAAGTTTTTTAGCATTATATATATATTTTATTAAACATGTTATGAAATATTATTACTTAGAAAATTTACTTATGCATTATATAATAAATTTTAGAACAATCTTAAAGGCCAAGTAATATATCATGAAATGTGTGACTTGAGCCTAAAGGAAAATAATAATTTCATAGCATGTATTTTCATAAGTTTTCATGGCATATTAATAGATATTTTTTTTAAAACACTCCATGTGAGTTATGGTATGGTTTCGTAATATGATATATGAGTTTTAGTATAGTACGTACGGTACCATTACTATATTATGTTTAGGAGGATAACTACACCGATGGGCTTTGAGAAAGTACAGACCCGCTCAATGAAAAATATATAGGGAGGATAACTACACTAAAGGATCTTGAGAAAGTGTAGACCCTAAATAGAGAGGTAAAAGGGAAGGACTACAATACTGAATGACATTGAGAAGGTGTAGATCCCAAATTGAGAGAAGTCTATGGGAATGAGTAGTTCCCCATGTGAAGGATTCTTCTTTTTTTTTGAAGTGCTTCTTTTCGTGGTATAAGACTTTTATTTTGAGTTAGTGTCATGATTTCAAGTATTTTTTTTATTATCAATTTATTTTTATCTATAAGTGAGACTCATATGTTAGATCCAGCTTAATCAATCCTACATACCGAATCATGGACTTACCTTCCACCAATATGATTCTTATTTTACAAATATTACATAGGTGCATGCCAATAAGGAGGCATGGAGGACACGTGTGAGGGTTGGAAGGAGAGCTATGGAATAAGTGTTATATTTAGTATAGTTAAAGCTTTATTTGGGATTTTATGAGAGAGCAATTTGAGTTGGTTAGACGGTTTGAACTCAATTCCCAAAATTTAGAAACATTGGGTCGTGACAGTTTGGTATCAGAGTAAAGGTTTTATAGGTTCTATAGACTCTATGATCTCATTGAGTTCTGAATTTGGGTAAGACTAGGTAGAGTAAGAGGCTGATTGATTACTGATGATTGTTTAGTTAATTTTGTCTGCTTAGTTATTTTAGTCTTGAACAGTTACTATTATTTTTTGGATGGCTTCTCATAATAATTCCTTCAATTTGAATGATCCAAACAATGAGGAGACTTTGGCTGTACCAAGTTCCAATGGTTCCGCCGTAATATGAGAAGTAGCAAAACAAGTTATGGAAGAAGTGGAATGTAACTCTGTAATTCAGTATGGACATGTAGCGAATGAAGGATACACTATAGAACAATGTAACCGTTTGCAACCCCCAACATTTGAGGAAAGACTGATCCGATTATTGCTGAAGACCATTGGGAGACTGAAGAAACTCTTAAGAGTTTTGCAATGCACTAATGAGCAAAAAGCTTTGTACACAACATTCAAATTGACTAAGAGAAGCAAAACGTTGGTGGATCTCAATCATGACTCTCTTGGAACAAGAACCGGAGCAAACTCCAATCACATGGAATCGCTTTAAGGAAATGTTTTATGAGCGTTTTCAGATACCAATTTTATTTCGAGTTAGTGGATAAGGCATCTATCGTTGAGGGAAGTCTTGTTATAAGGAGGGCTGGTATTTTTAATTCCCCCCCAAAAAAGGTAGCACCGCATGAAATCAATCGTAGTGAGAATCAAAGCCCAATGGAAGAGAAATAAACCGACTAAGGACACAAGGACGGAGGTGGTACAAAAGAAAATTTTTCCAAGTGGTCAAGATAGAGGATGTGGCAAGTGTGAAAAAAAGTCATAGTGGTGATTCTAGAGCTGGGACAGGAGTACGCTCAAATGTGGCAAGAAATGGCATAATTTCGGTCAGTTCAAGGAAATACTTCTGCCCTAGTGAGCGGTCAAAAGAAGATGGCTCCTGCACATGTATACGCACTCACTTCTGAAGAAACTAATGCCCAGGAATAGTGGTTATAGGAAGAAGTGAGCACACGAGATTTTAATAGATGGTGTCAGGAAAAAAATCTCTTCCATAGAATTTCAATTTACTTTGGGAACATATAGAGTTTTGTAATGTTTTTTTATGAACCTGGTTTTTGTTGCATTTTGGGTTGATAGCAAATTTAATTTTTAGTGCTCGTTATTTATTTTGGAATGATGTATTCCTTGTGATAATGTTCTCAATAATTCATATGACACTTCCGCAGATTGAGAGAGAAAATGGAGAATGAGACTCTGAAGCCTGCATAATGTATAGGTTGGATTATGCGATATGAGATAATAAAAGGACGTTCTTTGATGATGCGTGTTACCTAAGTCAATAGGTAGTACAAGCTGTTTAACAGTTTAACTGAAATGCCCCATTCATGGAGGACCGGAGAGTTACCTCCTATCACTTGAGATTATCTTCATAACACAATTATATATACTCCAAAGATTCCAAAAAATATAAATCTGATTATCAAACATTTATGTTCCTCTACAATGACACCAAAGAAAACCTCAACAAAAAAAACTAAAAGCCTCCATAAAGACTCCAAAAATGTCCACGTCTCAAAATACTCAGTTCACATAAAATAATAAATCTACTGAACAAGTCCCTCTAATAACTAGTTGTACCTTTTGGCACTTATTTCTCTACGATCAACTAATCTTTCTCAAGCTTCATTCTTTTGATTTCCAGCTGAATCATCAACATTATTTGAAAATATTGTAGAGATAAGTGTGAGTTATCAAGAACTCAGTAAACAGAGAATATATACTAGTCTTCAGAATGTAGAACAAAATGTTTACTTTCAAAATGCAAAATCAGAATATTTATTTTCAGAATGCAAAATCAAAATATGTTATCAAAAATATCAAAGCGAAACTTTCAAAAACATTCTTATTCAAAAATAAAATCTTTTGGCATAGCATAATCTGATACGTCATCTTCATATATATCTTATCAGAGCATCACATCGAGACAGAGATCATATTTAACCCTCGTGGTAGGTTTATAAACCACCATTACATACATGGATGGCCATATACCACTATTATTATCTGTGGTTGTGTTGTATGCTGCTATTATCACCCATGGTTGGGCCGTATACCACTATTATCACCCGTGGCAGAGTCGTATACCACTATTATCACCCGTGGTTGGGCCGTATACCACTATAATACCAGTGGTGGGGCCTTAACGGAACAAATCAGGAGTAGAATAGAATCAGATATAGATACATAATCAGAAAGTCATACTAAAGGTTTTCAGATGCCACGTCATATCAAAACAGAGTACTGAATAATTTCAGATCATTTCACATATTCAAAAAAAATTAGAACATCTTTATATAACATGTAAAAAATTTCCCGATTTCATATTTGCACAATTCAGAAACTGAATGTCAAAATTTGCTCATTTTACATCAGTCATGACAAAAATACTTTTATCTTTCATACATATTTTATGAGTAATGTAGAACAAGTAACTAAGATTGTTTCAAATTTCTTTTCATAACAAAAAATGCATCTTTTCAAAATCGACCTCAATTCATTCATTTTATGCAAAGTCTAGTACAGAGATTCCGCTTACCTAGACTTCTTAAATGTTCAGAATTTTTCCACAATAGTGTTGAACAAATATCAATCGTCAGCTATAAAATAGTCATGTAACTTGAGTTAATTTTCAATTGAACCTATACTTCGTGATTGAACTTGAAATACTTAAATAACCTATTTTAATTCCTCAAAATCTAAAATTCTCATAACTCTAAAATACCATCACTTTCCAAATTCATCGATATCCACTTAATTTCTCTGACTATTAAACTCTAAATTATTTCCAAAATGGCATGAGTAATTTTTTTACTAATACAACTATGTCCATATAAAATACATCTCCTGTTTAAATATTCTCTTAACATAATTATAACATAATCTATTAAAGTAAAAAAGCAAAGTTTCGTTTAATTAAAATAGACTTAATATAGAACCACCTAAAGATGGTGTTTTAGGAAATAACCATAAAATGCATGGGCTCTTTGGGGAGTTGAACTTTACAAATAAATTTATGGAATTACAACCATAGAATCATGTGGCAGAGATTATGCTCACCGAGAGAGAGAGAGAGAGAGAGAGAGGGAGGAGATCGGCGGATCTAGGGTGACGAGGGCTTCCTGTTGGCTGTGGCTTCCATTGCATGACGGTGGAATTGTGAGGTGGGAGAGGGAGAGAGAGCTAACGTGAGGGAAAGAGCAACAGAGAGACAGTGGGGGAAGGTGCAGCGTGGGCTTACTAAGAGGAAAACGACAGTTGGGGTGGCATGGTTGATGGTTTTTGTGGCTCATTTGATTGGTGCCGCTGTATCTCACCTTGTTGTGGTTGGTGGCACCTAACGGGGTTGAGAGCTAGGCAAAATGGGGTTGATCTGTTTTGGTGTGGTGAAATAGAGGATAATGGAGGCCTAGTGTGGTTTGGATATTATATAGAGTTAACAAATTGGACCGGTTAGAACAATCCAAAAATCTATTTGGTTGTCCAAAATTTTCTAAGTCAAGTGCTTAATAAAAATTAATGGGCCTCGCCTCAAATTCTAAAATAACCAAACTCGTCCCATAACTAAATAAAATGATTCCACCTGGTCAAATGATTTTAACCTAATTATCAACCTCAATAAGAATCCATACTCTGCCACAATAAATTTTGGGCCTGTAGCCTACCCTAAAATTATTCGTTACATACCAAGTGAACTTTTCATATCTATTAATACAAAAGAAAAATTTTATAGAACCTGTGATTAGCTTAGGCTTGGTGTTGGGCCTGGGTGTTACATGAATAGTCCAATTAAACTAAAGCCCAAAGTCACTACTCTCAAAATGAAGAAAACCCCAACAATGCTTGAATTTCTTGAAAAGATCAAGAAATAATGCAACGATGAGGATAACCATGGTAAGTTTTATACATCTTTTAGTTAGTGGTAATTTTTTTATAAAGTTGAAATTTGATTTGAGAATTTTTCCAAGGTTGATTCTGGAATAGGATTTTATTGAATGTGTCTAACCCTTTTTAATGATCTATCAGAATAGGAACTGAGGTATTCATGTGTTTGCACACAAATTATAGTTATTGATTTCTACAAATTTTGTTTATCAGTCACAAGAACTTAATTTTAGAATATTTTGATTGAAGGGAGATTTTCAAAGGTATATATTGATCTGGATTTCGAAAGCAATAAAGTTGGAGTTGCGGATGTAAGAAATATAAAGACTATTTGGGATTTAGATTTACAACTATGTGCTTAAATTGTTTATCAGTCAAAAGAACTTGATCTTAGAATATTTTGATTGAAGAGAGATTTTCAAAGGTATATATTGATTTGGATTTCGAATGCAATAAAGTTGGAGTTGTGGATGTAAGAAATATAAAGACTATTTGAGATTTAGATTTACAACTATGTGCTTAAATGTTTTTATGCCTAAGTGAATAACTTTTTGGGATGAGTTTTGGTTAGAATGATGGGGGTAGTTGCATATTATTCAAATTTTGAGGACAAAATTTTATAGGTGAGAGATTGTAATACCCAAGTCCCAATAACCCCAGTCCAAAAGGGTTTACCCTGCCCATGTACATAGCTCATTTCTTTTAGTTAAAGAAAAATAATCAGTGAAACACACCGTCACACTAAACCCTTATCCCATGCCATTTTCTTTTTTTTTTTTCCCACTTTCTTCCTCACTTTCCTTCTCTGCAACTTTTCTTCTTTCGCCGACAACATCCATCTCTCTCTCTCACTCATAACTGCTACAAGGAGCTCAATGGTTATTTTTTTACATCGACTTCATCATTGTATCATCACTACAATGTTAATACTGTCGATTGTAACATACAAAATAACTTCGAAGATGCCAAATATTTGATTAGAACAAGGTGAAGTTCCTCCTATAAATAAGCACAAATTGAAGCCTTCAAGACACCCAAGTTTCACTCTTCTCATGTCATGTTCTTGGTTGGGATCTCTCTCTCTCTCTCTCTCTCTCTCTCTACGTGAGGACCGTGCCAACGCATGGAGAGAGTGTAACACCCCGTATTTTAGTGTATTTTTACTGAAGGAATTATTTTTATGGATTCAAAATTTTATTCTCTTATTTTAAAATTATTGGATTTTTAATTGGGTTATTTTTATGATTTTTAGTTTACGAAAATTATTTTCGAAGTGCTTTCTTTAAATTAATTATTGTTATGTGTTTAAATTTCTTCTCGAATTAAATTAACTTATTATTGGGTTTAATTATTTATTTTCATGTTAATCACTGTGTTTGAAATATTTTATTTCACTATCTGTTTTAAAATCGTTTCCGTTGGATCATTTTCGTGTCCCAAGTTATGAAGATTGGACCTCATTTCTTTTCCCTCTATTTTTCTTTTCCTTTTCTTTTTCTTTTCTTCTTTTCTTTTCTTTCTTTTCTTTTTCTCCTCCCTGGTCTCCCTTCCCGCACGCGACTCTCTCTCTCTCTCTCGCCGTGCATTCGTCTCTCCCCCAGCCCGCAGCCATGCGCCGGCGATGATCTACACCGCCTGGCTCCTCCGCTCCCCCTGCCGCCGGCAATCACCCCCCTCCATTTCCAGCTCCTCCATCACCGCCGTTAACCACAACGAACCCATTGAAGCCGCGGCGTTCCATGCACCACTGCGCCGCCGTCGCGCCACCTCCGGCCACCATCTTCCTACCACTTCATCCTCGACCTCTTAGCAACCCATTGGACCCAACCCTACCTCCGATCCGCCATCGGTGAAGCTCCACCATCCACTTTTCCGATTTGGGTATTTTGGTCTTCTACCGCCCATTGCGCCGCCACCCACGACCAACCTTCACCACCACTAGCTTCACCGACCTCCCTAGGCCTTACCCTATCATTTTTGGGTCTTCGTTTGTCTCCGTTGAAAAGTGGGTATCTGTGACCCACGGCCACAGTGTATTTTACACTGTTCTGTAGCTGCTTTTCCACTTCTTGCAGTTTCGTGATCCTTCAGAAATTGCTTTATAGCGCTGTAAGTATTTCTTCAAAGAATTCTTGTGAATTTAATGTATTTTTCCACTAACACATTTCACTGTATTTGAACTGTTGATTGGTTTTGCCGGACTGAGTCCGAGGAGTACGGGGGTCGGATGGATTGGTGATTGGAGTTGTTTGGTTGGATTTGATTGGATTGGTAATTGTTGGTTTGGATATTTTGTTGGTTCATGTACATTGCATTTGGCACGCATGGTTATATTTGTAAAGGAAAACTGGGTTTTCGTGTATTGCATTCATGTTTATGTGTTTATGAAAACTGGGTTTTCATGTGAGTATGGAATTTGGGTGCGTGTGTATCACGACCCCAAGCCGAGATGGGGCATTATCTCGGTGGAGCTCCTCTGGTTACTCGGGAGCGGAATATACTGAGTAACGTCCCCTGGATTGTCGCCGGGCGACAATGGGATCGGACGAGAGATTCGTGCCGACTCCGTGGTCCTTCTGCTGGCGGGGACTAGAGGATGTCTGGCCACGTGCGCGCTGGGCGCTGAACTGGGCATCGCTCGTTGCGTAGTGTGGGTGCTTGGCCATATACGCGCCGGGCGCGGAACTGAGCACTGCTACGAAGCCAGGACGTGCGGATGGTCCATAGGGGAGGCCATGGTGCATAGGGTAATAACGGATTAATTGGCTATTTTCTGGAAAAATAGTGTGTATTGGATTTTGTGTAAATCATTTTCTGGGAAAATGTTTTACGGATTATTTTTGGGCCAAATGGGATTTTGGCGTGTGTTGGAGAAATTATCATTTTCGGAAAAAATGATGTTTTGAGGAAAATGCATATTTCATCATATGCATGCATGTTGGTTGCATTAAATGCATTTTATTTCCTGAGAATTATTTGGGTTATACTTACCTGCGGTACCATTATGTGGTAACGCAGATTTTGATGCAGAGGAGGAGGAGGAGGAGGGCGAGCCTAAGGAAACGGCTCCGCCCGAGGAGTGATCTGGGATCACTGGCTTTGTTATTTTATTTTACTCATCTGTATTTGGGACATGTGTTAAACTTTATTTTGGGATGACTGTATAAATGCTTTTAAACCTCTTCTGATATTTAGATTGTATTTTAAATTCTGGTACTTAGTAGACTTAATTATCCGCTGCGTTTTTATTGTACACTATTGCATGTACACACACTTGGCACTTCGTTGGGATGCGTGACCGTGTTGTCATCATCTCGGCGTATCGATCCCCTTATTTTTTTTATAAGGGGGATGGGGGGCGCCACAGAGAGACCATCTTTTGAGGACAAAAGGAAGATGAAATAGAGAGTCTTTCCTTGAAAAGGTGGAAGACGGGACAGCGGTGGCATGTAAAGTGTAGTTAGTCCAAATAGGCGAGTAGCGCTATGTAGAAGATCGGACGCATGACACACCTCAACATAGGGTGAAATAAAGGACTTGTCACCCAGAACTGGTCAAGTGAAAAGAGGTGATAACCGTATGAAGGCGAGAATGAATAGTTGAAGACGCTAGTAGCTCGGGCAAAAGGTGAATTACGAGCAAGAGGGGAGCAATGGTCTAGGACAAAATCGATTCGGATGTAAGGGTTTTTTGTTATAACACGGAAACGCTCAAAAGGCGCCTGTGTCATACGTAAAGGCCCATACTTCACCTGAATGGTCACATCTGGAGTGAGTCTGCGGGGGAAAAAAAAAGATTATGACCATGCAAGTTATATAATCTAAACCCAAAGGTATGGTTCAGTGCCACTTGGGGGACCCTTATTTATGGAAGGACTGCATATTGGACTAAAGGCAATCTGTAAGAATGTGCATGCCTTGTCCCATCAGTCTGCCTCTATCGTCATGCAGATGGACGGTTGAGATCAAATGGCTCCTATTCAAGCATGCCAGGAGTTAGGAGTACATAAAAAAGACACTTGATGTTCCCTCCCTATAAAAAGGATTAGACCTCATTTTTTAAATCATAAGTGCTTACGCGTCTTTGGAGTCTGAGTCTTCTAAGAAAGTAAGTGTCTTCAAAGAGAGCAATGGATGGAGTAGCTTTAGCACCGCCGTAGTATTTTAAATGTTATTGAGGCAAGTTAACTTCTAAGACACTACTATGCATTTGGGATAAATGTTGTAGGTATGTTGTAGGAATGTGTGGTGTTTGGAAAAGAACACCAAATAACACGTTGAATATGAGATTTATCATGAACGAAAATGTTGTGAGAGACACTAGGAAGTCGGCAACTCTGATGCCAAAATGCCAACGACATCTCGTACAGTTGATTGGTGGTCTAATATAAGAAAAACCATATATAGAAAGGGACGTAACTGACGTGTAAAGAACTGTACCTATCAAGTGCTAAAGACTATTAAACTGGACATGGTGTGTTATGTAAATAGCAAAGTAAAAAAACACATGTTAACAAAAAGACGGAGCATGGACAGAAATGACTCTACGAGAGATACTAGGAATAGGTATGCTCCAATATCATGTAGAAAATATAATAAAATATAAGTGGAGATGGAGAAGAGAGAATGAGAGAGAGACTTTGAGGGCTATATATTTGTTATTCTTAATTGTTCTTAAATAAATAACATATGTCCCTATTTATAGGTGAATAAGACTAGAGAAAGAACATAAATACAATAAATCAATGATATCGATTGATTTACACAAGAAACTAAATATGCTAGAGAATAATTCATCATACCACTCATACTAGAATATTAGGAATATACTCCATAATAAGTATAATAATATTCTAACAATATCGGCTTATAGAAAATCAAACCATACAAAAGAAATATCCATTTAACACTAGCCAAAACTACACGTCTGGAAATATAAGCAATTTATACTCTAATCAAAATCACATAGAAAACTACTAAAGGGCTCGTTTGGACGCTTGGATATCTCAAAATATGGGTGCTTCTTGCATGGTGTGGGGCAAGGGCACCCCATCCCCGCCGCACACCATGTGCGCTGGGGGGAGGGGGTGGTTTCAATCCCACCCCCCACTATCGGGGCGGGGGGCCGCCCCGCCCCCCTAAACCCAGTAATTCACTGGATCTATGATTTTTTTTTGTCTAAATTTTTTTTTAGATCCAAATTATAATATAATATAATTATAAATTTTATTCAAAAAAATATAAACTCATTAGAATTGTATTTTTGATTGCCTTGACCTCCTAGGCCAACCTTTGTATAGGAGGCCAAGGCAATACAATAGTCATTCTTAAGCAATGTGGGACTCCATTAACTTAAATTCAAGTTTTTAACAAATTGTATATATTTTATAAATAATTTATATAAATATAAAAAATAACTTTTTTTATTATATTGGAGAGGAGCGGAGTGGGGTGCGGGGTGCGGCGGGGCGGACGGGGGCGGAGTAGCAGGAGGTGGGCCCGGAGTAGCAAGGGGTGGGCCCCCGCTGCCCACTCCTATTTCAAAATTCTGTGAATAGTAGTGAAATGGATTGAGTTTATAAGATGTTTTATTGGGTTCTCAGAAAGGAATGAAAAAAAGTTGAATAAAAATATTATAAATTAAAAAATTTGTTTAATATTATTTTTATTTTGAAATTTGAGATTTTTTTTTTTTTTAGGAAGTTAGGGAAATTATTGGATTTTGTATTTGCATAATGATTAAGTAATGATTAGATAAAAAAGTTAAAAATTTAAAATTTAAAAATATTTTGTGTTTGAGTAATACTATGAATGAAATTTTGAAAATATCTAGAGAGGCTTGCCAGAACGTGAAATAAGAGAGAGAGAGAGAAAGAGATCCAAATCAAGAACACGAAATAAGAAGAGAGAAACTTGTGTGAGTTGTGGGATTCAATCCGTGCCTATTTATAGGAGAAAAATTGCATCGTTTCGATCGAAGACTAGGATCCTCAGAGTAATTTTGTGCATTACAGTCGACGCCATTAACAACGTCGTGATGAAGTCAGCGTCGAACATAAACGCTTGAGCTCCTCGTAGCAATTATTAGAGAGACGTTAAATAAGCAGTTGGCGGAGAGAGAGAATTGCAGAGGGAATAAAAAAAAAAAAAGGTGAGGAAGTAAGCAGAGGGAAGAAGAATGGGCATAAGGCACTTTACGCTAGAAATAAACCTAAGTGAAACGGTGAGTAGTTGGGTGCACATTGCACAATTGAGCTTTTTGTTTTAGAACTTGGGCTTGGATATTACAGCATGGGTCACATACATACATATATATATATATATGCTGAAAATTTTGAGGATATTTGGATTCAAAAATACTCAACTAATCTCATCATATTTTATTTAATTATTACAATTTTTTAAAACTTTCAAATAAAAAATTTAACTTTTTCAAATCTCAAAACAAAAATTATTTTTTAACAATTTTTTATTCAACTTTTAACTTTTATCTCATATAATCTAATCTCAACTCACTATCCAAACCTCCTATATTATATTAAAATTTTATAGAGAATAATAAATACCGTAGAATTTATTCTATGTGTGTATTTTCTTCGCTTTAAAACCCTCAAAGTCAATTACTAAAAACCTGCATGGAAGAATTTTTATAATGAAATATCCAAGGGATCGCATACACGAGTTGGCAACCTTAAAAATTGACTGATTCTATGACGATGCGAGCTGGCCAACTTTTTTTTTTTTTTAATTTCTTTTTTTGCCAAAAGGAGGGCTAAACCTCCAGCACTTTATTAATAAAGCCTCACTTGTGTCGGAGGAATACTGTGGTAAAAATAAAGCTAAATGAAAAACAAAAAATAAAATCAACCAAATCTAACATATGGAAGACCCATCTTGTCCGTTTTCAACATTCCTTTTAATAAATGAGGAAGTAGTGAAAAATCCTCCCATATCATACTATTACCTGCTGCACCTATCCGAGCCAAAAAATCTGTAGGAGCATTATCTTGTCTATACACATGGGAAATAGAGTATTCAACGTACCAAGAATATCAAGAATTTCTTTCCAAAAATCTTCAAAATACCACAAACCACAATGAGATTTCAGCACCCATAGGAAAACAATCATAGAATCAAGCTCAATATCAACATGAACTAAATCCAGGCTTTTCACAATCCGCAAGCCAAAAAGGAGCCCCATTCCTTCGGGCATAATTACTTGAACCGAGGCCAATATGTTCTGCAAAACCTCTAATCAAATTCCCACTATGGTCTCTGATTACCCCTTCAGCACCCGAACGGTCCGGATTGCCTAAATAACTTCCATCTACATTCAGCTTTACACGACCTTGAAAAGGTTTACACCACTTGACAATGTGCATAGGTTTTGTTTGTAGAGGTTTAATAGGAATCCTGAGACTTTGTAAAATAACCTCTTCATCATGAGCTATTAGGGACATACCTGCTTTCAATTTTTCGCCAACTCATCCGATCTAGTACAAGATCTCTCGCCAAACTGCACTGATCAAGCTGTTGATACCTCCCATGCAACATTTACATATTCTTAGCTAGAGTCGCCAAGTGATAATCATTGGAATTAATCCCAAAAGCTGGCCAAATTTAGAACGCTTAGAAGCCTTTCAGAACCACATGAAAATAATGTTATGCCAAGGTTGCCTAGGAACATAAATCAAGCCGACAAGCATAACAGCTTTCTTCCATATCTCTCGAGCAAAATTCTTGCCTGCCAAAACATGGTTTTGATCTTCATAGCAACTATTCACATAGCAATCACACTTGGTGGCTATGGAGATGCCCACCTTTCTCAACTGATCATCAACACTTAAAGAAGAATTGAACGCCTTCCAAGCAATAACAGAAATATTACGGGGCAAAATAGAATTCCAAACCCAGTGCGACCACTGTACCTTAGGAGACCGAACTCTCAAAATGTCTCATGCATTATGAGTAGAAAATTTTCCATCAGAATTACCTGTCCACACTAAGATGTCTTCTCCTGCTTTTGCATTACATAGCATATAGAGAATGACAGCCGAATGTTGCTCCCCAATTAATCTTTGAAGCAAAGAGACATCCCAACCAAACTTCACTCTACAATCCTTCACTCTAAGATTCAGAAAATTAGAAATGGAAAATTTTTCACAAAACGGACCCTCCTCAAGCCAGTTGTCCCTCCAAAAGAAAATATTGCCATCCTTTAGTTTCCATTTGGAGTTTTTGAGAACCTCTGGCATGCAAGACATAACACTTTTTCAAAATCTACTTCATTTTGCCTGGTTGACAAGGGAAATGTGATTATTTTTTATGTGTTTGCCCCAAAAGAAATTCGACCATAGGGAATTCTCCTTAATGACTTTCCAAGCAAACTTCATATGAAGAGATTTTTTAACCTCTTTGAGGTCCTTTATACCTAACCCTCCCTCTTGACATGGCTTGCTACAAGAACACCAATGCTTCTTTGGTTTTCCTTCCCTAGCACCCAAGAAAAAATTCGACATGCATTTTTGACTCATGGTTAAAACTGAAAAAGGTGCATGAATAATAGAGAGAGTATGTATGAGAATACTTGCAAGAATATGCTTAATAAGTAAAAGCCGATCCCCATTAGACAAGAAATTATTTTGCCAACCCCCTACTCGATGTCAAATCCTGCTCACTAGTTCATCAAGATAAATAGCCTTAAGTCTTCCAGATATTATATAAATGCCAAGATACTTGAAAGGCAATGCACCCTCAACAAATCCGGTGATACTAAGAGTAGATCTTCTCTTATGCAAGAATATCCCTTGGAAAAAATAATAGAAGATTTTACTTTACTCACTATTTGGCCCGACCAATCTTCATAGAGCTCTAAAATCTCATAAATAGACTTCATAGATGCTTTATTTCCATTTACAAAAATAATAATGTCATCTGATAAAGGAGATGAGAGACAATAGGCGTACCTCTAGGGTGATAGAAAGGCAAAATTTTGCCATCTAGAAAGGATTTCTTAATCATGCGGGATAGAATCTCCTCCACCATAATAAGGAGAAATGGCAAGATAGGATCGCCTTGTTGTAATCTGTGCCCAGCTGGGAAGAACCCTTTTGAAACTTCATTCATAACTATAGAGAACCACAGAGATTGAACACAATGATTTATAAGCCCACAGGCCATTTTTGAAAAGCCCAGGTGTTTAAGAAGATGCAGTAGAAAATCCCAATTGATGCTATCATAAGCCTTGGTACTATCAATTTTCAAAATCACATTGCCCCCTGGTGAGGCTTATTAATACTGTGAATCATTTCCTGAGTCAAGCTTATGTTATTAAAAACACTTCTTTCAAGAATAAATGCACCTTGCATTGGAGAGATGAACTTGGAGAGAAAAGGAGAAAGCCGTCCAACCAGGATCTTAGGACAAACCTTATATATCACAGTGCACAAGCTAATAGGTCTGAACTTATCAAAACCTGTTAGATTATCTACCTTTGGAATAAGAACCAAAGATGTAGCCGAATAGTACCTTGGGAGAGAGGTACCCTTAAAGAAATCTTGAATCGCATCTACTACATCTTTACCAACAATATCCCAGCAAGAACGGAAAAAATCCGAGCTAAATCCATCTGGACCTGGGCTACTATCAACCGGAATAGAGAAAATAGTATATTTTATTTCTTGGATCGAAGGGAGCTTACAAAAAGTAACATTGTCAACTGTAGAGAACATCGAGCTTACTGGAAAAGACAGATCTAGTAGCTGTCCACCTTGTTTAAAAGCACGAAAATTAACGAAGTAATTCACAACCTCATTATGAATGTCTTCTGGAAAGATAAGCTGACGACCATCCCCGAGAGATATCTCATGCACCATAGTGTTGTTTTGGTTCTTCAAGGCTCGGAAGAAATGAATATTAGAATCACCATTCGATAACCAGGTTTGTTTGCATTGTTGTGCTAACCGAGTGGATTCCCTTTGTTGCCATAAATTTAACTCTAGCCGGGAAATCAATAAATCACTTTCATCACCTTCTGAATACCCATGCTGTAAGGATTCCTCTAGTGCTTCAATATGAGCCTCTAGTAAGTTGATGTTAAGATCTGTTCTACCAAAGGATGTTTTATTCCATGCACTCAAACAACCTTAGTCGTTTTAAGCTTCTGAACCAGTCTAAACAAACCCTTATCATTGATATCATCATCTTCCCAAGCTTTTTTTACACAATCAAAAAACGATTCATGTGAAATCCACATTTGTTGGAATTTAAAAGAAGGGAACCCAAAGCAAGCCATCACCTTTTCCGTCCAAATTATCATTGGAGCATGACCAGAGTTTGTTTGAGGTAAGTATTGCATATGCGCATTAGGAGAATTCACAATAGTTGTCAAGTTCAGTAAAGATTGGTCTAATCTCACCCAACTATTTGACAAACTTGAATGTCCATTACACCATGAAAGTATATTTCCAGAGGACCCATTTCTGATAAGCCCATCGAATCAATGAAAGAATTGAACTCTTCCATAGCTAATGCGATCTTGGTTGACCTCCTTTACGTTTAGAATCCGACCAAATAATGTTGAAATCCCTATAAATGAGCCAAGAAGACCCACTCGGAATATTGGTTGCTAAAGTAGCCCAAAGTTCTCTACAATCTAGATGCATACATCGAGCATAAACAAACGAAATGTATAACAATTTCCCAGCTTCCAAATACTCCACGGAAAGGTGTTAAGAGTCCTGGTGGGATAAACACCTAACCAGAGATGCCAAGGAAACCATTCAGAACGCTGTCAAGTGTAATGATGAAGGGTTACCTATTTTTGATGAATCCATTGGATCAGCCAAATCTGATGGAGTTAATACTTTGATTTATACAATTTTAAAGCATTTTATTGGCACACCATCTGATATAACTAGCCGCATCAGCGACCAGTTAAATAATCTTAGATGTCATCAGATGTCTGATTATAGATGGTACCAAGATGTTTTCATTTCCAAAATAATGCTTCGGGATGATAGTCAAAAGCCTTACTGGAAAGAAAAATTTATTGATAGATTACCTCGCTTGTTCGCTTACAAAGTGAAGGATGAACTTACTATTGCTGGGCCTCTAAATTACGATGCATACACTTATGGTGATATTTGTGCTGTAATTAAGAAACTTGGTATTAGTATGTGTAATGATCAAAGAATGTTTCGTGAGCAGATGAGAAATAGCAAGAAAGCCAAATATGAAATGAGAACATTTTGTGAACAATTTGGATTTCCTGCTATAGCTCACTCTAAAAGGAAGCACAAGTTTTCTAAATCTCATGGTGGCATCAGGAGAAAACCTCGTGATAAATTTTATAAGAAAACTTATAAAAAACCATTTTCTAAGCCATTTTCTAAGAAAAAGAAATCTAAGGATTTTTCTCAAGAAAAATATTTTATTTGTGACAATCCAGGACATTTTGCTGACAAATGCCCCTAAAAAGCCAAAAAAGATAAAAAACTAAAAAAGAAGCTTAATCAGTTGAATATTGATAACAATGATAAAGAATAACTATTTCGATTCCTAGAAATAGCTTCGTCTTCATCATCTGATATCCTTGAGTTTAGTTATAGTGATTCAGAATATCACTCAGAAACTGAATCTCCAGATTCTACAGGTCCGAAGCTAGGTTGCAATTGTAATGATATTTGTTGCCAGACAAAGGGTAAGACAATCCATGTCTTGTCTAAATCTGAAGAACAAAAAACCTATTGCTAACCTGGATTTCTCAAATAACAAATTCTGAGTTTAAGGAAGAATATCTTCTTAAGTTAAGAAAGACTATGGCTCGCCAAGAACCAGAGTCTTCTAAGCAAATGATTAGTTTTCAAGAAACCTTGGAGAGATTTCAAAAGAAAAAATCCAAGGAAATTTCTACAAATGATTTACAACACGAAATAAATTTTGTTAAAAAAGAAATCATTGAACTCAGATATGAGGTTAACAACCTTAAGTCTAAAAATGAGATTTTAAAACAAGAATTTTTAGTGTTTAAAATTGATAAACAACTTGATCAGGATATTCCTTCTGACAATGAGCAAACAAACGATTCTGGTTCAAGCCAACATGAGTTAGCTACTGATAATCAGATTTGTTTGATCCATTATACCATTCCTCCAAAATAGTTTTCTAGGGTTACCATTGTGGTCACTCATGATTTTTAATTTTCTGTTGTGTTATGATTGATTCCGGATCAGACCTGAAATGTATTCAGGAATGACTCATTCCTAGCAAATATTTTGAAAAATCCTCTGAGAGATTATTTTCTGCAAATGTATGTCAGATGAAAATCACATTTGAGCTTAACAACGCTCATGTTTGTCAAAACAATGTTTGCTTTAAAATCCCCTCTGTTTTAGTCAAAAACATGTCTGACAAAGTGATTTTAGACATCCTATTCATTTCTGCTTTATATCTTTTTTTGACTGAAAAAGACGGTATCACTACCAACCCTTTTGGTCAAAAGGCCAAATTCAAATTTGCATCTCGTCAAGAGATTGATCAAGATAAAGGTCTGAAATCTTTGCTCTTTGCAAAAGAAAAACATCTGAATTTCCTTCAACAAGAAATCACATACAAAAAGATTTCTGAATAATTATCTTCGCCAATTTTAATTTCAAAAATTGATTATTTTAACAAGCGTCTTGTTTCTGATGTTTTTTCTGATTTACCAAATGCTTTTTGGCATAAGAAGAAACATATTGTTTCTCTTCCCCAAATCAAAAATTTTGATGAAAGCACTATTTCCACTAAAGTCAGACCCATTCAGATGAATAGTCAGACTTTAGAATTCTGCAAAAAGGAAATTGCAGACCTTAAGGATAAGGGCATAATTAGAGACAACATGTCCCATTGGTCTTGCCCAGCCTTTTATGTACGGAAAAATGCAGAACTAGAAAAAGGTACCCCTCGTCTAATCATTAATTACAAACCCTTGAACAAAATCTTGCAGTGGATTAGGTACCCTATTCCCAATAAAAATGACTTAATTTATAGGTTGAGTGATGTTGTAGTCTTCTCTAAATTTGACCTCAAATCTGGTTTTTGGCAAATCCAGATAGCTGAGTCAGACCGGTATAAGACAGCATTTGTTACCCCCTTTGGTCATTTCGAATGGAATGTAATGCCATTCGGTCTAAAAAATGCCTATAGTGAGTTCCAACATATCATGAACGATGTCTTTAACTCATTCTCTGTTTTTACCATCGTCTATATAGATGATGTCTTTGTTTTCTCCAAATCTATTGATGAACACTGGAAACATTTGAACTCGTTTCTAGACATCATTAGACTCAATAGTCTTGTCGTTTCTGTGAAAAAGATCAAACTATTTCAAACCAAGATCAGATTCCTTGGTTATGATATTTCTGAAGGAAAAATCAGGCCCATCCAAAGAGCCATTGATTTTGCCGACAAATTCCCTTATATTATTCTTGATAAAAATCAATTGCAGAGGTTCTTAGGATCTCTCAATTATGTTGCTGATTTCTACAAGGATATGAGGAAACAATGTCGTCCTTTGTTCAAACGACTTCGTTCCCATCCTCCTCCTTGGACAAAAATACATACAAACATAGTGAGAAAAATCAAAGCACATGTTAAGACCCTTCCGTGCCTTGGTATCCCCACTTCTGATTCTTTTAAAATTGTTGAAACAGATGCCTCAAACATTGGTTATGGTGGCATTCTGAAACAATTTGTTTCACCAAGTTCTCCTGAACAAATTGTTCGCTTCCATTCTAGAACCTGGAATTCTGCACAAGAAAAATACAGTACTATTTAAAAAAAATTTATCTATAGTATTATGTATTTCTAAATTTCAATATGATCTGTTAAACAAGAAGTTTTTACTTCGAATTGATTGCATGAGTGCTAAATTTGTTTTAGAACAAGATGTTGAAAACATTGCATCAAAACATATTTTTGCACGATGGTAAGGTATTTTAAGTGTTTTTGATTTTGATATTTAATACATCAAAGGTACTGATAATTCTATCCCTGATTTTCTTACCAGAGAATTCTTGCAGACACTCCACCTCCAATACCCAGTATAAAACTCATCAAGAATGAGTCTGGATCCACCACTGTGCCCAGTGTCTCATCAACAGTATTGGATATTGCCAATAGGTTCACACCTCTTGGTAGAATTGTGCAACCGGCGACCTTCGCGTCTATGGTTTCTACAGCTTTTGATCCATATGCGAAAGCAGTGGCATCAAAAATACTTGTTTTAATTACTCCTCAGTTTTTCCCCTCAAAAGGAAAATCTGAATATATGAAGAAGCCATTTATTACCCATCTGTTTCATATAGAACCTAACCGTTCTAATTTAACAGATCCGTTCAAAATAACCTCTTCCTATTTTCCCCCCAATCTCCACTGGATACCTGAAGATTCCTCCAAAAATCTCCAGTATTATTCCAGTATTTTGATTCTCACCAACTTTCTTGTCATAAAACCCATTTATGATAAGAATGATTCCACCAAACTAATTTACCACAATGCTTATATCCTTCGAGTCATGACAGAGACCGAATGGAGAACTAACCCATGGACTCCGAAAAGACTCTCAAACTCTGCACTGAGTTATAATTATTTTGATTATATAACTGCCTGGAGACGTTTCATGTTCTTTCAGGTACTTGATCTGAGCAGCTCGCCAGAGCTTTTACATTTTATCAACAAGTTGCTGGTATAAAACTGAACCGGCATTCACAGATGTTTCCTTATGAGCTCCATTTTTACAAGAACTACAAACTACCATGGATCTTCAAATGGACTTATGAGAAAAATGCTAATATAATTGACCGAGCTTACTTCACAAAGTGGTGGGATAGGTTCGGATATACTGATAAAGTGATCAACCAGATGATTAAAGATTTTTCTCAAGTCGCCCCTGATTTACAAGACAAAAAGGAATTTCCTGCAATTAAATCTGGTTCACCAGTTCCTGAATACCCGTTAGTGATTCAGGCCCCCTAATTCACCAATTGTTTCAGCAAGAGGAAAAGTTACCAGCTCATCCTCAAAGAAATCTTCTAAGTCTGCCAAAGATAATATCCTAAACAGACTTGGTAAAAAAGATTTAATAAAATTGCTTGAGCAACAACTGTCTAAGTCCACGAGCGATAATTCTGAAGATGATAATTCAGAAGCATCCTCAGAGGCTTCCTACAGTAACATATTTGGTCACGATTCAGAAGGCATTCCAAAACTGAAAGATGATTGACTATTACTTGAGTTCAAAGAAGACTAACCAAAGTCTACTTTGAGATAATCGTCGCCTAGTATCCAAAGCAGCCGCCTCAAAAGATAGCTGGAAGATAACCAGACGACCGAATGTTATTTTGTCATCTTGTACCGAAAGCAGCCGCCCACAGAGACAACTGGAAAAACACAATAATGACACTCTGAGTCCCGTGCTTAAACAGTTCCTACTGTTCACTCACGGATTGATTTACTGTTTTACTTTAATGATTGTAAACAGGCCATCCTTATGTTATAAAAGGAGAACCTTACCCTTGAGCTAAGACAGAATTCACATTCGAGAGAAACATTTCTGATCCTCTCCCTAATCTTAAGTCTCCTTATTTACCCTGATTTCTGTAAGTACAAATCTGCACTACCTTGCATCTGTAATTACTTTAAACTTGTTAATTTTAATAAAGCTTACATGTTTATTACAACTGATTTGGCATATTCATACATGCATATTGCTGGTTTAACCGCCAGTTTATTTTGTGCTTGCATAATTTAAATTATTGTACAATTTATTCTTCCATTCCCTTCCTTATCTTCTTCTTCAGTCAGTTTCGGCTTTTCCTTCTTTCCGCTGTTTTGGTATATATATATATATATCACAGTTGCACCGCTAGCTTGTTGCTGCCAATTACCGCTTTACAAAAACCTGAGTACTTCACACTTCAGTTTAATTCCCACAATCTTTATCGCAGGCCACTGTGAAATACAGATCACCGCCCCTCTCAAGTCTCAACATCCGATGGTTTTTCATTCAACTTAATTAATTAAATGGTATTTGTTTTTTTGAAGTTCAGTTATACGATTTTCAGAACATCCTATTACCACTGCATGTCGTTAAGCTTGAGATATTGATAATTTGATCAGCAAAAGTGATTGGCAACTATTTCATTCTCACAGTCACAATGGTCAAAATGATTCTCAGAATTAGAAAATATAACCCACCCATCAAATAACGTTCACAAGAAGACAAGACTATTATAATGCCCATCAAATTATAACTAGTACTTCATTCTCATAGTCACCATGGGACACGAATATGGAGCATCTGCTGCATTGGAAGATGTTGCAAATGAAGTTGGAGATTAGGCTGATGAGTAATATAAAGATCAAATGATGATCAAACAATGTGGTGATCATGATGGCAAAGAGAATAATACTTGAATGTATGGATGACAATATGTGACAACCCGTAAGTCAACACGAACATGACAAGAAATTAGTGGGTTTGGATTTGATGTTAACGAGTTCAGGTCAAAACGGGTTGACTTGTTAAGATACAATTACTTAACGGGACAATAACTGGTCTAAGGATGCTACCTGCCCCCGCATGGGCGAGGATTTTTTCTCCGCAATTTGCCCACATTTATGCGGGGGCGAGGTGCCCTATCCGCTGCAAGGGGTGCGGGATGGACCTTCATCCGTCCACCTGTCCACCCCTTCCCCCCCAACTGTGCCTTTGACCCAATTTTGTTATCTGATCCCAAAATCTCCCAAAAACACATTCAAAACCTGTTTATGGGCCATTTTGAGCCCATAATTTAACTACAAAAATAATATATTTAAAAATTGAAAACAAATAATAAATTATACGGATATAAACTATTAACTATATACTAAATTTCAACTAATATTATTAAATATTAATTAATATTAATTAATAATCATCACTAAGGCACTAAGTTATTACAATTATATGAATTAAGAGAACTAATAAACTATTACCATATTACATGCTCATCTAAAAATAGTAAATATTACAAATTGTATTATTAACTATTGTAGCAACATTAAAGTTAATTGTAAATTAACAAAATCATAAAATTTCAAATTTGATCAATTTGGGGTGGCAGTGAGTTCACTGAGTTGTGTCAACTGCTGTGAGACTATGAGAATCGAGATCATAAAACCTGTAATATTAATAAGTTAAAAATAAAAGAAATTAGAATTATAAAGTTATAAAGTTATAAACATGAAACAAAAATACAAAATATTAAAAGTACTAGCCAAAATGAGATTGGGTCATTATGATGAAGATGAGCATAGATTATTGGGTCCTTAGGATTAGGATTCGGCATATGTATATTGAGAATAAAAGCTAAAAAACATACAAGCAAAATAATTTGATACTAAAATATTATATAAAATTATAAATGCAAAAAATAATTAAGAAACAAATTGTGCAAACCATGGCAAATTGGCAATGGTGAGTCCAATACACACAAAGTCAAACTGTAGTGGAGGTAGTCGTAGACGCCGTCTCATGTATCACTATAACAATTAAATTTGAAATTAATATCGATTAAATGAAAATAAATTAATTAAAATAAGAAAATGAAATTCAAGTTCCACGATTACCAGATCTAGGCTGATTACCACTCTCATCCTCGGCGTCGCCTCCTCATAGTCAAGAACACCTGAAACATGAATTACAGCCCCCGTGATTCAATTCTGCGTGCAAATCAAAGCCTCCACAGTGGTATGAGCTAATAAACTCTGGAATGAATCAAATATGTGTCCTCTAGTGCTAAAGGCCGACTCTGAGGCTACTATGCTATTGGGGATGGCCGAAATACTGACGGCTATACTCCAAAGATGTGATACTTCATGAAATTCACATTCCACCAATATAATATATCAAAGTCTCATGCAAATGGTTGAAGCTCTGCTGCCAAGTATCTGTCTATCTCTAACTGAGCCTTTGTAGAACTTCATTACCCTTGTTGCAATATACTCTGCCCATATTTGCCCGTACATAATTCTCAATCCATATACCATGTCTTTCACCTTAAATCGAGAGTCAACAACAACAGTTACATATAAAAAAATATTAGCCCTAGTGAAATCTCTTCAATACTTGTCGTACTTCATCTTCATAATCAATACCATCTCATGCAACCTAATGTGACCACACACGACTATGTTATCTAATTCTTCTTTTACCCTACATATTTGCGGACAGAAATGATGGGATGTAGAATACAAAATTCCATATAGCGTCGTGGTGACCTTGTAGAAAAACCTAAAAAAATCTACGAAAATATATACAACTTCCCAATCATCATCCACAGGCTTCCTCAATCCCCCATGATCATCAAAATATTTTACATATTGGATGTCTTCATCACCCAATAATGCAAATGCCAACTTATATTCTAGGGCCGCCTCCAACGTAAAAAATGTTGAGTTCCATCGTGTAGGCATATCAGTACAAAGGCCCTGCTTGGATGTTAGGCCCGCAGACCTTAAAGCAATCTTGAATTTCTCCAATCTCGAAGGAGAAGATCTCACCCATCTCACAGCAGTCCTAACCCGAGCAATCGAGTCATGAAGATCTCTCAAATCATCAGTGACAATAAGATTCAGAATATGTGTAGCACATCTCACATGTAAACACTCACCACCTATGATTGTCTTATTTGTCTCTTTAAGATTGGTCTTAAGATGTCTCAATGCAATATCGTTAGATGAGACATTATCAACTGTGATTGTAATAACTTGTGTCAATCCTCACTCCTTTATTACGGCCTTCAAGACCTTCCCAATCGTCTCACACTTATGATCAGTGATTTGACAAAATTTTATAATTTTCTTGTGTAATGTTCAATCACAATCAACAAAATGCACAATTAAAGACATATAATTAAAATTTTTGACTAATGTCCAAGTATCAGTGGTGAAGCAAACAAATTGACCCGCCAATTGACCCCTCAACTCTTTTTCAGATTGATAATTTGTTTTACATCATTTGCCACTGTGTGACGAGAATGAAGATTAAACCTTGGTTCCAAGTAGTGAGAATACGCTTAGAACCATTTCTCATCAACAACTTGAAAATGTAGCTCATCCATGATAACTATATGAGTTAGGTATCTCCTACACTCATCGGGATCATACTTAATATACCCCCTCAATATTGCACTCCAACTACTCTCATCCGCAATTTTTTTAAGTCCAATTTTTAGCCTAGATTGACTCTTCTCTTGTAATGATCTGAATATTGGATTTTTTTAATATTGCTCTTCTAAGTGCACCTTTAATTGTGAGGTACCATGTTTTCTATAGTGACATCCATAAATTTTACAGCAGTAGTTACACTTGGCTTGGGGGTTATTGGGGTCACTACCCTCTAGTTTGATGAAATGAGACCAAACTATAAAAGCGGGTTTCTTGTTGAGCTTGGGGGCGGGGCAAGGTTTCATAGGCGTAGGGTAGGTGTTGGGCCAGGAGTAGGGGTAGGGGTAGGGGTACCCTGGGTAGGGGAGCTCGCACTAGAATCTGTTGGATTTTCCATGAACTCAAGCAAACAAAAAATATGGAATTATATCAAACATGGCAACATGCCAAACAATTAAGATCCAAGTATTAATATCCAAACATTAGCATTCAAACAATTAACATCCAAGAGTTAAGTTTTAGCATCCAAGTATTAAATCTGAAAAAGAATCAAGATTATGCTACTTGTAAAAGATTGTGTTGTTATTTTAATATTTTTACATCTGTTATTTTTTACAATTGGATTGATATTTCTATAAAATAACTTATAAAAATAACAAAAGTTTATATAAACACTTTCATTTTAAAATAGGATTGTTCAAATGACTAAAACCCTAGCAACAATTTGTGTGTGTGTTCTTTTTATATCTTGGAATAAATCATATGGCATCATGTTAAGAACATTATCTAAGAGCAATTATTTTGATGATAAAATTTAAGTTTTTTGTCGAATGAGTGCATAATTTTTTTATGAAAGCAATGACTCTTTTCAGCAATTGATGTTTGAGAAGGGTTGTTAAAAGAGCATCATTTCGAAACATTAGTATATCTACATTACAAGACCATAAATTTAGGGTTCCAATCTCTGAAAAATCAGAATTTCGAAACCCTAAATTAATTTAGGATTCCAATCTTTGAAAAATCCAAATCTGAATTTCGAAACCGTAAATTAATTTAGGGGTTTGGTTTCGGATTGGAACCTTAAACTAATTTAGGGTTCCATCTTTGAAACCCTAATCCGAATTTCAAAACTCTAAGTCTTTGAGACCCTTAAATTAATTTAAGGATTCGGATTGGAACCCTAAATTAATTTAGGGTTTCAATCCAAATTTTAAAACCCACAAAAATGAAAATCACTATCACAAATTCAAATTTCAATCATTTACACACAATCAGTCTCTACAGCACACAATTCAAAAACACAATCTCATCTTCCATCTCTGATTAAATCTCATCCTTCCTCCAATTTCTATTCCATAACTCAACAAAAAATTAAATACACATAATCGAAGATTGAGAGCATATTCTTACCTTTGGCGATGCAGATGCAGACGAATGGCATCATTTCATGCTTGGGGTTTTTTTTTATATATAAATACATATACAATGATAGGGGATCAAAGGTTCATCAGGGGACAACAGAAACCCACTACTGACTTGGGCATCAGAGGTGTCCCGGACACACTTGACCACCCTATTTGATTCCTATAGCAAGTTCAGGATGCGGTTCAAAGTTAGTGGTTATGAAACATGTCTTAAACATTGGCGCCGTCTGTGGGATCGATGGTCATTTTGATCTAACTAAATCAACGTGCCTTTCCTATGCTAGCCACGATGCTTTCCCTAGCAACCCTTGAGTAGGAAGTTACACCGACAGACATGGAAGGAAGGTTTACTGAAATGGAAGAGCACTTGAAGAAAATGGTCACGTTTATGGAGGCTCTCCAACAAGAGAACACGGCACTAAAACAAAGAAATGCCGAGTTTTGGGAAGGTGTTGGACCACGTCAAACTTAGCCGATGGATAAGGAGTCACAAAATCTAGGTGGGGTACCGCTCAAAGACGAAGAACGCAAGAGGATGAGCGACGAGCTGCACAACGTCATGGGCAAATACAAGGAAATGACAAAGAGAATGGGGGGGATCATCTTCCGTGGACCAGATGCTCGGTAGCACAGACTTGCCTTACAGCCTAGAAGTGATGGTCGTCCCATTGTTGCCTAAGTTCAAAGCTCCCTAAATAGAGATGTATGATGGGTCTAAGGACACTGCCGAACATCTAAAAACATTCCAGACCCACATGACAGGAGTTCCCCCTAACGTTGAATGGCTTTACCCGACAATGGTTCGAAGCCCTGCGCCGGAAACCATCCATAACTTTGAGGAGTTAGACCGACAATTCCTAACTCAATTCATGTCTAGCTGAAAAAGAAGGTGAATGACCTCCTATCTACTCATGATGAAAAAGTGGGAAGATGAAAATTTGAAGGCATACCTGTACCGGTTCAACAAGGAGCGAATGACCGTGGATGATCAAGATGAGAATATCACTCTGGCGGCGTGCCCCTTCCCGATAGAAATAGCACAAAGGACCCCGGCCACCCTACGGGATTTCATGGACTGAGCTTATGACTTTGTCAACGCAGAAGCAGAGCAGCAAGTGAGTGGGTCCAAACGAGGTGCTAGCACAAAAACACACAAGAAGGAATCCAAGGTGAAGAAGGGGCAACACAAGAGAATAAGCAATGGCGGCACTAACCTCGGAAGGGGCACTCAAACATGAACATGCAAATGCGAGACAAGGTGTGATCGCAAAAAGACAACAACCACAGCCAGAGGGCTTACAAATACTACACCTATGACAATGCGAAAGGCCACTGGTCCAAAGACTTTCACCATCTGAGGAAGAAGATGGCGAAGATCCGAGAAGAGATCTTCGGACATTTGGGCACTCGCTGATTGTCACCCCTAGGAGAGTTGCTGGAGAAAGGTGGGAACCAAGGTGGAGAGATCGTTAAAGTAAGAGCCCAAGGAGGAGGAAGAACATAAAGAGAAGAGAAGAAAGTCATCCGCAGCACTCAAACATGAACATGCAAATGCAGGACCAAGAGCGACTGCAAGATGACAATGGCCGCGGCTAGAGGGCTCATAAATATTGCACCTATCACAATGCGGAGGGCCACCAGACTAAAGATTGTCACCACCTGAGGAAGAAGATGGCAGAGATCCAATAAGAGATCCTTGGACATCTGGGCACTTACCGATTGTCACCCCTCAGGAGAGTACGCATGAACCAAGATGGGAAGACCTTCGAAGTAAGAGCTTGAGGAGGAAGAATGTAAGGAGAAGAGAAGAAAGTCCTTCACGGCAAAATCATAACAACGTGCTATTGGGCGAGGTCCATACCATAGTTGTGGGACTCGCTAGTTAAGGCACATCCGCGTTCGGTAGGAAAGCATACACCAGAAGAGTGAGATACGGCAGGATCACACTCGCATCTCAGCCACATAGGAGGGAACACATCTCCCAAGTGTCTTAGCCTCTCCTTGCCACCCAGCACGGTTGAGTCCATCTCCCTCTTGGTTACCTATGCCAATGTTTCACACTCGCACCTTGATGAAAGGAATGCCTCCTTCAATTATCTCAATCTCTTCTCGGTGCCAAGCGCAGTCGAGTCCATCTCCCACCTGATTACCTAAAACGATGCTCCGCTCTCGCACATTGACGATATAGGAGGGAACACCTCTCCCAAGTGTCCTAATCACTCCTCACAACCCAGCGTGGTAGAGTCAATCTCCCGCCTGATTACCTAAGCGATGTTCTGCACTCGTATCTCGACGATATAGGAGGGAACACCTTTCCCAAATTTCCAAGCCTCTCCTTGCCACCCAAAACGATTGAGTCGATCTCACGCTTGGTTACTTAAGCCGATGCTCTGCACTCGTACCTGGCGATATAAAAGGGAACACCTCCCCCAAGTGTCCCAGTCTTTCTTCATCACCCAGTGTAATCGAGTCCATCTCCTACCTAGTTATGTAAGTCGATACTTCGCGCTTGCACCATAGTGATATAAAAGGGACCACATCTCCCAAATTTTCCAGTCTCTCATCGCCACCCAACGTGGTTGAGTAAATCTCAAACCTGGTTACCTAAGCCGATATTTCACGCTGGCACCTTAGCAATATAAGAGGAAACACCTCTTCCAAGTGTCCTAGTCTCTCCTCTCCACCCAGCGTGGTCGAGTTGATCTCTCGCCTGGTTACCTTAGCCGATGCTCTGCGCTCGCACCTTGGCGATATAGAAGGGTACACCTTTCCCAAGTGTCACAATCTCTCCTTCCAACTTAGAGCGGTCGAGTCCATCTATCGCCTGGTTACCTAAGCCAATCATCCGCGCTTGCACCTTGACAATATAGGAGGGAACACCTCTCCCAAGTGTTCCAGTCTCTTCCTGCCGCTCAGCACAGTTGAGTCCATCTCCCACCTTGTTTTCTAGACTGATGCTCCAAACTTGCACCTCAGCGATATAGGAGGAACGCCTCTCTCAAATGTCCCAATCTCCCTCACTGTCCGGCACAGTCAGAACCATTTCCTACTAGCATGTCTAGCATACATCCAATGCTCACAAATGACCTTGTCAAAGACCCCAACACGTGCCAAGCCTCGATGGGTAACACAAGAACTTGCGAGAGGTTGTTGCAATGAATGAGACTCAACCAGGCCCTAAGTTAAGTCGGGATGAGGAACATGAAAATTATAAAAATGAGAATGAGAAAAACCCAAACACAGAGTTGCAAAAAAATGTGTGCCAAGAATCACAATTACTATGATCCAAGTATTACAAAGTACAAAGTCTTAGGTGGGGTAAAAACAATGTCTACACTCAGGGGCAAGGAGTCGGAACCAGGAAGGCATCTGGCATCAAGCTTCGGCCCAGAGAGTCGAAGGAGTTGAGGGAGTTCTGGCCTAAGGAGTAGGGGGAGTCCCGTCCTAAGGAGTCAAGGAATGCCACCTACAATTCCTCGATATCCTAGTCAGGACCAGTCGCCCGGCAGGGTAGAGTGAACATTTTGGAAAGGCGGAGGTGTAGCCTTAGTCCCCAGGGCAGAAAACTTAGATCTCCTTGAATTGGCATCAAAGCCTTCCACATCAAGCCAAATGATGCACTAAAAGCTAGATGTTGCAGGGCCTCAAGGAACACCGCCTCCAAATCCTCAATATCTTGGTCAAGACTAGTTGCCTGGCGAGGTAGGGGGAACATCTTAGAAAGGCGGAGATGTAGCCTCAATCCCCAAGGTAGAAAACTTAGATCTCCTTGAACCGGCATCAAAGCCTTCCACATCAAGGACGACCGCCTCGGCTTTAGGGCCGGTCCTCTTCACTACCCCCCTCGATGGGGCCTCAGACGGTTTTTTCACTCCTAGTGGTATGGGGGCTCCTTCAAGAAATGGCAACCTGCCATGTGGGATTGATCAAGCGCCACCAAGAATCAGAAAATATTGTCCTTGGTCAGGAGGGCATCAGACCAAACCTCCTACTGGTGCTCCTGGCCCCAAGAGTACACCAAATGAATGTGATCCCATTCGCACTCGTGTAAATCGACCTTGATCTTCCTGTTATTGAGAACAAATCCCCAGTCGGCCAGAACGGGAAACTCCTAGGCAGCGGCTTCACCAAGCAAGAACTCCCTTCCTTTGCTTGAGATGAAGAAAAACTTACGTTGCCATTACTTGGTGTTAGAATGGCACCATTCAAAACGGACGAGTCTAAACTTAGGATGGGAATGTAAGTTACAGATGTTCCCATCCAAAGCATGAACCATGTGGGTGAACACAAACTTCTAGGTGGTCAAGTCTTGGAACTACTCCCCAAGGGATTCCATGACCATGTACTACTCCCCAAGAAGTCCAAGACATTGCAGATAACGTGGCATAAGGGAAGCCTCGGTCTGTGTGAAAAGGTGACGATGTGTAGGGCAACCTTTTCAACATTGCCCACGGAGTCGACAACCTCGTGATTGGGATTTTGGGCCTCCAAGACGACAGAGTCTGAGATTCCTAACGCGTTGCACAGTACGCTGAGGACCGAGGGGTCGACAGTAGAAGACCAGCGACATTCGTCTAAAGACGAAAGCTCACAACAAGATACTCATGGAGGCCATCACTAGGAGATCTAAGGAATAGAGAAGAAGGAATGGTCAAGATTGAAGAAGAGGATCTCCAGTGAGCAAAGCAGAAAAGGGAAACGAGATAGAAGCGTGCGGGGAATAAGATGAGGACTTAAAAAGGGGAAAGGCAACGATAGGGGCCCTCAACGGGAAGTTGACAGGACGTGGGGACGTGACCATTACGCTAGCTTCTAAAACGTGGGAATACGCAGCAACGAGGAGAATCTAAGAAGGGGAAGTGGAAATGTGCGGGGGAAATAAAATTTCTGCCACACCCACATGACCAAAATTTGCGGGATAACTGGAAGAGAGATTTTGTGACAGCCAGGACAGGCCAGGCCCTCTTCATCAAAACATAAGGCCTCTGACTTAACGGACCAAGAAGCAAAGAAGAGAAAAACGCAGGCAGACCCAAGATGGGAGGAGCACACGGCACACCCTCGGACGCGTTGCATTAATAAGGAAAATGCTAGCTGGGATCCTACCCTCGGCAGGATCACCCACATTAAATGCGACGTTGAATGGTCGACACCAAAGGTCAAGTCCCTGTCGTTGACAAAAACAGCTGGATTAAATGCAACGCCACACCATCCAAAACAAAAGGTATATCATTATAGTGACAAGGGGATTAGAGGTCCATCAAGGGACAGGGGTATAAATAAGGGGGAGCAGGCAAAGGAGAAGGTTAATCACCATGTATGCACCCTAAGCTCTCTTTCTGGTTCTCATGCGAAAATCCACTACTAATTTGGATATCAGAGGTGTTCTGAACACACCCGACCACCCCTATTTGATTCCTTTTGCAGGTTCAAGACACAATTAGAAACTAGTGGTTACGAAACATGTCTTAACAATACCCAACTACTATCGAACTATTACATAAAAATAGATGATTACGATCTTTATAATTGTTCAATACTAAAATCCATACCATTTACAAATGATATTAAATATGATAAAAAGAACTCACATATTTCAATGGGCATTTGTAGAGAATTTGAATTAGGTAATTATAGTACACATCAAAAGGAAAAAGTAATTAAATTCTCCATGATCCATTTCTAGTTTGAAAAATGCTATTCATAAATCAGAGTAGAGTACACACATTTCATATTGCTAAAGATTGAAGTGACGTGATTTAATTTGTATGAAAAATTTACAGATTTAAATTTTACATCAAGTTGTGTTATATCAATGATGCGGATGGTATGTTATCCATATCGGTTTAAAAATAGAATAATTTTATCTCGTTATAGCATTTACAGTGAACTAGCTACTCTTTAGCTAAAATTTTACTAGAAAATTCTTTTTTTTATAGTTTAGCTAACAACTTTTCAACAATACTAAATAACAAACTCTCTAAATATATTCCTATTCAATGTAAATGTTTATTTCCATTTTTCTTTTACAATTTTTATTCTTACGGTAGTTGGAAAGTTTATTTAAACTAATCATATTAAAAAACCGCACCGACATAATAAATATGATAAATCCAACAAATATTTTTTTAAGTCAACAAAAATAGATATAAACGTACGCTACTCTGAACTGGGTTGAATGGAAAGAAATGCATACATACTATACACACAAGAGTTAACAACATAACATATAGCACTTGGCTGACAGACATCAACTACGGCTGTATTTGAATGTTGAACTGAATTCAATAGAATTAAATTTTTTATGAATAGTAATAAGTTGAGTAGTAAAGAGAATTATGTGAGATCCATCAAAATTGAGTTTAAGGCGTGTTTGAATGTTAAGATGAGTTTAGTAATTTTATGAAAAATTGAAAAATATTGTGGATCCCACATATTAAAATATTTTAAGTTGAAAAAAGTTGTAGGTCTCATGTATAAGAAGGTTTTGAATTTGGATGAGTTTAGTAATTTGAGAGTTGAGTGTTTGAATGTTAAACTCAACTTAAAATTAAACTGAATTCAGTTGAGTTCAGTAACCAAACGAAACCTAAATGTAACGTGATTCATTTCCCATTCATCTGTTTTTTTCTAATAATAATAGAACATATAGGAGAAATGCTATTATGCCACCTTAGTGATATTGTTCACTTTACCTCCATTAATGTGTCACTTGGTTTATTAAAAAAATAAAATAAAAAACAAAAAAATATATATTCAAAACAAAATGGTGTTTGAAAACGCACAAAGAATGAAGCACTAAGTTCTTTCTACCTCTTTTATATTTATGTTTGTATTTTTAATTTTTTTTAATAAATCACTCGACACCACCATGTAGTGCATCGTCAATTATGCCAAATAAACAGTATAACTGAGACGATGTAGTAACATTTCTCAACATATAATACCTAGCGAGCTCCACAAAAAAGTAAAATAAGTAAATAAATTGAATGGCTAGCAAATTTGTCTCAGCAGTGGGTTTTCTGAGCCCACTACGAATGCTCTTACAAGATTGTTGGGCTTTCTATAAAGCCCATATACAAAGAGTTCAGTTGGAGCCGCCTATCTGCCGCTGATTTCCTCTGACTTCTCTGTTTCTATTGTTTGAAGCTTTGTATTTAACGAACAAAAACCAGGAACTACGCCCACCAAGTCTTTCCTCATTTTTCTACAACGCGGACGTTCATCTTGACTTGAGACCCAAGAAAATTCTGACGAGGGTTAAATCCGACTGCCAATTATACATTCTCATAACCCACAGTTTTGGTTTGTCTTTCATTCATTCCTTACTTTATAATTAACGCCACCCGAGATCAGACACTTGTAATTAATCTTTTTCACTGGAAGCAAACGGAGTGCTGGAGTTTTGGGGATCTTGAGGGTTTTCTTAAGATTCCGTGGCATTGTTTGATCGAGGCTGGTGATGGTGAAAGCTGAGATTGAGAGCAAGGGCCCTAGAAAGCGATGGAGCTGGGCGGTGGTGGGAGCTCTCATGGCCATTTTGGTTGCTGTGGCTATGTCGTCGAGAATCTCTCCGAGCTTATCGCTCTTTGGACGAAATAGCACGCCTTGTCGCTGTGCTAAGGCAAGTTCTCGTTCTTCTCTTTTTTCTTTCAGACGATTTGTTTTTTATTTAGTACGTATACCGTTGGCTACGGGGAAACGAAGGAAAATGGAGATTTTTGATTGTTATGGTTTAGTTGTTCTAAGCCATGTGAAGACCTTGTCAAATCGTCTTGAATTAGGCTTCGTGGACTGAAACGGGTTTTTATTTTTTTATTTTTTATTTTTTTTTTTGTGAATTTTATTCGATTTATTGGAAACTAGTATTGTATATTAATTGCGCCCCCCGCGGCGCCCCCGCCCTCTCCACCTCTTCATTTTGTTGCTTTATTACGTTAGCCACGGTGCGGAACCAAATTTGAATTTGATTAATTTTTTTTCTTTATGACATTAGGTTCTTAATTGTTTCTGGGTTTTACAATTTTTGCAGTATAGTGGGATTGTGGAGGACTGTTGTTGTGATTATGAGACGGTGGACCGGCTTAATGAGGAAGTGCTACATCCATCGCTGCAAGAACTTGTTAGAACCGCTTTCTTTCGATATTTTAAGGTTAGATAGTTTTGAATTATTGGCTTGAAGCAGTCTGGTTATACGAAGAACTTACACGTGGGTTTTTCTATGGCATATAATATTCTGATAGTATTTACCTAGGACATAACTTTTTTGTTTTTTTTTTTTTTTTTTTTTTTTTTTGGGGGGTTGGGGGGGGGGGGGGGGGGTGGTGCTGTTTAGTAAGAACTAATAAAAATGGTCTATGGTCTTTACCTATCGTAGTACATATTTTTGGCAACCTAAGAACTAATAAAAATGGTATTTACCTATGATGACATGAGGTGTTTTGTCATATTAGTTTCAATAGATTACTTATTGGGAATGAATAATTCTATTTGAAGGCCTTTACACCACACCATCCACGTGGCATTATTTGATTTGGAAGATTAATTTTAAATTTTGAATCTTACAAATTAAATTATCCCATGTGGATGGTGTGTAGTATAAAGGCCTTCAAATAGCACTATTCATTGGGAATACTTATTTAGACAAATCCTCCATACACAGGCTGAGTACACCAGGCACACTTACATTGATGTATTGCTTTTTTAGATATTTGCTTTGTTTGAATAAGGTATACATGTAGAAACCCGGGTACTCGCTTTTCTATTGATCATTAAACTTAGCTTAATTATAGAAAGGGGTATACATGTGGTCATAGATTTAGGAAATGAGAAGGCATTCATTTACAACTACTTTTCCTTTTTTCTTCCTATTTTTTTAAAATATGTTTTTTTTAATGGAAATTCTTCCTTTCCTTCTCATACATGATTTTAGGAAATCAAAGATTTAGTTGCAGTATTCTACTGCATTAGATTATTTTGTAATTTACATTGTTAAGTAGCCATTTTGTTATGAGTATGTTATATGATGATTTAATGCTCACTTTGCATCCAATATCTTCAGCTATTATAAAATCGGAATAAATAATCATGAAGAGTTTGATCAGACAACGCTTTGTACTTCATAACAGTAACAACCTTGTCGATGTATCAGAGTCCAGAATCCATTCTATGTAATAGAATGATGTTTTTTTTTTTTTTTTTTTTTTTTTTTGTTCTTTCCTACCACAGTGTGGGAGATTGTATGTATAAGCACAAGAATACTTCTCAATTTCAATTTCTCTTCTCTTTTTTTTTTTTTTGGTCAACATGAATATATATTTGTAATTTTTCTCAAGAATTGTTAGTTGTTTCTTTTCCTTGAAACTACCATTGTGCTTAGCTGAATTTACTTTTAAATCTAATTAATGATAGGTTAAGTTGTGGTGTGACTGCCCATTCTGGCCTGATGATGGTATGTGCCGTCTGCGGGATTGCAGTGTTTGTGAATGCCCAGACAGCGAGTTTCCCGAAGCATTTAAGCCCCATTATGGCCTCTCACAAGATGATCCAATCTGTCAAGAGGGAAAGCCACAGGCCACTGTGGACCGTACAATAGATAGTAAAGCTTTCAGAGGCTGGGTGGAAACAGACAATCCCTGGACAACTGATGATGAAACTGATAATAGTTCGTATCATATAATTCCTACGCAATTTAACAGTTTTCGTTATTATATATATGAGAATATTGGTGCAAGTTTATTGCTCTGGATAACATTTATTATTTGATCATTTTGATCTCTACAGATTGTCTCAGGGCTTAAGACAATTGATAACCTGTTTAGATTTGCTTATGTTTGCAGCTGAGATGACATATGTCAACCTTCAACTTAATCCAGAACGCTACACTGGCTACATTGGTCCATCTGCAAGAAGGATATGGGATGCTGTCTACAGTGAGAACTGCCCCAAATGTGAGTTGTTCATTTATTCTGTTCTATGCCAAATGATCATTGATTCTACTTTTGCTTTGTTTCAAAGGGTATGCTTTTATTTTAAATTATTAAATGTACACAAAACCCTGGAAAATTACACATTTTCAAAGAAATTAGGATTGGATAGTTGACTTCTAGTTTTCCAGGTTTTGTAAAATAATTTAGAAAGTTATGTTTCCTTACGGGAAGAAAAATGCTTCAAAAAATTGATTTTTTATTTTTTTAAAAAAAAAACTTCATATTTGAATAAGCAATGAGTATTTGATAATATATGCTGTAACTGTTGCGCTGGTTGGGAGTTAGCTCGTTTAAATGATTTAAGCCTCTACTGTTAGTATAATGGTTACTGAACACAAATTCAGTATTTAGTATACATTTGAAGATAAAGAGATAAAGATAGTATTTTACACATTTTAAGCAATTTCTTGTTAATATTATTACGTTAGAAAAAAACTTCATTAGTCTTTGTAGTGAACTTAAGTGCCTCAATGATGATCAGGGTATAATATTTTTCTAGTGTAGAAGAGTTGGTATCTAATTCAGAAGTAAAGGGTTATAGGGTGTAATTTCAGTTTTTATGAAAGGTCTAAATACTTTAGCCTTATTATTGTTGTTGTTATATGACATAGATGAGTGGTGGTGGTTATCAAACAAGGTTGCCTAAGCCCTTTTCTTTGGATATTTTGGGGCACCCTTTTATCCATTTCATTGGGAAGAGCTAGAATGTTATTTAAATTTGGTGATTAACATGTCCAGTTCATCTGTGTGCCAAGTTCCCACTGCAATCTTTTTTCCTTTTATTTTCAGTGTCCATTGAGCTCCTGCTATTTTCAATTCTGATGTTGGAAATAGGACATAACATCTTATGTTGAAGTTTTCAAAGTTCAAAGCTGCTTATTATTTATTTTCACATAAGAAGACTCTGAAGCTAGTATTTTTTTCTTCAGACCTATTGTTAAAATTCCAGGTGTCATTATGCCCAATTAAATGCTGCATGTTTATGCTCAATCATCAGTTGCATACTGAAATTGCTGGAATATGGTTCTTGTCTAGATCAAGAACTTGTTTACCTTTTTACATATTGAGGGATTGAACAAGTAACAGATCTTTTTCTATAAGAAAACTTTGTTGATTTTCACTTACTGCAGATCCTTCTGAAGAGTCATGCCAAGAGGAGAAGATTTTTTACAAACTGATATCTGGTCTTCACTCCTCAATTTCAATCCATATAGCTGCTGATTATCTACTCGATGAAGCTAGAAACTTGGTACAAATTCTATTTCATCATATTCTTGTGCACTTTTTTATTTATTTTTTGACAACAGATATTACACATATGATGTTTGCCCAATTACATATTTTACCTTTCGATCAGTATACATTCTTCACTCATGATCAATACAATCTATTAGCTAAGCCCTCTATATTGCAACCTTGAAAGTTATATTTGTTTGTTCAAGTGCTGCTATTTTAATTTTTCTTCCCTAAACTTATAAATATAAACAGATATTTAAACTTCCCCAAACTTATAAATATAAACAGATATTTAAAAAAATACAATATAAAGAACTGTTGTAAAAGTTGACATAAGTTATTCAGATGTTCAAGATTTTAGTTAAGTTATCTATCAAAAAAATTTCAGTTGGTAAACTATGCGTCATTTTAAATGATCTAGGCTGTACTTTGCTTCGTAGAACACTTGCATTAGGGTGGGTAATTTCAGGCTAATGTATGACCTTCCCCAAGACATAATGTCTATGAGTAAAGACTTATTCAAAGATCTAACCATTCTTTATTTTTTCCTTTTAATATCTTTTAATTTCAGTGGGGTCAAAATGTCTCATTGATGTATGATCGAGTCCTACAATACCCTGATCGTGTTGGAAACTTGTACTTCACATTTCTTTTTGTTCTCCGAGCTGTGACAAAGGTAAGTATCAACTCCTTGCGTCCTCAAAGCCCCATACTTTGTTTTGCTGTATGTCGTTTCGGAATATATAAGGAAGTTTTCAAAATGATAAAATATACTATGTATCATTATTTAAATTTACTGATGACTAGTGTTATTAAATGAACATTTTATCTTGATGGGGTTATAATGATGGATTAAAACTTATGCTGGTGGCAATCTCTGATTGAATGCATTTTAGGCAGCAGATTATTTGGAGCATGCTGAGTACGATACTGGTAACCTGACGGAGGACCTCAAGACACAGTCATTGATGGGACAGCTACTTTTCAATCCTAAACTACAAGCTGCATGCCCTATCCCATTTGACGAAGCTAAGTTGTGGAAGGGCCAGCATGGACCTGATCTAAAGCAGAAAATCCAACAGCAATTCAGAAACATAAGGTACTTCTTGTACCATTTGATCATTGATTTTTTCACTTAAAAAGAAATCCGAAGAAAAACTTTGGTCAGTTCAAGATTTTTCCTGAATTCTTTCTTAACTTTGTTTGGTGCCATTGGGGGGAACGAAATGGAAAAGAAAAGAGCAGAAGAAGGGTGAGGCGAGGAAAAGGGGAAGGAGAGATGCTTGGTTTGTGTGTTTAAGTGGTGAAAGCAAGAGCGGAAAAAAGGGAAGAATGTTTTTCCCTTGTTTGGTTTCTTGAGAGTAGCGTAAGGAATTGTTTTATCTTTATTCGACTTAGGCCTGGTTTGGATACAAAAGTCCCCCCAACTCATCTCAATTCATCTCATCTAATCATTACAACTTTTCCAAATTTCCACACAAAATATAATAAACAATTCAACATTTTCAAATTCCAAAACAAAAATAATATTAAAAAATAATATTCTAATAACATTTTTTTCAACTTTCATCTCAACTCATCTCATATCAATATTGGACAAGAAATATGGTGGAAAAAGGGGCATGATGGTACTTTCATGGTATAAGCTGCTTTCTACCTCCTTTTCTGCCGTTTGGGTTGACACAAAGTTTATGGGCCTGAGGTTCCTTGTCCTCCTTACAACCAAATAATCGAATTACCTCTTCCTCCCACCTTTTTGGCTCATTTTCCCTTCCCTCTTTCTGCTGAACACGGTATAAGCTATTGTCATTTGTATAGAATTAGGCTCTCATTTTTTTTGTTGCCAATGTATAAAGACCTAAACTCAGTGTTTGTCATTTTGTTGGAGGGAGGGAGGTGCTCAAAATCCTGAACGTGTTACCAATCTTGTTGCTAAAAATTACCCTCACCACTTAAGAAACTGCTGAATTACATGTTTACCCTGTATAACTCTACTTCACTCATTTCTTATACTAATTTTACTGGCTCACCCTGTGGCCATATATTCAATTTCCCTTGGCATTGCAGTGCAATGATGGACTGTGTAGGATGTGAAAAGTGTCGTCTGTGGGGAAAGCTTCAGGTGCTTGGTCTTGGTACTGCAATGAAAATCCTCTTCTCTGTTGATGGTCCGGAACAGTTGGATCAAACTGTACGTATCTCCCACAGTTAACCTTGAAATTTAAATTCCAAATATCTGTAAGGTCGCTTTTCATTTTTTGTGCCACGTAGTGAGCTTCCTATAGCTGTATCTATAACTTTATCTAAAAGAAAAGTAACATGTAAGTGGCTCAAATTTCCCTCCAAAATAGGACCTCTAACGCAGTGACAAGAATACTAGATATGATGCAATATATACATATAATATGCCTCCTTTGCAGAAGCAAGCAAACAATTTGTTGTTAACACTAAAGCATATTGCATTGGCCTTCAGCTGCAGTTGCAACGGAATGAAGTGATTGCCCTGATGAACCTACTAAATCGTCTGTCAGAGTCTGTAAAATGTGTCGGTGAAATGGGGCCTTCTGTTGAAAAAATCATGGAAGGTCAGATCTCTTCCCCCAGTGCCCCAAACAGCCTGTGGCAAAGGATCTGGGCATCCATAGTTGAAACTAAGGTATCCCACTCTCTATATTGCATCCGTTTTTTGCTTTGATGATGAAAGACCTCAAGCCCGAATCTGCTTTTGTTCATGTTACTACCTTTTTTTTTTCAAAAAAAAAAAAAAAATGAGCAAGTTCATGTTGCTACTTGCAGGTGAAGTAAGAAATCACCGAACTCAGTTCAAACAGGTATACATTACTTCCAAGAGATAGATTATTAGGAAAGTGCAGTGTGGGCTTCAGAGAGAATGGTCCATGGAAAGGATGAATAGTTGTGTATAAGAATTATATTCGGACATGCCAAAGGTGGTAAATTTCTATTTTTTGGGAGTTGGAAATTTTGAAAAGTCATTTCGACTTTTTTTTTTAAGGTATTTCTTTATTTCATTCAAATTCAGCATTTCATGATGTTTGTCGGTCTTTCCCCTCCCATGGCACTATTATGATGATTGTGATGTGGGCCCTAGGCGGTTTCAGGTCTTTCCCTTCACTAGAGAAGACAGTGCAAAACCTTTTTTTCCCCTTAGAGGTGTTTGCCAGACTTCTAGTTACGTTCTAAGCATTTAATTTCAGAAACATTCAATCTTAATCAAGAAAGTTAAAGCGGAAAAATGAGAAAATCCAGGCGATGCTATAGGCAGCCTGCTTGGCTGCATGAAAAAATTATGTTTCAGCACCAAGAGCCGGATGAATTCCAAGCCGCCGGCTCTTTTCCATTTTATGCTAACTCAGGCATGGTTGCTTAAATTAGAAACTCTTCAGCGGTAGCTGGTCAAAATTGCCAGAACTTCAAGGCCCAGAAGTTGCAACAATTCTAAGACAAGGGAGCGATGCTTTGTTTTCTCTATCGAAGCTAATGTTCGTATGGCTTGAGATACATATGCCCCCAATCTTGATTCTTGTTGCCGAACCTTGAAAAGGCTTTAAGGAAATTTCCAATGTGGCACATGAGCATACTCACGATATTTGGGGTTATTCTTCTATGCCTGCCTCATTATCAAACGTTAACAGCACATAAGATTTCAGACTACATCACCAATGGAAATTTTTGCTAGACAAGCATATACATGACCGTGCAGGTTGGTTATTACTGACTCACCTAAGTATAATGAAACTGAGATTACACATGCCAAGGGGTAGGGGAGGGGGCAAGCCAAGAGGCACACTGGTATCCATATCCAGACAGCATACAATCTCTAGTTAAATGAAAACATATTAGTGTTACATTTCTGAAAATATCAAATCAAATTGTTAACCATTGACCAAGTACAATATTTACAACAGTGCACCAGCAACAATACACATTCTTACCAAACAGCGGGCACAAGGCACTACATTTGTCATCTCTCTCTCTCTCTGTATCCACATCATTCAGTATCAAGGGTTTGGAACAGTTTCATATGCGGAAGCAGGTAATCCATGAAACATAGGTTGTATTAAAGCATCTGTAAGCAGAAACTGAGGCACTGAACAGATATACAGCCACCTAAGAAGCATAATGAAAAAACTGGAAGGGAAACAAAAAATAAATTATGGAAGCTTTCGTGCAGTTTCCATACTTAAAAGGCTGCTAGTTATGCAACAATTATGAACCACAAAAATGGGGTACCGAGAGTGGGTACACCAGTCCAGAAATTAGGCAGATTCCTTCATTTTTTTTTTTTTTTTTTTTTTTTTGTAACAAAAGGAAAATTGTTTGTACCCCTAGCAAACTGTAAAATAGGAACATAACTAATAAAATCACTATTGGAGAATCTTAGAAAACGTATGTAAAAAATTTGAACATGTCAACAGAATTGCTAATGCAGAAGCAACATTGGAATGCAACTCTTACATTAATATCATTGCCTAGCGAGATTTCTTTAGACGTTTGGCGGGCCGCACTGTCTCTTTCCTTGAATCCTCTGGAGCCTTTAGGTCAATAAATGGCTGCAAGCATTTTAAACACACTAAAATGAGATATAAAGCCTTAAACAATATGATGAATTGTTATACCTAAACCATTTTTTTAAGCAAAAACCGCAGCAATGAAATTCCTTCAGTTGAAAATGAGATCTGAGATAGGTTTTCTAAAAATTATTGTTGGATGTCAAAAAGTTGGGCCGCTTAAGAAAAAGAAGACTGAGAACCAAGGGGAAAAGGATCACTATATGGAACTTAACCAACTCAAGCTAGCCATATAGGCACCATACTAGTTTACAGGCCAGGTGGCTTCAACCGTATGTCTATCTCAGCAGTTTAATTATATGATTGGCCTATTCTTACTTTATTTGTCATGGTCCAGTCTAAGCTATGAAATGTGCCTTGGATTAAATGAACTGTTACGATAATGATTTCAAATGTCTCTGTTCACAAAGTAGCATGGTCATTTTGTTCAATAAAAATGTAATAAACTACCAAAATTCTTCCAAGTTCTTGTAGGAACATTTCGTTCTGAGCCTATCTTGTTTAAGCTTTCACCCGCTCTCAATCAAAGCAAACCATAAGACGTCCATGACCAATGAGATATTCCAATTTGCAGTCTGGAGTGATAAAGAGGCTCAAAATAGCCTACATAAATAGACTTAGTAAAGTGACACATGGATAGACTTTGTAAAATAGCCCACTGATAAGCTTGACGGGTGATTCTCCAATCAATTGCCAAAAATGAAACTTTTTGCACTTGACAACATTATCAAACATAACACCTTACAAATGAGAGAAAATATAGTAACATATAAAACAAGTCGGAGGGCATTGTTTCTAACCTCTTCCCATTTTCTTTGAAGTTCCAAAAGCTCTTGACAATATGCAAGGCACTCCGCATGGTAGGCCGCAGCCAACTCTTTTATCAAGGCCTTCCTTTTAATAATTCCAATCACTTCAAGGAAAAATATGGCGTGTGAGAGATACAGAGTAGGGTGATGATGATCGTAAGTTGATGTCTACACATGGAAAGGACTTCAGCCAAACAACTATTAAAAAACAAAATGCCAATGCAGTGATGTTTTCTTGTCAATCAAAACAATTTAAAAAAAAAAAAAAACGTGTTTCCGGAGGAGCTAATGCCAACAAAGACTCCTCACAGGCAAAGAAAATAACCAGAGAGTACCCCATTCAACACAAAGAACTAATTCAACAGGATCGTAGATTCAGACCCTAAAGATTATCAATTCAAAAAGAAAGAAAAACGATTCCATAAATTTTCGCAAAGATAAAGAAAACAGGACTAATCAAATATATTATCAATTCCATTGCTCCTATTACATACACAGGAACCAAACCCTAAAACACAAAACAAACGGAGAGAGAGAGAGAGAGAGAGAGAGAGAGAGAGAGAGAGAGAGAGTTACTTCGACTAGGATCGAACGGTGGTGGTGGCGGTGGCGAAGGAGGAGGAGGAGGCGGATTGGCATGAGTGGAAGCTGGGAGAGCTGGCGAAGGTTGTTGAGGGTGGTCTTGGACCATGTCGTGGTGGTGGGGATTGTGGGTAGAACGTCGAAGGATGTTCGCGTACGCTAGAAGGCAGACATTATGGAAGGGAGCAAAGATGATGATTGATTATATAGGAAGTGCTGTGAGAGACGCTGATGCTAGTGCTCGCTTGCACGGTGGATACCCATTTGATGTGAGATCAATGTGCTGTGTTGCTGAGTCTTTGGCGGACTTTGGCTTTGGATTTCCTTCACTTACAGTCACCGGCACCCTACCCTCACCAATCGCAGCCCCACTGCACTCTGCAGTGAAGTCAATCCAAGTCAAAACGGCTGCTCTGGCCACCTCATTCTACTTAAAAAGAAAACAAAATTACATTTTATTGGATTTAAAAATTATTTCTAATTCTAAAAATAATTAAAAATATATTTTTAGATCTCAATTATAATTATAAATATGACTATAATTGAAATTTTTAAATTTGCTAGTATATATTTTATGTAAATTATAATATATTAATTTTTAAATTATGTAATTTTTAAAGTTACCGATATATATTTTGTAAATAAATCAAACAAATAATAATATATATTTATATACACACAATTTATAAAATATAAATATATATTTATATATATATATATATATGTAAGCGGGGTTAGGGTGAGCAGGGCGCGAGGCCCTGCTGCCCACCCCTAGTATATGAGTTAATTAAAAAGTGAGCTCTTATTAATCTTTTGCCAACAAGTTGAAATAGCTTGATATATTATATTAAATTGTAAAATTAATTTTATTATAAATGAATCTAATTTATCATATAAAATTATATCAGTTTCTATTTTATTTTTATAAGATATATTTATAACTATAATACTTATACTTTTAAAGAATAATATACTTACAACTCTGTCAACAAATCTCTATGTAATCAAATTTTAAATAGAGGATATGTTTGTAAGATAATTTATAAAAATAATATTATTTTAAGTAAATATTTTTATTTCAAAATACAATTATATAAATAATTATATACAAGATTATACGTGTATCTCAAATTTTGTTGTTCTATGAGCATCAACTTAAATACGTTGTAGTTTCATAAATATGGCTGCGTTTGGATGTTGAATTGAGTTGAGTTAAGATGATAAAATATTATTTTTTAATATTATTATTATTTTGAAATTTGAAAAAATTAAATTGTTTATTATATTTTGTGTTGAGATTTTAAAAAATTATAATGATGAGTTGAGTTGAGTTTAACTTCCAAACGAAACGAAGATTTAAAAAAATAATTAAGTTAACAGGCATTTAGGAAATAATAAATGAAGTTTTTATTTATCCATGTTATACGTGCATATTCTAAATTTGAGATCTTAATTTTTAATTTTTGTAAAATTAATATCTAAATTTTAAAAAATTCACAATTAAATACAATTATTAGAAAATTAATTGTGGTTTGAATTTAGAGATGAGTTGAGATGGTTCGTAAATAGGAGAATAAAATATTATTAGAATATTATTTTTTAATATTATTATTGTTTTGAAATTTAAAAAATTAAATTATTTATTATATTTTATGTAAAAATTTAAAAAAATTATAATAATGATATTAAATGAATTGAAGTGAATTTGGAATCCAAACCACCTCACTTCCAAGTCAATCAACCCAAGTATATATAATTTTCCAGTTCTTCTACAGGTACACGGGATGGGCACACAAGGGAGAATCGGCCACCACGTCAGCCGATAAAAAAAAATGAAAAACACAAAATGCATGAAATGAAAACTAGAGAGGAGTTGTTCTTCCATCCCTAAAGCTTCACGACCTCTTATTAATGTTTGGTCTTTTAAGGTGAGGAGAGAGAATCATTTCTCTCGACCTTTCACTCTCCCATAGAATGTTCGACCACAAACCGTGACTATGAAAATATATTTCCATGTTAGCCAAGCTAAACAAAATCCTTCTTTGCACCTTAGTGGTGGGAAGCACAGCCCAGTGCTTACGCATAGAGAGAAGAAAAATCCTAGTCCCCACTTCTCAAAGACAATATCCAAACAAAAGGCGATATTTTGGTTAAGATTTCTTCGGGAGAAGAAAGGAAGTGAACAAAAGTAAAAAAACAAAAAAAGAAAGGTCCACTGGTCGAGACAAACCCACGACCTTTTATTTCGTGGTGAAGAAGATTGAAAACCAGAGAAGTCTTGCCGTGATGAAGCTCTTCGTGGGTGGGAAGTAGAGAGGTCGCCTGCTTGTGACGAAGGGGTGTTCGCACGAAGGGGAGGGTGGGATTTCAAAAGTTGAAACGGGAGTGTTTGCACGAAATGGATAATCCAAAAAACGCAACGTTTCTACTGGCGTCCACGAGGAGGGCCCGGGTACGCGGCGTGTACCCCTCCCGAGTGCAAATAGCTTTTTTGATAATTTTCAGATGGCATGCTAATCATACAGTAAATTTTTAACAATTGACAAAATTAAAACTTCTTAAAAATTAAATATTTATTTTGTAAAATTAAAAATTGAAGCCTCGTATTACAAAAACTTGAAAATCAGGATTTAGAAAATTGTAATTAACCCAAAAAATAACATAAGCTTTCGCTAAACCCAGAAGGGCGAAAACTAAAATCTCGCCTTCTTTCTTCCTCCAAGGGTTTGCGTTTTTGGTCGTCTGCCTAGTCCAGTGAGGTTATAAAAAACTTTCAGGGATCCACCTCACGCATCCACACGCAGAGGGATAGAGGTAGAGAGAGAGGTCCCGCAATCAATCATGAGTCTGATAGCAGGCTCGTACGAGAAATACATATGGGGCTTCAAGCTCAAACCACTTGAAACCCCGTACCTCGCCCTCACCCCTCTTTTCTCCTACCCATCCCACCAATCCCCCATAACTACCGTCGCCGCATGCGGCCACGTCGCTGCCTCTGGCGGCGCCGACGACACCATCCACCTCTACGACCTCCCCTCTGCTTCCTACCTTGGCTCCCTCCACGACCACTCCTCCTCCCTCACCTCTCTCTCCTTCTTCTCCCCTCCCAACCTTTCCTTCCCCCGTAACCTCATCTCTGCCGCCTCCGACGGCTCCGTTTCTATCTTCGACGCCGACCCTTTCGTCCTCCTCAAGTCCATCCGCCCCCACAGGAAGGCCATCAACGACCTCTCCGTCCACCCTTCTGGAAAGCTGGCTTTAACTGTGGCCCGCGACGAGTGCTTGGCCATGCTCAACTTGGTGCGTGGGAGGAGGAGCTTTTGTTGCAGGCTGGGGAGGGAGGCCAGTTTGGTGAAATTTGATTTGGGTGGGGACAGGTTTTTCATGGTTGTGGAGGAAAAGGTCGGGGTCCACGAGGCGGAGGATGCCAGGTTGCTGTGCGAGTTGGAGAACCCCAAGCAGAAACGGGTCCTTTGCGCCGCGCCCGCTGAGGTTAGTTTTTGTTAGAATTTCTGCGTTTTGGTGTGCTTGGTTTTGGGTTTGGTTTTGAGTTTTTGAAGTTGGGTTATGGTTACTGGTGTTTGCTGATTTATTGTTCCGTTTGATGGCATATAGTGATTGAAATGTGTTAGGGAAATTGACGTTTTGTTGGGGATAAAATGGTGGGAAAAAAAATGAAAATTTTCAAAATTTATGTGCTTTGGGGCTGCGATAACTTTTAATGGTTGAGCAATTTCATGTGAATTCTAGCAATTCAAAGTGCATGTATGAGTCGTCTATTATTGCTGAGTCGTCGCATCTTTTTGAGTGATGTAGCATCATGTTTTCCCTTGTACGCAGAGACAGTTTTGTAGGGAATGAGCTATGCTATTCATTCTAGTTGATGTGACCATGATATACTCCGTTGTCAATTGGTGGATTTTCATTTTATTCATGAGAGAATGGAATTTATAGGTTCCTTGGCTCTGATCCAGTGCAATTTCTATACTATTTATTTTAGATTTAAATGGGCCAGTTTTCATGATTTCCTTGCATATATTTTTACTTTCTATTTCTAATCTGGTGCTCCTCTTATATAGGACCCGTGTACTTGGGCTATGCCTTTTATGTGTTTTAATAAAATTTTCAATCACTTACTAAAAAGAAGTTCTATCGTAGTTCTACTTATCCAAAAAAAAGGTTCAATCCTATTTCTTGTTTCTGTTGGTTCCAGTAAGCAACTAGTACAAGTGTTCGTGTTCCTTGATATCCACTTCAATATTTTTTTTCTCTGATTATTTAATATTTTTGGGAGAGATTTTTCATCAATGAAGTCTTGGCAAATTTCTCAGCATCTTTGCACTGACATTGAGAACGAATTTAAGCTGGTTTTATATCCACATGGCCTTTTTTGATTAGTATATCCACATGGTCAACCTTCTATAATAAGGAGAAAGGATGGATTTAATTCAAATACCAACAAACCGTAATGGTCCAATGGAGTATCTTGGTTGCATTTGTCTTAACCTTGTTCACAGCACACAGCTGTTTATTATATGGTTCTTAGTCTATACATGTGGCAACGTCTAGCTGTTGATCATTTTTCCCCTCTTTTAAATAAGGTTGAGTAAAATTTAGTTTTTCTCTACAGAAGAAAAAAATGTTAAATAAGTTGTTGCCGTCAATAAGTTTTTCCCTACCAGCACCTTCTAGGCGGGCACCCCTGGCCACACCACACTGGCCCCGCCCCCGTGAGTAGGTGCCCCAGTCTAAATGACTGGGGGCGGATTGGCCCTCAGGGCTGTCCGCCCACGGCGAGAGAGACCCTTGTCCTAGTGAGGGTGACAGAGAGAGGGAGAGAGACTGGTGATGGCGACAAAGAGAGGAAACAAAGACAGAGAGAGGAAAGAGTGGGAGACCGGTGGGAGGGGGAGTTTTAAAATAAAACCTAAGATAAAATAACGTTGTTTTATTAAATCTTTTTAATATATATAGGGTTGGGCGAATGAGGGAAAACCAGGGCAGTCTTGGGGCTAGCATGGGCCCCGTCCACTGGCATCTATAGCTTGCAGACGTCCTGCCCGCACCCCGGCCATGTGCAGGAGGGTGCCCCCCGGCCTCCCCAGGCAAGGCCCTGACGGAGGGAGGGGGGGGGGGGGGGGGGGGGGGAGGGAGGGGGATGCAAGGGCCTGCTGCCCAACCCTAAAAGTAACATAGCTACAATTGGTCACAAGGAATCCCTAAAATGCACACGAGGAGGTGTATCATGCATTTTTTTAGAAATTCTAACATTGCTAATATTATTATAGCTTCAAACCATAGTTTAATCTTTGACATATATCCTATCCATGATATAGAAACGTGAACAAGGGAAAATGGTTTATCACTTGGCCTTAATGATATCAGCAGCAGAATACTAGGTTTGGGTGTGGTTGGGGGTATTAGTTGGCTTTAATTTTCATAATTGATATAGACGTGAGGTTGCAAGGTATCACCATTTTTAGGCTTACAGTGACAGAAACTACAATCTCTTGACAGTTACCAATAAAAGGGGGAGAAAAACTTCAATCTCGACACTTCAGGGGTAGAGTTCTAGTGGGACAAACAAGGTCTTTCATTTTTATGATGTTTGAATTTTATTGTTTAATGAAGATGGTCAAAACGAAGTCCTATTTTCTGGAGATAGAAAGCAACTGAATGGATCGATTTGGATACTATTTTCTAGTTTTGGATGAAGTTAAGCTTGTCAAGAAAAAAAAAAAAAAACAAACTTATGGACCAAGTTTCATTGAACTCCTATTTCACATTTTCTTAACAATTTATGGTCCCGGTTTAATTACCAAAATTTGTTTAATGTTGACAGAATGGAGTTCTATATACTGGTGGTGAGGACCGAAATATTACGGCATGGGACACGAGAAGTGGGAAGGTTGCATATTGCATTGAAGATGCACACTCTGCCCGTTTGAAAGGTATTGTTGTGCTCACGAGGAATGATGGTACTGCTTCTGGTGATGACCCCTTTTTAGTGGCTTCTGCATCATCAGATGGGGTGATTCGTGTCTGGGATGTTCGCATGGCCATTAAAGAAAAGCCAAATCCATTGGCTGAAGCTAACACAAAATCGAGGCTAACTTGTCTTGCTGGATCACCTCTTAAATGTGAGTGTGACAAGTCCCCTCCTGATTTTACGATCTGCTTCATTTTCTTGTAAGTAGTGAGTCATTGATATGTCCTCACTTCTTTTTCAGCTAAACAACCTCGGTCTGGAAGCAGCAGTATTCAAAAAGAGCAGGATGAAGAGATGTAAGATTCATGATATTAATAAGATCATGACTCCTGACGAAGAAGAATGAATTGCTGATTGGCAAAATTAGCGTAAATTTCTTGAATTGCTGTTTATAGGTTTTCTCTGAGAAATTTAGCGTGTTCTGTTCACTCAAATGTCAGGCTCAATTAGCTGACCGTTGAATTTTGATGTTTATGATACTTGCTTATATTAATTTAAATGGGTATAGCTTGAGTTTATCTCATGTCAATTTATACGGATTCGTCTGCTCTTAGGGTAGTCCCAATATATTTCTTTTTTCTTTGGTTTCTCGCAAGTCGATTAATTAATCCGTAGGCATCTGAGTGAGAGGCTACTGATGGCTATCATACGCACTCTCCATTTAGAGACATCATAGAGGGAAAGTTTTTCCAAAAGCTTCCCCAAAGAACGAGATTGAAGTTCAAGACGGTGTTTCTGAACTCTTGTTTCTAGCCTTCTCTCTTTTGGAGGCAACTATTGTTTCTAGCACGCTAGAGCCAGGGGTTTTTTTCAATCCTCCAACTCTAAGTAAGCTCCTCATTTTAGCGACACCATCCCTGTTTACAGCTGCTGCATAAATATTTTAGAAGAATATGTAATCTCCAGCATTTTTTGGTTCCATGGTTATGATCTTCTCGACGGCAGACTCTGCGCCCCGGTTTCTGTGTGCATCTAGCAAGCACTTGAGAATGGGTCCCCACGCCCGAGCAGCTGGTTTGAAGTCAGGGCATGGCTTTTACAAGTTCTCTGACTTCATTCGTTTTCCCAGCGCGCCCAACTAAATACACCATGCAACCCTAGTGTTCTTGAGTTGTTTGGAAACCATAACTTTCCATCATCTCCTTGAAACGTTCCTGTTCTTTTTTAATAATGCCTGAATTTACACAGGCTGCCAATAGCCCAAGAAAGGTTACTTGATCTGGTTTCAAATTTAATGATTCATTTGGTTGTACAAATCAAGACATTTAGACCAGTACTCAAATCCGTGCCTTGCATATGCACTGATCATAGTGTTCCACTTTATTATATATCTTTGCCATTGGTTTGGTATTTTACGTTTTCTAACGCCCCAATATTTACACAAGCAACCAAATTGTTAATGAGTGTAACAACATCGGCTTACTCATTCATCCTCCATCTTGGCAAGTAGAGAGAATGCATCAATGCACTGATCATCATGGATCACACATCCTTTAATGATTGTACTCCAAGAAACCAGAGCCTTGTTCATCAATGAATAAGAAGCCTTTTTATAGCAGAATCTAAAGAAGTTAATGATTGGCAAGGGATCTTTACTTGTGTTGATTTGTTATATAAAAATCCTAGCAACATGAACATATGTGCTCTCGTAGCTCAGTTGGTTAGAGCACCCGTTTAGTAAGCGGGAGGTCTTGAGTTCGACTCTCAACGAGAGCAAAAACACATCGCGTCTACTCTTTTGTCACCCTCCATTTATTTCGACTCTCATACGCTCCTTAGCTCTTATAATTAGCCAAGCCATGGATTCTTTAGAAACAAATGCAAGGTTTCGTGCTCACTCATCATTGCCTAAAAGGAAATGGTTTTGTCAAAACGAATGTGGATTGTTTGTGACTGGATTAGCAGGATTGTTTCGATGATACTCCATCTACCAGAACTGCTTATAAAATAGTAATATCAGAATTCAGTCAGCTAGATGATGATCATATACGTCCTAACATCATCACAGCCACTTCCTAGTCTTTATATGTTACGTACAGATCATCGAAGTACGTAGTTAAAATCAACTAATTCCTGATTTGGATGATCATCTGATCAATAGTTTGCATGATCGATCTTAATTGATTTAAGAGTTTGAGATTTGGGTCGGAGAAGTTTGAATTTGTATAATCACTTTTGAAAATCTATATATAAGAACCTTTTGCTTATATTTTTATCAGTTAATTTTGTACATCTAAAATGTAATTAAGTTGTTTTATATATCAACGGTTTAATTAATAATTTTCCAGTATTTAAAATGTATCTCAATAAATATGATTGAAGATTTAATAAAATTAAGAATGAAGATCAACAGTTGCCAACAAATACTTGAAACGGCCTTCCATGAATAGCTAAAGCTCTTTCACGACACTGATGTCCAGCCGATCAAAGTGCTGGCATAGAGCTATAGGAAAGATGAATCCCTTTTGCAGGTAATTAATTCCACCGGACCCCAATTGATCGAATTAAATTCTGACCCCGCTTATAAATAACAACATTAATTATAAAGTAGATCGACCATCAGTAGTAATGGCTAAAATGGAAAAAGTTGCTGTGGTCTCCACCCCATGTACTGTACGTATGCCCTCCACGACTGAAGTTGATTGTGAGAACTGGTACTAGTTAATGCTTCTAAAAATTCCTTGGACCCCCCACCTTTGATTTGGCTATTAATAATATATATTAAATTTTTTTTTAAATCAAATTATATCAAGTAAGCAAGCACGCATTTTACTAGTGCATTATCCTTATCTGTTTGAGAATATAATGTATAGTACCCGTTATAATGAAAACGTGGAAAGGCGTAACCCTGAAATTATAACCAGCTAGCTAGGATTAAAAGATTGCAGCAAGAAGCTTGTGCCTTCGATCTATCTGCTTAGTTTTGTACCTTAATTAATTAATCAAGAAATCAATCATGCACATGAAGTCGTGCATGCTAGCTAGTAAAAGATTATCAGAACGGAAATAATCCTAATATATATGCTTTATGATTCTAGTACGTACGGACGATGCCCCAAGAAAACTAGGTAAATAAACAGGCATCATGTTCATCTGATCTGTAACCATATATATGTATCATATATAATTAATACTTGATCACTTAATCAAAAGCCAAAAAAAGTGAGGGGAAAAATATTAGGAGATCAATGTCACTGAAATGAAATTGTAATATATATACATATCGTTTCATGGAACTTTGTCAAAGAAAGCCCAACTATTTCATCATTCTCATTTCGAAAGGCACATATATGACACATTTAGACTAGCTAGCAAAACCAGTTGATCATAAGATCAAACAAGAGTCGCTAAATTACGAAAGCCAGAAAAGTTAAAAAAAAAAAAAAAAAAGGAGATCTAGTAACTTTTTGATCTGACTGGCGACTGCCATGCAGAAAACTTCCAACGTAAACGTCCATGCTTTTACTTTAAAAAAGAAAATTCAAGGATTACATGCAGATCTTGCAGTCATCGAGTTTCATTAAATTAAACTACTAAGCACACTGGCAGTTGTGAGTGTATCCCGGGAAGGAATTCGGCACTTCCAAGAAACAGGTCGACTGTGCTGACAAGAACGGCAGCACCGATGCTGCCTGACATATCTCCACGCATTCGCTTTCGTTTTCTTCTTCTTCTTCATAGATAGTTTCCAAGGTTATCCGGAGCCTGGAAACTGTGACAAAGCGAGGCGGAGACACCGCGGAGAACGGAGTTAATGGTGAAGTCTTGGGAGGGGAGAGAATTCGTGGGCTGATAAGGATGAGAGCCATGGTTTTTGGGGTACTGAATATGGCACTCGCGATCACTAAGAGTTTGATTCATGTAAGAAGAGGGAAGGTTAGCTAGCTTAGCTCATTTGGCATCCTGGGTTCGTTCGATTTATATAGAAAGCTGCATCAGCTAACTATCCTTGCGCTTTCCTGTAATGACGAGAATATCCTCTCTCTCTCTCTCTCTCTCTCTCTCTCTCTCTCACTCTCTCTCTGTTTTTTTATGTTCATTTTCTCAACTCGTGCCTTGTACAAACATAAATAGAGTACCAAAGGAATTAAGTAATTAAGAGCAAGCTGGTACTGATCAACCAGATTTTGGGTTTTGACGTGCTTGCTATCTTAATTAATGAGCGTATTAACTTATAAGTATAATATCTAAAATAGGCTAGTGTGCATGTAAACTTAGTTACATGTATTATTTTTATTTTATTTATGAACTTTAATTAGTCCTCCTATGCATTACGTGCGTAGGTCCGCTGCTAGAATTGTATTTGTGTATATATATATGTATATATATATATATATATATATATATATATAGTATTTGAGAGAAATGTAATGAAGCTATATAGAGTAGATAAATATGTGTATATATATATAGTACTTGGTCGAGTTGGAACCACGTTGTCAATAGGAAAAGAATAATTCTACATATAACTGTAAAGTGTGTAAATGTCACGTAATCGTTTTGAAAAAGAGTGGAGTCTACTATTAAAAAATTAATTTTTTTTATGCAGGTCACATGTTTTATTCACTTTTTTTAAAATAATTACGCGACGGTTATACAATTCACGATTATAAATATCTTTTCTCACATAGAGTATCTTTAATTTTCTCATAGGAAAAAGAGTAGCATGACTTGCTTTATGAATTAAATGCAAATTTTGGAGCATACTCTTTTGGGTCTAGCTTCAGTTCCAATCAAGTCCTTTTGAATTTTGGAGAAGGCGGCTAGCTTCATTCATTTGGCAGCCAGCATGAATATTATTAGGTGTTACCCCTTAATTTCTTTGGCATGGCCCCCCAAAAAGGATAAATTCTCGTTCAATCAACATAAGTCACACATGCACAAAATATTCCCGAATTTCTTTGAACTTTTTGAAGCACTTTTTTGCATTAATTACGTGCCCTAGTCCACACGAAACAGATCATCAAGATCATGCAAATAGGCATGCTATATAGCGATGGTGGTTTTGGCGGTGGCCGGGTTTGTATTCATGGAGGAATTTTGTGGAAAAATTTGAAAAAAGGGGGACTAGGACTGCGCCACTAGTACTGTTAAGTACAACTTTAGCATGCAGCCGTAGAGATAAGGATCATGGGTGGACGTGGTTATATCGTATATATTGGGGGCGGGGATGATGATAGCAGAAAGATAACATGATCAGTACGTATAATATCTGATATATATATATATATATATATATATTTATATGTTTGATCCATCTCCAATATTGGGGATGATGTCCGGAAACGATATCCATCCGGATTAATCCATAATCCACAAATAGAGTACTAGGTGATCACAATTTATATGAAGTTTTACCGGACATGGATGCATGTTTTTTATGAAGAAGTGCCGGCCTAGCAACGATGTATTTGTAAGCTTTTTAGCTCCGGTTTGGATTGAAAATCTATCTCATCATTACAACTTTCTCAAATTCTTATATAAAATATAATAAATAATTCAATTTTTTCAAATCTCAAAAGAATAATAATATTAAAATATAATATATATCATAATAATATTTCATCTCAACTCATCTCTGAATACAAACAGGACTATGTGTAATTGTATATACATGCATGATTACGCACAATAAAATTATAATTAGGTTCTTTCCCTTTTGCATGCATTGGCAGTTTTTACCTATGATCTTCAACTAATTGATCGGAACCTTACATACGGCCTCCATGAAATCAATCATCTTAATTAGTAGATGAGAAATGATTCATACAAATTTTAAATAGATAAATCGCCTAGGCATTTGTAAAAAGGAAGACTATATCTTAAAAAAATATAAAAAATAATTGTTCTTTTTTAATAGAATCCACATTTTTATAAAAAGTCTATACGAATTTATTTGAAAGTACTTGTACCGAAATTATTCTTAATTACTTGATATATATTGATCACGTACGTAGGTGTTGTATCTCAATACGTACAATTACTGCATGCATGCTGAAATATGTTGTGGGCAGGCCAAAATCCCCTAGCTAGATGATCTATATATTATTTTGTAATTTATGTGATTATATCCATTCGCATTACTTCCAAGTTCTGACAGTAGTACTTCCTCGATCGCAAGTACTCATATATGCATGTGCCAAGAACATGCTCATGATGTTAATTGAGCTGTCTCCCAACTGGCTTACAGCTTTAGAAATGCCCTTGCTAATACTTCATCTATCGTGTTAGAAAAATGCTTTTTATTAGTATTACTTACCATCCAATACCCCATACTTTATAAAATAATATCTTTATATTTTATGAAAAATATTCGTACACTTTATAAAAAAATTATAAATATATAGTATGAGAATGAATAGTGACTGATGTATAGTAAATCTCATCATTAAAATTATGAGAGATATTACTCATTATCTCACACCACATGCATATTTTACATATTTTAAAATTATTTTTATTTTATTTTATTTACTTTTTATTCTTATTAAATTAATTGAGTTATTCTACTTATCATTCATACAAAATATATTTATTATAGAAAAAATGAAAAAAAAATTAAAATAGATATAATTAATATATGATGTGTGAGTATGATAAGTAGAATTTTTTACTTTTTGTATTTTCTACGCACGTACTCCCATCAATTTCCATGCATGCCACTCCCGTGTTTTTACGCCTCGCGCGCCTTACTGGCTATAAATATGCAATTAGCGTTTTCAATTCCTATATATATGCATATAAAGTATAGTGTTGCCCTTATAGTACTTAATTTGTCCTCTCTTCGCCTTCACGACATGCATGGTTTAACACCAAAAGAAAAACATCATACTTTTAATCATTAATTGCAAAATATAACGATCTATCGAGTTGAGAAGACGTAGTACGTACGTAGTACGTACGTAGTGCTCTAGCTAGCTAGTTCATTTTTTTATTAGCTGGATTAATCATTACTTTCCAGTTTCTATTGATTACTTGGTCAAACTCACGATGAATTAATTACCTTCACTTTATGAGTACCATATCGAGCTAAGGCATATGTGGTAGGTATTTTTTCTTTTGATTTAAAACCTTCAATTCCTTTATTATAAATAGGGTTATATTTCTCTATCGATCCTTGAATTTTCTTCAGCCGTACAGAACAAAAGTTGAAAGGGGATATATCATGACTACCACCACGGGATCAAAAAGAGCGCCTTTGTCGCTTGCTATTCCCTCATTGCTGTCATCTACATCACCCATACTTATCATGTATAAATTTTCCGAGCAAATCATCTTCATCTTCATGCATGATCACCATCATCAGTACGTATATACGTATCATGTATATATATAGTAGGTCCCAAAACTTAGCATAAACATCAAAGCCCCAGAGTTTGTCCATGATCATGAATTTACAAGCTAGGTTAATATCTGCACAATTGCAAGTTTCACTCGCATGGAATGATCATGCTATAAGTGATCCAAACGAGAGGAAGCTGATCTATTAATTTGTACATGGAGGCCAAGGCAATTAAGGACCCAAACCTAATTAATTAATTTGGTCAGCTAGCTAGCCTGGATTAATCAGCATTAATGTCATATTTGGTCGATATATTCACCATATATTCATGCATGCATGCATGTGATATATATATATATATATATGAATGAGAAAATGAAGTACTAGTACTGGAAAGGACAAGGAAATAATTAAGCCCGGCCCCTTGTTAGCTAGAAAATTAAAAGGTCTGATTTAGATCATGAAAAGTATGCATTTATATCTTACGGTGAATGCGGGCCACAAATCCACGAACAGTACTAGCTGTTCGTGCCTTGGATAAGAGGTTAATGTGTAGAAGCTAGCGACGTTAAAGAAAAAAGAGAGAAATGGGTGTGTTTCAATGAAGACAAAACTTTTAAAAATTGTGGACGAACATGTTGAAGATCACGGATCATGTCAATATTGTCATGGAGGCATCCTTTTACGTACGTATTGTTTGAGAGGTCCCCATCATCCTACTGACATCACACTCTAATTTCTTTAAATTGCATGTGATCCATTTGCAAGATCAATATTGACAGATCTCGATTAATGGTACGGTTTATCATGTGATTCGCGCATATCCTCTTAGGATGATCATGTCCTTATGGACCATTCACATACATACATACATGTGTGTATAATATGTACATGTGTATATATGCGTGTGTATCATGTATATATATATATATATATATATATATATATATATATATAAATATGTGTGTGTGTGTGTGTGTGTGTGTAGCTTGCAGCTTACACAATGACATATCCAAATCACATCATCTTTGCTCCTAAAATTAAAAAATAACATGCTCCTAAAATTAACATGTTCAAAATGCAGGCCGTTAAACTTTAAAATAGTTTCTGTGATTTATCTTTTGGGCCAATTTGTTTCTATGCTCTACGCTTTAATTTTCTAGTCCTACGATTTTAATTTTGATCAGATCAGTGATTATGTTAACCTTTTATTAGCAAACTGTCGGGAATGCTAGCTGATATGGCCTGCCAAAATTTACAATTAGAAAATTTAATTGCAAGCCCACTTATTGCCACACCCATGCAACACATCATGACTATTGATATAGCCAGAAACCTTCCAATCATTTGATACAAAGTTATTAAGAGGGTAATTAACAAAAGCATTTTTTCGTTATAGAATGTAATTTGGGACTTTTCACAAATAGTTTGTTCTTGACTCAAACACTGTTCTGTTATAAGTACATCAAATTCAAAACACTATTTAGAAATGATCATCTCTATCGATTAATCTTTTGATCATCATCGATCGTTTGGTGCCTTGGACTTATCCTTATTCATGTATTCCTCTGTTTTGGTGCAACTAGGATTCGTCTTTGTTTCAACACACGCCCTCAAGCTCAGTGGTAAGGTACGTAGCGACAATATTCAAGTTGTCTAATCCCGTAGTATGAGGCAATATTGACACTATTCAAGTTGTCTAGTAACTGAATAAATCTTGAAGATAACAGTGGTTCGATAACATGAGTTTCGGCCCATTAGTATTTACTTGAGACAAACTTCACTTGTAAAAAGCTCCAAAAGCAACTTTGTTATGCACGCACAACGTGAACGTCAATTTTGATGTGTAATTTCATGCAAGTATTAAACATAAGACTTCAGGAAGATAAATAGCACCAACATTGTCACGTCATAAAGTTGGAGGTGGTAACCGAGTGAGTTTAGTAGCAGCATTGGCAATGGTGCGATGCCTTGATGCTAGATCGGGAGACCATTGGTTGTTGCAAGAGCTCCAAAATACTAAACTTGATTCAAGAAATATGCAAAACTTGTTTGTGGCTCGCTTATCATCTAGAAAGAGCCTGACCCTATCGGCCCTTAAAGTAAGCCCACAAGAGACCTCTGGGGAAGTAAGCCAAAGACCCCGGCCAAGTCCATTCAAGTCCAACTACCCCCCTCTAAAAGGAGTCAGTGGATCTCTATAGAGTACTCAGCCCACAAGCAAAACTCACCCTTGAAGCAACCCACGCATAGGGAAAGTAGACGATAAGGGCAAATGGGACTCGCTGCCCCGACATCACCTTGATAACAAACTATCGTCAGGAACCTACACAGGCAGGTGGGCGGGAAATATGGAAAACTTATGATCTCCTGACAGCAAGCATGGAGAGGTTTAACAGAGAACGCTTCTAGATAAAGTGAGTTAGGGAATCACGCCGCATTAATAGCACCACTCCCCAGACTCCACACCGCATTAATAATGCCACCTAGAAGTCATACTACATCAAAGGATTCTGACTAAATGAATAGTGGAAATGACATAAGCACTTCAAAGTCAGGGATAAGTTGTCCCCACTGAAAAACCTAATATAAGAGTCGATCCCTAGTTAGGAAAAACTCTCTCTAATTCCTCCAATCTTACACATGAACTACTAAGGAGATATATTGATTTTAGCATCAAAGACTCTCCGGCCACTACCAAGGCTCCCACTCTGTGTATTTGCTTAAGTGTACAGGTGAAAGATCGAAAACTTAAGTTGTTGGAATCCGGCTCAAAAGTGTACGAAACATGATGTTAACAAGAAGAAAACTAGAGGACAAAGCGTTGCAAAGGTACTAAAGAATTCTTTTAACTGCTCTCCAATAATGAACTGTTGGCTTGTGCATAAATTGGCAACACAGTTTATGGCAAAAGATAGATTCGAGCGAGTGAGAGACAAATATTGCAGTGAACCAACAACATTATGATAAAGGCTTGAATCATCGAAGGTATCACTTGAAAACTAAGACAGTTGAGCACTTGAGGACATCATAATGGAGATGGGTTTGGCCAATGCCATGTTTGTGTTCTAAAGCAATTGTAGATGTATTTGTGTTGAGGCAAAATAAGGCTATTGGGATGATGACTAGCTTCAACACACTGATCAAGAAATAGTACTGAAGAGCACCCAAATCTTTTTAGGGTAATCTTATTCATCATCCCACACCACACACTATATATATTTTAAATTTTTTTTATATTTTTTATTTTATTCATGCTAAACTAATTGAATTGTTCTACTTATCATCCATACACCATATACTTATTATAGAAAAAAGAAAAAAAATAAAAGTGGTATAGTGTGTGGTATTTGGAATACTAAGTAGAATTATTCATCTTTTTAATTCAAACTCAGCCAATAACTTCATAATAAGACGAGTAAAAGAATGTGGATTAGGCCCAGTTACGAGAATATTGTCATCCACATAGGTAAAAATAAAAAATAAAAATAAGGTCTTGACCTTATCGATAAATAAATAATAAGGTGTTTAATTAACTTTATATTTAAGAAACCCAATTGGAATAAAGTAGCAATAGGTGGAGCAAATCATGCCCGATGGACCTGTTTTAGACGATAAAGGCAAAGTGCCAAGATGGCACTTTATTATAGGTTTGTTAGTATCTCCCAAGTAAAAGTTGCGTATGCAAGTGAGATTTTGCAAGAGCATGTATAGCAAGTTGTTTAGAAATATATTTATTTACGCATTTAACGTGCACATAATTATTATATTCAATGTTATATATCAACATTTTTGCCATCATCATCTAATATGACATTAAATAATTGCAAAACTATTTATCATTTATTACTTATTATCCAATTATTGAATGAAAAATAAGAGAATGGTGTGGAAATGATACTTAATTAAGAGGATCATGGTGGATAGAAATTTTCAATTATTATAAGGTGCCTCTCTTATCATTTTATTGAAAACAAATTAAAAGCATATTTAACAAATATTAATTAATGTGTTATGCTTTATTGGGTTGAAATCGGTTGGTTTTTGGGCAGTTTCCTAGATCGAATCGAATTGATCTGTTCTATATTTATGGACCCTGAAACTACTAAATTAGGCCAATAACCGGGCCAAACCGAACCCAACAGTGTAAACCGGTTGGTTTATTAAAATTTTACGAGTTATTTTTTAGCAAGATAACAAGTAATGAAAAGTACAAAAGGTGGAAGAAGGAAACTCGATCCAACAACGTTAAATAGACCTGTTGATATCCTGTTTTGTAGCCTAGGCAATCCTGTTGTTCCTTGCGATGACCTGCAAGACCCAAGTAGATGAGAGTTCAAGGTGATGAGGGACACCTCCAATGCCTAAGTCGGAATACTCTTTTTGTAAGGAGAGAAAGTTAGGAGAAAAATGTTCAAAGAGCTCTATCTGAACCTAAGACGCGTTTATATACCTTGTCGTGGTGGTCCCCCGCCCACTACCAGTAGATCGTGCAAGGGGTACGGGACACCATACTAGTGGCAAGTTTTTCTCCTGTCATGTCAACCTTCGTCTTATCGTATTATGCGTGCTCCTCCAGTCTATCCCCTGCGACATGTAAGGGGTGAGAGGCGGGCGCACTACCCTGGCAACAGAGGTGAGTGGACGTCCATCTCTGTCATTGTGTGCTGGCTTCCCAGGTCATTTAATGCGGCGTGCTTGTTGTCTAGCAGTGTGGACAGTGGTTTGAGTAGTTGATGTGACCAGTCACCCTATCTGACGAGCCTTCTCGGGCACAGCACAGTCCTCTTTCCTTTGTTGCCTCTGTATTGCACTATCTACTGACCGGTTTAGGCCATAAGGGGGACCAATTTCCACACAACCCAAGTAGAAAGTAAATCCCCTTCTCAGTACCCTATGAATTCCCGCGGCGCACATGCAGTGAAAATTCAAAAACAATTCTTCATGATTTGCTCAATCATTACAATGGGTTGTGCTCACATGGCCATGCGTGAAGAGGTGGTTTGGCCAGCTATGCGATCTCGATTTGGTTCGTGCCTTCCACGTGCGCAATCCTCTCCTTTCTGTGATTGGGGGAAGGCATGCGACGGTTTATTTTTGCCATCATTACACATCGTGTGGGTTTCAGGATTTGCTCCTGGTGCTTCGTTTCCAGTGACACCCGTCACTTCGTGCGTCGAGTAGTCCAACTGGCGTACGCTTTCTATTTAAATCTCATTTTTCACCCTCATTTTCTACTTGCCTTTGCTTTCTTCTCAAGCCCCCATCACTTTCTTTTTTTCTCTTGCCTTCTTTGAGTTCTGTTCTTCTTCTTTGCCGACTACTTTCAGTTTTCACCCTATGCTCGTTTCAGATGGCTTCCAAGAACACTCCTCGCCCCGATTCCCAGAAGGACCACTTTGTGCACCCAGAAGGGACCTCCGGTGGTTCTAAAGGCATGGCAAAATCCGCCACTAGAAAGAAGTCACCACTCTTCAATAGTCAAGGCAGGGAGTCGATAGCCTCTCCCGCTGACCTTTGTGCACTACAGGGAACGTTTGGCATTCCCGACTCGATTGTTTTGGAGGTTCCAAGCCATCGGACCGTAGCCGTCGACGATGCTAGACTGGTGACGAAGTTGGCCCTCTTCCCTCTAATGTTCACAAGCGAGCTTAGGCTACCACTCTACCACCCCATTCTTAATGTCCTTAGCTACCTTGGGTTGGCACCCGCTCAGCTTGGTCACGAGCTGTGTGGTTTTTTGCCTGGTGCTGAACCCCGAGATTGAAAAGTATCCCGATCTGACTGCGAGGAAATTCCTTTTTGTTTAAGGGTGTTGTGCCTTGATGGTCATCTTTGCAATTTCAAGCCTCATGGCCAGAAGCGAATCGACGGCCTAGAGAAGCACTTTTCTCACATCAAGGATTGGACCAAGTTTTTTTTTTTTTTTTTTTTTTTTTTTTTTTTTTTGTGTTGGGCTCGGGCTAGGAATATCCTGAGGGGAAGGCTATCCACTAGGAGTTTTCGGTTCAAGTTGTTTGGGGATCCATGCAGGATGACAAGTCCATCTCCATTTTTCTATCCAAAGGGAGGAGGCCAGGTTGGAGGTCATCCTGTCCTGGGTCAAGGCTCATCCTGAGGATTCAATGTCAGACTCTGTACTGGTCGACGTTAACATTTGTTGCCACCTTTTTACCCCATATCGATCCTACGTCCAGGGTTGATGCTTTTTTAGTTCCTCTACGGCTGGTGGTGGGAGGAGAAGACCTCAAGTCAACCGTGATGTCGCTGGGGCATCTTCAAGGCCCGAGGAGCCGTCTTCCCAGCACGAGATCTCAGTCTCACGCTCTAAGGCGTCGAGTAGTAAGGCCAATGTGTGCTCGCTTCCTAGACAAAAGGTGGCTCCCGCTATCTCTACTCTTCCGATTGCTCAAGTCGTGGTTGTTCAGGTAACCGCCCAGGCTCCTACCCCGCCAGTTGTCCCCGGGGCAGAGTTGGATGAAGAGGATGCCAATTTCCGGATGGCTTTCTTCAAGGCCTTTCTTAAGCCCGCCCCTAGAGGGGTTCCTGCGATGATGATACCCTTCGAGGATGTTGTTGAGGCATCTCAGTTTATTCCTACCGAGTCCCTGGCCAATGCTTCTATCGTGCGAGCGTGAATCCTAGCCGTAATGAAGATAGCACGAGACGCCCTCTTATTGTTGATCTTAACGACGACTGAGTTTCCATACCTTCGCCATCTTTCAGCCAGACCTCTAAGCCCAAGGTCGCTTTGTTCTTTGCCTTGAGGAGCCCACACTCGAGGCATCTCTTGACCAGGGGGATGGAGAGACCAATCAAGTGGAGGGGGACCGTCTTGCCCGAGCAAGAGATGATGCAAAAGTCTCCTAGCTCGCAGGGATCTCTCGTGCAACCTAAAGGCTAGGGGACCAAGCTCGGGGTGTCATAACATCCCTTAGTAGAGACAACAGGTCGGGGACCTTGAAAGGGAAGTCGCTGGGGATGTTCTCATGAGGGCATCCGAGGAGACATCGAAGCCTAGGCCTGTTTCGGGTAAAGGGCAGGCGGCTGCGGGAGGTTCAAGTGGAGCGGGCCCTTCTCATGCGTCCACCCCGCAGCCTTTGACCCTTCTTGATAGTTGGCCAGAGTTGGCCCGTCTAGGTCTATCGAAGGGAGCCATCCCGAGAGAATGGGTCCAGGTTTTGACGCTGCGCGGGCTAAGACCATTGAACGCAAGGCCAAAAAGTTGAGTAGACTGTTTTGTAGGTACTCGCCCGAGACTCAATCTGACGTTCTTGGTTGGTTTTCCCTTGCTTTTGTCTTTAACCTTGCATGTTTTCCAAAGGAACTAAGCAATTGGTCGGCCTGATCGTGTAGGAGAGGAGGGGAGCTCAAGGAAGAGGTTCAGGCACTCAGGTCTCTTGTCCTCTTTGCTGGCCTAAAGGTCTACAAGGCGAAGCGGGAGGCGAAGAAGGCTTCCCGTGAGAGAGACGTCGTGGTGGAGAATGTCACTAAGTTAGAGGCCAGTGCAAACAGCGAAAGTGTAAGTTGGATAAAACTCGCCAGGAGGTGGCCTTTCTCGGAGATGATTTGGCCAAGTCACGAGATGAGGCTGGACATTCCCGTTTGGACGCCAAACTCTTAGAGGAGCAGAGGGACTGGTTTCAAAATCGGTTGGATCAACGTGAAGAAGAGCTAGTGGAAGTTAAGGGATCCCTTGATGCTCTTCACGGGGAGAAGGCACAATTGGTTGAGCAACACAATACGGACATCAAGCAACACAAATGGTTGAATGGCAAGTATATGGAGTTGACCAAGGTGGTGTAGAATAAAAAGGAGGCCTTGAAGAAGCGTGTTGCCTAGATTAAGGCCTTAGAGTTCGAGCTGGCCAAGGCGGGTGTCGCAGTCTAGTCCTGTGAGCTTCAAATCCAAGCCCAAAAGGCCCTATGGGAAGACACATCTTCCCAGTTAAATAAGGTTAGAGATGTCTGGGACTTAACCCGGGCTATGGCTATAAGGAGGGCCTTGAGAGGTTGAAAGACCACCTTGTGCAGAACCCGAGAGTCAATCTGAGGGCTCTTGACTTGGCTTCCCTCGAGCCCAACCCGCAGGCATTCTGCTTTGCCAGGACTTTGGGAAAAGACTTGGTACCCTCCGCCTTTCCTCATCCCCCTTCGTGTCCTCAGCGTTATGAACCTCTTTTAATTTTTTTCCTTCTTGTAATTTTCTCATTCTTTCAATTTACGAACATTGGTAATTATTTTTGTATATAATAATATGAACATTATCTGCTTTCCAGGTTTCCTCAATTCTTGCTCTGGATCTGGTTGTTGGTTTCGTTTATGGACGTGTGGGCTGAGAAGTAATGTGATTTTTCTCCTGATTTGGACCCTTCTGGTCATCCGGTCAAATACAGGGACTTGTGCTTGGCTTGACTTTGTGGCTAGTCAAAGGACTCGGTTTAGTTTCACGAAAATCGGCAAGTCAAGGGACTTGTGTCCGACTGGCTGTATGGATAATTCTTGGGACTTGTGCCCCTCCTGACTTCATGGCAAGTCGAAGGATTTGCCTCGGTTGCACAAAGGTCGACAAGTCAAATGACTTGTATCCGACAGGTCGTGCAAACAAGTCTTGGGACCTGTGCCTAGCCTAACTTCGTAGTGAGTACAAAGACTCAGCTTGGCTGTACAAAGGTCGGCAAGTCAAGGGACTTGTGTTAGACGAGTCGTGTGGGCAAGTCCTGAGACTTGTGCACAACCTGGCTTCGCAGCTAGTCCAGGGACTCGACAAGTCAAGGGACTTGTGTCCAACGGGCCCCATGGACAAGTCCTGAGACTTATGCCCTGCCTGACTTCCTGGTGAGTCAAGGGACTCGACTTGGCTACACGAAAGTTTGGAAGTCAAGGGACTTGTGTCCAAAGGGCCCTGTGAAAAAGTTCTGGGACTTGCACTCGACCTAACTTAGCAGCGAGTCAAGGGACTTGGCTTGGCTAGACTAAGGTTGGTAAGTCAAGGGATTTGTGTCCAACGGGCCCTGTGGACAAGTCCTAGGACTTGCACCCGACCTATCTTCATAGCGAATCAAGGGCTTAACTTGGTTGCTTGAAGGTTGGCAAGTCAAGGGATTTGTGTTTGACTAGCCATTTGTGTAAGTCCTGGGACTCTTGCTCGGCCTGACTTCGGGTGAGTCAAGGGACTTGGCTTGGTTGTTTCACTTGATCAAGAGAAATAATTTGAGAGAAACTCATATTCATTGTCATAATTAGGCTTTTATAAACATATTAGCGGATTACAATCTCAGGAGAAATATTTCTTCAAGTGCTCGGTATTCCATGGGTGGAAGCTCCTTGCTTTTGTCATCCTTCAGGTAGTACAACCCTGGTCTATTGCTGGCTATTACTACGAATGATCCTTCCTATCGCAGTCCTAGCTTCGCTTCTTCTTGCGTCATGACCCCAATTTGCTTCAACACCAAGTCACATTTCTTGAAGGATCTGGACATGACCTGTCTGTTGAAGTACCGCTATGCTTTCCTTTTGTTGCTTATCGGTTGCATCTCAGCTTCCTGTCTTCTCTCTTCTAGCAAGTCTAACTGCTCTCTAGCCTTTTGACTTTGTTGTTTGGGTTGAAGTGTTGCACTCGGTAGGACAGCATCCCTACCTCTATCGGTATCATTGCCTCACTGTCGTAAGTCAAGGCGAATGACGTTTCTCTCGTTGAGGTTCTAATGGTCGTTCGGTATGCCCACAAGACTCCTGGCATCTCCTTGGCCCACCTTCCCTTCTGGTTCATCAGCTTTTTCTTCAAGATTTCCATTAGGGTTTTGTTGATTGTTTTGACTTGTCCATGGATTGCGAATGGCCCAAGGAAAGTACTTGAACTTGATCTCGAGTTCCGCACACCATTCCCGGTAATGGGAGGAGTCAAACTGCTGGTCGTGGTCTAATATGATGTTATGGGGGATGCCAAATCGACAGATCACGGACTTCCATAGGAACCTTGTGATGGTTGTAGCCGTGATAGTCGCCAAAGCTTCTGCCTCTACCCATTTGGTAAAGTAATCCACCGTAATGACCACAATTCTTGCCCCTCCTTTTTCGGGGGGAAGTGGTCCGACTAGATCCAATGGGCAACGCAAGACTGGTGTGTAGACCTTGCACTTTGAGCATCTCCTTACGAACTCTTCGGCATCTCTAAGGACATTGGGCTAGTAGTACCCCGCCCTCATTACCTTTGCAACTAGTGCTTTGCCTCTAGAGTGGTTACCACATACTCCTTTGTGTATCTCGGCCAAAATATACAAGGCCTCATCCTGCAAGACACATCTCAGGAGCGGTTCGAATAAGCCCCTTTTGTACAGGATTTCATCTATCACTGTGAAGCGTGTTGCTCTGTTCCTGACCTTCTAAGCTTCCCCCTTATCACTTGGCAGCTCATTGGTGTTGAGGTACTTTGCTATGTCTAATGCCCATTCTCGTGTTTCAGGGCCAATGGCCGAGACTTCGATCCTTATGGCCAAGAAGTCCACCGTCCGAGTTACCATTCCTTCTGGTAAGCACGAGACCTTTTGTTCCAATGCCGCCTATGCCAGTTGGTCAACCCTCTAGTTTTCTTATCTCAAGACTTGTTGGATGTGAAAGTATTGGAAGAAGTCGCGTTCCCCTCCGACTAGCTGCATGTACTTCTTTAGTTTCTCGCCCTTCCTGGCGAACTCACCCATTACTTGGTTGACAACTACTTAGGAGTCTACTCTGACCTCTACCTCTATTGCTCCCAACAGTTGGGCATTGACAACCCAGCTAGTGGTGCTTCATATTCGATTTCATTGTTGGTTGTTTTGAACTCGGGCTTGATTGCGTAGTTGTGTTCTCCACTGGCTTCTGTGACAATGTGTACCGCTACTGCCCCTCCAGTCCGGCAAGACAAGACATCGAAGTAGACCTGCCAGGATTTTACTCTAGGAGCTATCGGCACTTCCTCTGGGAAGCCAGTGAACTCGACTACAAAGTCTACCAATATCTGTCCTATTATCGCCGTACGAAGGAAATATTCAATGTCGAATTTGCTCGGTTTGACGAGCCATTTTAGCAGGTGGCCTGAGGTGTCTGGCCTCTGCAAGGCTTTCTTGAGGGGAGTGTCTGTGAACACATTCACGAGGTGAGCCTGGAAGTAGGGTCTCAGCCACCTGGCAGTGATTACTAAGGTGAAAGCCATCATGTCCATTCATGGGTATCTTGCCTTTACTCCTCTGAATGCGTGACTTGTGTAGTAAACAAGCTGCTAAATGAGCTCTCTCTCCCGAACCAGGACCAACGACACAATGTGCGGCGATACCGACAAATACACTAGCAAATCTTCTCCTGGTTTCGCCTAGCTAAGTAGTGGCGAATGAGTCAGATATTCTTTCAGCTTATCGAACGCCTGGCTGCATTCAACAACCTAGTCTTGTACCTTCCTCAAGAATTTGAAGAATGGTAGGCATCTGTCAGTCGATCGTGTGATGAATCGATTCAGGGCGGCCACTTTCTCGGCCAACCTTTTGCACCTCTTTGATGTTCTGAGAAGGGGGCATGTTCGCTATTGCTAGAAACTTTTCTAGGCTGGCTTCAATTCCTCGCACCAAGAACATGAAGCCCAGGAACTTTTCCAACTCTACTCCAAAAGCGCACTTCAATGGGTTAAGCTTCATCTTGTACTGCCGGAGAACTACGAAAACTTCTCACAGATCAGGTAAGTGTTGCACGGGTTCTTTGCTCTTGACTAGAAAGTCGTCCATGTATACCTCCATATTGAGGCCTATTTGACTTTTGAACATTTGGTTAACCAACAGCTAGTAAGTTTCCCTTGGATTCTCGGTCGGTGAAATGTCATTTTTCTTCATCGTCCAAACTCATCCGAATTTAGTTGTACCCTGAGTAGGCGTCCATGAAGTTGAGCAGCCAATGGCCTACAGTGGAATGGACAATCAAATCAATACAAGTTAGCGGGAAGCTATCTTTTGGACAGACCTTGTTCAAGTCAGTGAAGTCGACGCACATTCTCCATTTGTCGTTTGGTTTTTTTACCAACACAACATTAGAAAACCACTTGGAGTAGTGTGCCTCCCGAATAAACCCCGCTGCCAAGAGTCGATCAATTTCCTAGGCTATGGCAACATACTTCTCAACATTAAAGTTCTTGCCTACTATTGGATCTTCTTAGCCTCAGGGTCCACACACAGCTCATTGACAGTATTGTTGATCCCGGGCATCTCCTAGTGGCTTCAGGCGAACACATCTTTGTGCACAACCAGGAGTTGCTTCATACACTATCTCATCTCAGGTTTCATCATAGTCTCAATTCGCATTGTATACTCTGGTCTCGCAGGATCCACGGGAACTAACTCCAGGGGTTCATTTGGTTCTGCTTGTCAGAGGGTCTGCTCATCTCAGATTTCTTCATCCCGGTCTTCTAGTCTAGGCGGTTGGGGGGGCTGCGAGAGCCGCTGTTTTCCCAAGCGTCCGTAGCTCCTGCCCGCCGCCTCACAATTCCTGGGCATTGCACTCCAGAGCAAGCACTTGTTCACCTTTTATTTCTCCGACACCAGCCTGGGTGGGGAATATCATCTTCAGGTGATAAGTCGAGGTGATCGCCCTCAGATTGTTCAACGTAGGTCATCCAAGTATCGCATTGTATGACAACAAGGCCTTCACCACCAAGAAGTTCATCATTGACGCAGAGGTACTAGGTGCCTTCCCCGCCAAAACTAACAAGGTGATCACACCCACTAGCTGGACTACTTCCCTAAAGAACCCCTTGAGCGGCATCGGGGCCAAGCGTAAATGGTCAGGGTTTATTCCCATCTTGATGAACACATCCCAAAACAAGATATCAACGGAGCTGCCGTTATCAACCAGGATCCTCTGAGTCACAAAGTTTGCAACCTGCATGGTTATAACCAGAGCGCCATCATGGGGGTGGATGACCCCTTCATCATCCTCTTCACCGAACATAATAAATGCCCCTCTCGTGCATCATCTCTGACTAGCCAAGGTCCCTCACGTCGTGAACACTTCCTCGTACCAGGCCCGACGGGCATGGGCTTTTCGTCCCAATGAGGTCAGGCCACCGCTCGCATATCCTCCTAGTATGGTACAGATTTTTCCAACAAAATTCGTGCTCAGGATGGTGCCTAACATGGTAGGTTTCGAGGCTCTTCTCTCTCGATTATTCTCTTTTTGGGGCTTTCACTTCGTCGCTGCCTCGTGCACTAGACATCGGTCCCCAGTGGGGTGTTGGGCCAGTAATTGTTCCAGTTCCTCCACCCTTCGTTTCAAGGTGTAACAGTCTTCAATCTGATGTTGGTTGGTCTTGTGGTACGCGCAGTATCGTTTGTCCTCTTGGCTCGACTGAGAGGTTTCCCTTGGGACGGGTGCATGTTCTTCCTGCACGGCCAAGCTGGCGTGCATGCATTTCCCGCCATGCACCCGAACCAACCCATTGCCTCCTTGCCTGGCATCCCGCGAGTCCTTCTTGATCTTCTCCTGGGTCTTTACTTTTGTTGACCCGCCTACCTTTTTGTTGGCCTATTCCAACTCAATTTTTCTCGGAGCTGTTAGGGCCCGTAGCATGTATTCCGCATTGATAAAGCTATTTGCACAATCCATGAACTCTCACAGCGTGGTGGGGATTTTCCGCGCCAACTCTTGCATGAATGGGTTTCCTGGCCAGATACCTTTTAGTAGGGCGACTGAAACCTTTCTGGTCATCCGTCGTCATCCATTCTCTATTGAACGGGGATAAGTACAACTTCAAACTCTTGTCATCATCCTGCTTAACAGTCAAGAGGTATGCTGCCGATAGCCTCATTTCCTGCTAGCCATAAATTATGTCAAGAAGAGGCGAGCCAGTTCTCCAAACCCTTCAATGGATCCCAAGGGTAACAACCCGAATCACACCCTTGTCGCGCCTTTCAACGTCAAGGGAAAAGACTAGCACGCGATCTTGCCCGAGAACCCATGCAAAGTCATGTGGACTTTAAACATTTCTAAATGCTCAAAAGGGTCCTTAGACCTGTCATACATCTCCATCTGAGCCACTTTGAACTTGGGCCGAAGCAATGCCGCCATGACTTTTGCACTGTATGGCAAGTCAGTACTAGTGAGCAGTTGGTCCACAAACAATGACGCACCCATCCTCTTGGCCATTGGTCCATGAGCCCCCTCAACTCATGGTGTATCTGCCTCTTTTCCTCTCCCGATGCGTCTATCTCCGCCACACTTTGCGACTCGACGTGCTCATTTTGGCTTGGCCCAACGTCTCCCATAAACTCGTCATTTGCCCTCTGCAAAACAAATGACACGCTAATTCAAAGAACTCACAGACAACATCACTGTTGATGTCTTGTTTCATAGCCTGGTCAATCCTGCTGTTCCTCGTGATGACCTGCAAGACCTAGGGAGATGAGGGCTCTGGGTGGTGAGGGACACCTCTGATGCCTAAGTCAAAATACTCTTTTTGTTAGGAGAGAAAGCTAGGAGAAAAACGTTCAGAGAGCTCTACCTGAGTCTGGGACGTGTTTATATACCCGGTCGTAGTGGTCCTTGCCCACTACCAGTAGATCGTGCAAGGGGTACTGGACACCGCACTGCTGTCAAGTTTTCCTCCTATCATGTCAGTCATCGCCCTACCGTATTATGCGTGCTCCTCCAGTATGTCCCCTATGTCAAGTAAGGGATGGGAGGCGCGCGCACTACCCTGGCCACAGAGGTGAGTGGACATCCGGCTCTGTTGTTGTGTGTTGGCTTTCTAGGTCATTTAATGCGGTGTGCTTGTTGTCTGGCGGTGTGAGCAGTAGGCTGAGCAAGTGACGTGACCAATCACCGTATTTGACGGGCCTTCTCAGGCTCAGCCCAGTCCTCTTTTCTTCATTGGCTATGCATTGAACTATGACCGGTTTGGGCCCTGAAGCCTGAAGGGGACCAATCCCCACGCAGCCCAAGTTGGAAAGTAAATTCCCTTCTCAATATCAATACAAAACAAGAAATAAAATGCAAAGAAAGTACTAAAATAGCTACTAAAAATCAGTCCTATTTTATATATATATATATATATATATATATTTATGCATATGCTAAAGCCGGGTTTTACTAGCCTTTTGAACAGTCCTATGCCTCCATGAGTTGTAAGGAAATGAAGAAAACACGTGCGCACTGTACGTAGAGACATATACCCAACCAGTCCCGTAAATTGCAAATCGTACTTTTTTGTACGCTAATCTCTGTGTCCGTGATTTCAATTTATCGATACTACATTACAAGCAAATGCAAATAACAAGTTGCATGCATGCAGCATTATATAAGATATTGACTGTTAGCAAGCAAACAAACACCCATGTATGCAGTTATTAATTAGATAAAATTAAAGAATTATGATCTCTAGCTAGCTAGCTGTTTAATTATCATTCTCTCTTCTTAGATATCATCATCACTATTAGACATGAGTACCTAATTATAGTATTTCTTAAACTTTCCTTAATCCAAACCAATCAGCGCCAAAGGTTCAAATATTTGAACTAATTTTGTTAACATAATAATCGGGTTTAGTATAAAGCAGCATGCATGCAGCTACTTGACCCAGTAGATGAAGTTAGGGCTGAAAATAGAACGTGTAGGTGCGGTTTTAGCCCAAAACCAAAACCGCACCAACAGAGAGAAAATATGCTAGTATCGACTGAAACTGGCCGACAAGGAGAAAGAGAAACAGCCAGAATCCGACAATCAGTACAGATCAATTTGGCGATTTGGGGAATCGGTTTTTTCATCACCAGACACCAAAAATGGACAAGCTTGCTAGACGATCACCGATTCACCATACACCAAGAAATCCACAAACAAAACCCAACACAATGAACCATTTGAAGTCCCAGATTTTTCCATGAGTGGCGAGATGAGTGATGGAGGAGAGGGAAAGGGAGGGAGGAGAGGTTAATGGAGGAGAGCTACGCTCTGTGAGAGAGATGGCGAGATGGATGCCGTCGGCTATTGGAGGAAGAGGTTGCACGACATGAGAGAGGAGAGACTCGCAGCAGCAACAGCTGTGCGTGAGAGAGATGAGAAAGAGTCTGCAAGAAATTCAATCGGGGGAGAAGAAGAAGGAGATGGGCGAGGGACGCGAGGGTGTTAAACCCTAAAGCCAAACGACGTATTTCACTCACTGAAAAAAAACGACGTATGAGTGAAACGACGTCGTTTTACATAAGATATATATATATTATCGACTGGTTCGACAGTTTGAATTTGATTTAGACCAGGACTGAATCGACCGACATCGATTTCATTAAATTTACAGCACTGGCCGACTGGTTCTCTGCCGGTTCCGAACTCCTACGACTGGTCCCGTCGGTTTCTGTACAATCCTAGGTGAAGTAAAAAGTGGCCACTTTTTCTCTCTTATCCCTAGCCTCCTAGCCTCATTCATATCCTTCTACTCGATGGATCGGTCATCGCAAATTAAACCCATATATCAAAAGTACCACATTAATGAATCCAGGCAAAACGAGCAGTGTAAGCTACTAAAATAATATATATATATATATATATATATATTTATGGGATTCCATCGATGTCCCAATTAAAACTAAATTTCAACCGACCAAATAGACCAGTCTTCTCGGAAGAGCGAATTAGATTGTTACGATCATATTCGAGTCAAAATCAAGCCATAGTATTGATGAAACGTGGCACCACAACAGGATGCACCGGTTTAGCGAAGAAAAGTGCAAATTTGGGGACTATCGATCCCAACAGGACTCATATTCTTAGAGATAACACATTTTCCATCCATACTTTGACACATGGCCACTTTTGGTTCCACTCAAAGGTTATCCACTGGAATTCATGTCTTGGAAGCATCATGCTTTTCGCCATTAATACCAAAAGCAAGAGGCGGCACTAACTGTTCAAATATGATTTTGAAACTTTTTTTGGATTGATGTCTTCTCTAAAGCCTTGGCATGGCTTTATAAATCCCATCGCATACCTTGTGTTCATCCTCATGCACAACAACAAAGCCTACTCGATCCTTTTTACATGCCCTTTCTTTCTTTTCTTTCCTTTCCTTTTGGATTCAAACACCACCCTCCATTTCCATCCTTTGCTCTTTATTGCATCACCAGAGATCTAGTAATTAGAAAAACAATGGCGAATTCGCGCATTGCAAGGTTTGTCTCAGAGGTTGCACCCCCGCAGTATATTAGTGTCATCAGGCAAAGAGCATCCAAGATGTTGGATACAATAAATGAAGAAGAAAGAGATGCTTGCGCTAACACTTCTCGTGCTGCATCTCCAACTTGTTATTCTTCTTCCTTTTCATCAATTTCCACCACTGCTTGTTCTTCAGCAGTTGGTCATGTTGCTGCTGCTGATTGCAAGTCCTTTCTCATAGGGGTTCAGAGATCTTTTTCACTCTTCGAACACTGAGAACAAGAAGGCTGAGAATAAATAAAATCGAAAGCTTCGTAGGCGTTATATGCAGCCTACAGGAGCTGGAGCCTTTTTTTTCACCTATTTTCTTCCCCTTTTCTTTTAACTAAAGAAGTCCTGGAGAATTAGTTTGAAGACCAAGACTTGTTGAGACCGTGGAGGGCCTATGTTGTGTATGGAAATGGATGGAGGGAATGGAATGGGTGTTATGTTGTAACTTGTAATCTGCGCTGTACATAGATCTTCTCTCTATCAGTAAACTAAATCCAACGTTCATGTTTATGGTTTAACATTTGCTACTTGAACCTTAGAACTTGTAGAAATTAATTCCTAGTAACCTCAAAATGCTGTGCATGTTACTAACATATTATAAGTAATAAGAACAATATTCATATAATTATTTCATTAAAATTCAAATTTATTTAATTCAAATTTTACATAACTACCCTCCATTTGGAACAGGGTTGCAAAAAGAGTTATAGCAAAATAACTTACCTGTATAACTAAATATTGCATGTGTTGCTCCGCTACGATATAGTAAAGGTTGCATGAACTTAGTCATCTAGAGGGTTCAAGAATCCATGAACATGAACGTTAAAGCTGCAACCTAAAAGCATTTTCATTGGTTTGGCCAAATGTATCTTCAAAATTTAACTAATATCACATGAATTTATATTTACCTATTCTATTTAAATTCAATCCTCATATTGGATTATCTATTTACTCTATATAACAATAAAATATTATTAATTTAATAATTTTTTATCACATTTTATAGTTCTACCAATTAAATGTTAATAATAATTATATTCTAATTAAATTAATATTAAAAAAATAATATTTTCAAAGGTTATTTAATGCTAATAGCCAAAAATATTTAATTAAACTCATCTAAAATTCTATATAAATTTCTTAATTACTAACTAAATATCTAGCAACATACTCATGTTCATGTCAATAAGAAATTTACACCTACATAAACACCTGCAAGAAATTACCATGTCTGCACTTCCAACACCTACATAAATCTGCACATGAGAAACTATTGTTTTAATATTTGTTAAAGTTACTGACTAGCTGAAATCCAAATTATTTTAACAATGCTCATTCCAATGAAAAATCCTTTTAGTAATTATCCAAGTTTTAGCTATCCTTGAACTTTGGTCAAGCCAATGAAGATGTTAACCCCACTTCTTGGACGTTAAGTTTGGATAGTGAGTTAAAATGAAACAAATTGAGATGAAAATTCAAATTCAAATAAAATATTATTTTTTTATATCATTATTATTTTAAAATTTGAAAAAATTAAATTATTTATTTTATTTTATGTGAAAATTTGTAAAAGTTACAATGATAATGGAATGGAATAAGATGGGTTGATAGTATTTCTCAATCCAAACCTAACCTGAGGTCACAAAAAACGAGAGATTAACCTGCGAAGCAGATCTGACTCTACTAAGAAAAGATATACTCCAAAAGATTAGAAGATACAAGGCATGGTTTCAAATGCCAATCTTGACCTAAAACAAATATGAATCAACGGAGACATTATCTATCAAAAACCACATGTATACATCGGAGTATAGGCAGCCTGCAATCTGAAATTTTGAAGGGCTACCATGCAAACTACATCGGATTAATTGCTTTTCCAAAGGAACAACGAAATGATTGGGAGCCAATGGGTAGATATCTTCCCACCAGAGCCAACTATTAATTAGGACCTATATATTACAAAATGTAGTAAAAAAAGAGTCATGCTACCAAATTGTGTATACCACATATTTTCTAGTACACCATTGAAATTTCAATGCTTGAAAAACACTTCTCGTTCATGGATCTCACAAAACCTCGAGTACTCTTTCAGCAGAGTGAAATTCTCTTCCCATTCAACACCAAAAAGGGAATCTGCTGTGGCAGAGCTTCATGGTTGGAGGATCACAAGCTATTATTCCTTTCAATGGTTTGTTTTGTTTCCTTTGCGTTCTCTAGAAGAGTTGAAACCAATCTTGCGCTTCCTGGATGTTTCTAATTCAACCGTCTCCTTTAGTTTCTCCAGTGCTGGCACATTAAAAAGAACGGTGAAGTTTATTATTAGCATAAATGCAGAAGTTTATTACTAGCAAGCATTTATGCCATTCTAGTTCGATGAAGTTAAAGCACTTTTATTATTAAAGATGCAACCAACCCTTCAACAGGATCTCACCAGAAATATCTCTTTCATTGGAAATGAGCTCACACAGATGCCAGGGGTAAAGAAACATAATATTGGATGTGGTCTAATTAATCCCTAGGCGTCTATAAATCTTTCAGAACAAAAAGAAATCCTTGAAGCAAACCATAGAGTAAATAGAATTATTAACATCACCAATCAATATTTAATTAATTGTCTTGTCCAATCTTGAAGATATCCCCACTGAAATTAATAGCACATATGAGTGACTCCAAGTGTCGGTGATCTATTGATCTGCTTCAAGTTTAGCACTAGGCAAAGAGAAGGTAAAGAATTACCAGATGTGTAAATTCCGTGAAGCGACTCAATTGAACTGGAAGGGATAGAGTAAGCAGGACAATATTTATTGTCAGCTTTTTGTAACATCTTCTTCAAACGCCTAACCTGAAACAAGGGAATAAATGAGTATGCAATTTGCAAAACTATAGATGGATCACATGCTGCACAAACACAAAATCCATCTTCTAACTGTTACAGGCTGATATCCAATTTTCATCAGGATATTTAGATATGCAGCAGCTATAATTACTTTTTTTTTTTTATAAGTGAAATGATATTTTATTGAAACAAATAGGCATGGCCCAAATACACAGGATGTATACAAAAGAGAACAGCATCATCTCAAAGCCTATATCAATGCTACACGTGTCGTACAGTGCAATCTATTAGGGAACAGAATGGCATCAAACACACCCGAAACTCTCAAGGCCCATCTGATGCAACATAAACGCCATTGTACTTTTGTTTCCATCTTAAACCAACCCAGCCACACCCCCCCCCCCCCTTTTTTTTTTTTATCCTCCACTTCTCTTCTTTCTAGGAAAACAAAGATTTACAAGAATGACATTTATGCCTTTTTTTTTTTTTAAATTCATCTCTTTTCTTTCATCTTTCCATTTGTCTTTCTTTCGTTCCTTTTTGTCTGTGCTAAAATTGAAGAATATTATCCCAATAAAAAAATTTAAAAAAATGGTCCACACCCGAACACTAATTTTTTTTTTTTTTTAAGTAATAATTTTATTCAAAGAAATAGGCATATGCCCAAGTACACAGGAAGGAAACACCTACAACTTCCAAAAACGAAAAGAAAGAAACTAACACCAGAAAACTAAAACAAATGCAGAAAATTATCTTCCATTACAAAAGCTTTAACCCAAGAACTCAAAGTACTCAAGAACAAATCCCTAAGCTCTCCCAATGAGCGCTCTTTATCCGAAAAATCACCAATTTCTTTCAAGCCAAATGCACCACATAAGACAAGGAGGAATCATCTTCCAAACTCTCGCCGCCTTCTTACAGCCCTTCAAACCCTTCCACCCTACCAACAGATCCACCACCCTACCAACAGATTTACCCAAAGATGCTGCCCAACAGAAAAAAAAAAAAAAAAAAAAAAAAAAAAAAAAAAAAAAAACCTTAAGAGGGAACTTTCACTTTCCAAATACTTTTCCAAGGAAAAACACAACTACTAAGGCTTGACAAAATTCTGTAATAAGTAGAGACTGAAAACTTAGCATTTCCAGCAGGAATCCACACCATGCTACCCTCTCTTTCAAGCACCAACTTTGAACTATAGAGTTTAACCAGCAGAGTCTTAACTTCATCCACTTCCCAGTCATTAACATCCCTTGTAAAAATGATATTCCATTCAACCTTGTCGTTACTACTGCAGTAAGAATCATAAATAGTTGCATTATGATCCCTAGCAATTCTGAAAAGGGTAGGAAATTCCAGCTTGAGAACAGTATCCCCACACTACAGATCATGTCAAAAGAGAATCCTCTTTCCATCTCCCACCTTCAATCTGAAATTATTGGAGAAGGAATCCCATCCTTTTCTAATAAATTTCCACAAACTAACCCCATAAGCTCCACTAGCTGCTTTAGTACACCAACCTAAACACTAATTAAGCCTAAAATTATCCCAATAATATGCATGATAAGCCAAAAAGATGTCTTGAATAATAAAATCAAATCATCAAGGACCCAGCATTGAGGCTGTTGACCCAAATGACCCACTAGCACCCTCTCGGCATAGAATCTTAGTAGGGTACATGGGCTGATGGAGATGAGCCACAATTTAGTTGGCCTGCACAGAGCTTACACCTTGAATCAGGTTGTAACACAAAGTCTACCCATTTTTGGATAAACTGACATTCAATGTGCCAGGTCAGTATAAATTTATCAAGTTTAATAAGCTGGGCTTGGTTCAAAACAAGTAGATTGAGATCAAGCCAGCATGAGATTGAGCTAAGGGTTCAATCTATAAGCCAATCTAACAGCCAAGGTAAACATTATTCACCAGTCCCTTGTGATGAGAGATATGAACAAGAGACTTCAAGAAAACTAGTGTTGACACTGGCCAAGATGACTTATAGCCTTGGACTTCAAAAGAGTTAGGAACACCAAAATAATGTGTATGTATGTCTGTTATGTATAAGTTCTTGGTGACAGATTCTGAACCTTTCGCCTTGTTACCATAAAACATGCCCCAGTCTGGAAGGCAATCAAGAGAACAAAATACCTCATCCTCACGCAGCAATGTGAAGCAACGCCCACTCTGGCCTGCTCTTGCAGTTCGACCAGCCCGATGAACATATGTCTTTATGTATGCCGGAATGTCATAATTAATGACATTTCTAACGCCTTCAACATCCATTCCACGTGTCATTGCATCAGAGGAAACAAGTACTTGTATCTCCCCTTCCCGGAATGCCTTCAATGTCTTGCTGCAGTACAATCTCAATTTCATTATAGTTTACACAAAACTCACAAACTGCAATACATCAAATTAGAGTCATCAACTAGGAAACAAGAACACAAAGGTGAGATTACATCAAGAGGCTCAAATAAAATACTAATGGATGTTCTTCACCTAGTCAGTTGTCCTTCAGTTATAGGCTATTGGCTGTGGCGACCAAAATATGTAGAAGACAATGAAAACTAATAAGGTAATGATCCAACTAAATCAAAGCAAGTAAGAGAATTAGTAAATGTCAAGTTCCAGTTTTCCGGACAATTTGCAATCAATAATAAATGCATGCCCTTCTTTTGTGCCACATGTTTTTATGTTTATTAGCAGCTATCATACACAGTTTTTGTCTTTTTACCCAGGAAGATATGGCTAAGAAGTTTACCAAGAAAGTCATTAAATAATAAAATAAAACCAGATTTACCTTCTTACTGATTGACGTTGAAGGCCCGAATACTCCTTGATCTTAATTTGTAGATCGCCAAAAAAATTTAGTAAGGTGCATAGACGATGAGTTGATTCTACAGATGATGTGAAAACAATGGACTTCTCTTCTCCTATATTTTGCAGAAGGGCAACCAAATACATCGGTTTGAGTTTTGATTCACAAACCTGTAAACAGGAGTATTAAAAATTAGGGGGGGATGGGGCACCCATTAAACATCAACTAGAAGCATTTAGCGGAAATTAAAACCTATATTTTGAAGGTGCCATGAAATTGGTATGTACCACTAATTAATATCTATATCTTTCTATCCTGCTCATCATCTTCTACTCACAAGGTTCCCGTATTCTAATACTGTATTCTAATATGCTGAAGATCGAAGGCTTAGCTATGTTACATTAGAAGCTGATGCCTACAGGTCAACAATTTCACTCTTACTATTGGGCATTAAGAGGTCCTGGTGCCATGCAATTCCCTCAAGTACTTGGGCAGCGGGGTGCTCATTAAACATTGATTAGAGACAATAAGAAATTAATACCTATATTTTAAGCATGCCATTAAAGTTAGTACTTGCCTGCAACAAGATAGAAAGACTATGTCCTGCTCACCGTCATCTTCTACTCACAAGATTGCTTTATTCATACATGCTGAAGAATGGAGACTTTGATATGTTGCATTGGAAGCTAATGCCTAGTGGTCTATAATTTTCACTCTTATTATCGGGCATTAAGAGGTCCTGGTGCCATGCAATTCCCTTAAGTACTTGGGCAGCAGGGTGCTCATTTAACATTTATTAGAGACAGTCAGAAATTAATACCTATATTTTCACTCTTACAATTGCATGCCTAGTGGCATGAAATTCCCTTGTGAAGTATCAGGGTAGTCAAGTTCCTAGAAAGGTGGTTTTTTCCATCTGGATGGTGGAAGTGAAAACAATTCTTTTTTGGAAAAATAAGTATAATAAGATGTTATTGAATCAAGTAAATAGGCCTTGCCCAAGTACACAGAATCCTAAGTTTCTAACACTGGATAACTTTGTTTTTAAATACTCTAGATAACTTCATTTTTTTTATCGGTAATCAAGAAATTTTATTCATTATAATAGGCAAAGCCCAAGTACAAAGGGAGTATACATGAAGTACCTAACTAGAGTTTACTACTCTAGATAACTTCATTAAAGGAACCTCATTGCTGTGAATTGGCATGGTGTGTAGTCACGAGCCTATTGATCAATTGCTACTTGCAGTTACAAAATACTTTTGGTTTTTTCTCTTCACAGTATTAGGATTAAATGGTTTATGCTTTGGAAGGTAGTTGATGTATATTGTTGCTGGCAAAAAGGGTATGGAAACATTTAATCTGTAACACAGCCCCCATTGTCTTGAGTGCAAAGTATGAAGAGGGAGAAATAACCACAGCTTTAACAGCAATGAGCTACCTACTATTTTGCTGAAATTCTTATTTCTACAAACTTTGCATGAGTTTTGTAATGTATATACCATGTTTATTGTAGTTGAAATCAAACAAATTGTTTGGCTTATGAGATTTCAATTTTCATGATGCATGTGATCATGTCTTAGGAAGGGTGCTCTATTGATCAAATTTTCTAATAAGCACCACAAGAGATTATATGAAGGACATTCTTAAATGCAGCACAAAACTGAGACAGACTTTGATTTCTTTCAAAATTGGAAACTTAAACGCAGCACAAAAGGCATTGCTAAAATTTCCTCCTTAAAATCACAGCATCAAATTTGTACAAAAAAACTGCTACTTGCAAGCAATTTTGTCTGTGTTTAGAAAATGTATCCAAGACTGCTCCCTTCCAAAGATAAATATATAAGGAATTGATGCCAAAACTGAGATTTTATCATCTGATTGTTTCCAGATTAGAAGTAAGACTTCCGTTGAAGATAAGCAAAACAGATTTTCAAGAACAAAACCGATGCTAAAACTTACCTTATGGTCAAGATTGACATCGAAGTAAGCCATTAACTATCGAAAATAAAACATCAGTTTTGCTTTCACACAGGAAGCACAATATTTCCAATTTAAAAACCACATTTAAATAAAAGTGTGAGATTGTTAATTATGTTCATTTAGAGCTTGAAACGGACCAAGAATCATGGTTACAAAATCAAACACTATCAGTACAGTTATGATGCCATACCAATTTGTAGGATTCTAATTTTTCTGGGAACTGATAACGCCTTTTCCCAGTTGTCAAAAATAAAGGGTGATGCAGATCTAGCTGAGCAAGCTTGCTTGGATCTTGGGTCAATGTAGCAGATAGCACCATCTTCACGAGCCGGGGGAAGGTTTACCCTTAAACCCCCTCTCAACACCACTGCAACAAATAATGCATTAACATTCAAAGGTAAGGCTCAATACATCATATCACATCATTTTCATCTTTGAAACATGTTGCCAAGGGCAATGTTGAGACAAAATAAATCTTTAAAATGAATACTTCATTGTATTTTTACATGTAAAGGGATTAAAGTAATGCCCAATAAGTATTATAATAGCTCAACAAATTTTGTTCATTAATGGAATGAATTTTATTGTAATCATGTAACAGAAAGAGTCCCCATAAAAGAATCAGTATAGGGATCAAGAGTTGAAGTATAGAGTAGTCATTAGGTGTAGTAATTGGTAAAAAGATTCCCAGTAGAGATGATTGCCTCATGTAATAATTAGTTTCAAATAAAACACTAGGTATTAGGGGCAACGAAGTTGGTTGACCAGGCACACAAAACTTTAGTAAAAGTTTATGGCAATGAGCCTTGGCAAAAAATGCCAACCAAAGGATATGGAGTTTTTTCTTCTTAGCCTGTTTGTTGGTATCAAACCTTTGGTTGAGTAGAGTATCCGATTGGGCGGCCACAATTTTTAAAAAACAAAAAACAAAAAGAAAAAGTTGATGCCGTATCAGTAATAAATAAGATATAGTATTCCTAACAAAGTTGCCACGTGTTGGCCTTCCTAATCGTGTAACACTTGAAACCATGCATGTCACATTCCACTAAGACAAAAATGTAGTTTGCTTGAATATATAGAAAAGGGAGGTAAATCCACGGAGAACTCACAATCTCCTTATGGTTTTTAAGGAATTGAATGTAGGAGGAAGATAATTCGAAGCACAAGGGTAGAAACTTTCATCACTAGATCGAGTCAATCGAAGTACGGTAGGTAGCCAGGATTGGTATGCTTCCCTTAGTAATCGGTCAGTTTCATCAACCACCTGAAACAATTTACCTCCTCAACATTTGCTTTAGAAAACAATAAATTACTGAAAATAGACGTATAACCTATTGGAAGCCCCAATAACCACAAATAAATTGATTAAAGAGTTTTTATTTTCCAACTGATGAGCCATCTACCACCAATTATGCCCAATTAGATTGATAAGATTGTGTTGGTAATCCACTAACCACCAAGATGACCAGTACTCTTTAATAATTGGAATAATGGGCACAAGTACAATATAACTTCACATATCACAATTTCAGGTGAATTAAACTTCATTCAGAAATCAAAACATTTTATCCAGACAGAATTCAAAACAATTTATTACCATTATAAGCTAAAGCTAATCATCAGTTCTGAATATCTCCAATTTTTCAACCACGTGAATACTTCTTGGTTCTCTCAAGGGAAAAAAAAAAAAACAACACTTCTGTGTGCAAATATGGTAGCTCATATAAAAGAAATAAAAATAAAAATAAATAAATAAAAATCTGAGGCCACTGTGTAAATATGACAATCTCATAAAGAATTTCAGTCAACAGAAATATAATATAAACATTAAATAGATTAGCAGTACAACAGTAAAATTGCAAGTGGCACAATATGCTACTTACAAGATAACACAGATGCTCAAGGGTAAAGCCCTTAGTGGAGTTAATATGGTCCATTAGCCTTCCAGGGGTTGCCACCAATATATCCACGGAACTTTGTAGCTCAAGCGAAAAATCTTCGGGGTCATAACAGATGCCTGCCTCAAGCTTAGGCTTCTTGATAATCTCAGAAATCTCATCCGCTATAGAAGATTGACCAACTGCCAAACCAACAGACAAGCCCACTGCTGGTGCAATTGCAGCAAAAACCTCTTTAACCTGAATCAAAGAGAAAAAGGAGAGGCCTGCTTGAAGGAATCGATTGAACAGTAGGTCAAAGTAAGCAAAATGGGTTGAGTTTTGAAACACCCAAATGATCCAATATGTAATTCGTAGAATCTGATGAATTAAGGATTTTAAAAATTATGCAAACATAGGAAAGCACTAAACCTGAATTGCTAAGTCACGGGTAGGCAACACCACCAAAGCACGTAGACATTTAACAGCCCGAGTCGATAGCTTTTGCACTATTGGCAAAGCATAAGCTAAAGTTTTCCCACTTCCAGTTGGAGAATTTATGCAGAGGTCTCGTTCAAAATCACCTGGCCCAATTGTCTCTTGCCAAACTGCAACTTGCACTGGGAAGAGGGAAGATATGCCCATATTATGGAGAGGCACCTTCAACCTGACTTGATAGAAATTAACAACAGACTAAATACCAAAAAGATAGGAAACAAAAGAAAGGGAATAACGAACAAATTAACGATGAAAAATTGGAAATGTGGAATTTAGCCGATACTCCTCGGTAGGGACTAATGAGTATGTCTACAGGTTTTAGTTTGGGTGAGACAAGGAAAGACCAAGTGCTTACTCACATGATAAATGTATTTTTGCTTCTCCAATTATCACTCATTGAAATTATTCTTTTTGTTGCACTGTCTGTGGAAGGAGCACAGTTCAAGAGAAATCACATGAAGTAGGGAAAGAGAATAAAGAAACTAAAAGAACTTCCCCCTTCGCTTTTCCATTCCTCAATAACCTCTTTGCTTCAAAACTCCCACCTTTAAATCACTATAACACATAATGTCAAAATTAAGCCACTAATTACTTCTATCCTCTTTTTTAAAATTCAATTTCGTTTTCAATAATTAAATTTCTGCCCTTGACCAAGTGACAGTATCTGATTTGTTAAGAAATCGACTACCTTGACCATAAGATTAACCTCTTGTTCTTATATTTCACCAAGAACATCTGGCCACAAATAGAAGTCCTAAAGAAATGGAATGCGTATGTTAGTCATCACAAAGTTAATAATGGTAGGCTGGTAGCAATTTAGTTACACATCAATTCCATTTTTTCTTGATTTAATCTTCTTATAAGATTAGGTTTGTCCACCTTCACCATAAAAGAAATTTTTCACGACCCCAATTATAGAAATCAAACCCCTAGGGGTTGGCTCAAGTGGTAAAGGCATTGGGCTTGAGTGTATGCTCCCCCCAGGTCTAAGGTTCAAATCACCTTGAGTGCAAACGATCTCTAGGGGCCATTAGACTGAGGGATTTTTTCCTTGAATTACCCAAGGTATACTTGCGGGAAACTCCTTGTTGAGAGCTTGTGCACCCCCGGGATTAGTCAGGACGCTGTTCCTGGACACCCGGTGCCAATCAAAAAAAATTATAGAAATCAACTAACAGTGAGCCCTTATATAACATTACAATATTTTGGAGGCTCACACCACAACAACGCCATAATAATAAATTCAAGCACATACAACAATTTGCATCAAACCTAGTAGTCTCGAATAAGAAACATAAACAATCATCACGCAACTTTGAAATTATTGCTCTAAAAAAGGGAACCAAAAATTTAAAAAGGAGAATTTATAATTTACAATAAATACATTTTTGCCAAATAAAAATAACATAAATATTGGGTAGCAAAAGAAAATGGAATAAAAAAGAGGTACCTGGAATCGAGGAAAGGAAGGAGATCGAGTGGGCACTCCTCGAAGAGACTAAAATCAACAGGGCTACGCATCCATGGCAGCACAGGCACACTTCTCAGCTTTTGCTCCTCCATTCTAAACCTCTTCAACCTCTTCAAACCTGTCACTAGGGTTTTAGAAAGTTTTTGTTGAATTGTCACGCCCGTATCCAGCAGAACCTCTTTAACCTTTTTTTTTTATAAGTAAAACGAAATTTTATTCAACAAATGTAACAGACGAAGTTCATGTACACAGGAAGTATACAAAAGAAAAGCAGAACCCTTTTAACCTGAAATTCACAAAATATAAAACTTAGATACAAAGAAAGTAACTTTTTTTTATAGGTAAAAGATTTTCCTTCCAAAGAAAGTAAACTCAACACTACTACATAGTCTCTAAAAACTCAACACTGCTACATATTCTCTAAAAACTCACAAATCCACTCCTTTAACCGATTACAATTTACTCAGTACTACAAGCATCAACCCAAACTTTCCGACTACCCGAGACATTCACGCCGAAATTCTCTATTTCCATTTTCAGCGCAACCATAACAGCAGCCCAACAAATTCATTTCCCTCTCTGTCAGGAAACACTTAAAACCGAACTCCAATACTTCAACTTACTACCAATCAACCAACACCATTAACCAAATCCGCAACACAATCAAATTGATTCCTAAAACTGTCTAGTCACTCCATAATACAAGTTAGCCACTGTTTTAACATGTGCATGGTTAAAGAAAGAGAGCGTCTTACCGATCTTGCGGCGGTGGCTGGCTGGATTTGGTGACGGGGAAGTGCAACAAAAATGTAGTGGTGCGGCGCAGCTGTACGTGTGATGCAGCGGCCTTCACTGGTCACGACGGCGGTACCCGCAGAGGGGACAAACAGAGCGTTCGAGACAGAGAGACACGAGTTTGGGAGAGAGAAATACGGACGGAGAGAGTAAACAGAGAGACAAACGGCGAAGTGGAAGGAGACTTACTGGCCCTGAGTAACGACGTGTTAAATGCGGAAACGTGCTCTGGCTGGACAGAGTGCGGGGCGTGAAAGGTGGCGACTGCAGGGTAGAGACCTAGTGGCAGGAAATGGTGGTCGTGAAGAGGAGGACAGTGGTGGCGTGGTGCCGCTACGGGTTGCGGCTTCGTGCAGAGAGAAGAGAGAAAAACTGAGAGGCGTACCGGTGGCAAAGGGAGGGACGGCCAGGAGGAGTGCGACGGGAGTCCGTGCGGCGCAGGACCCTGGGGACGATCTGGAGAGAGAGAGAGAGAGAGAGAGAGAGAGGAGAGCGCAAGAACGAGAGCGAGACGGAGGCAGAGGAACTAATCGGCGATGGAAGGGCTACGGCGGTCGTGGCGCGGCGCAGTGGAGCAGAGAATAACAGATAGGCAGAGGGAGAGTCGAAGGGGAGAAAGGAGGGGGGAGAGACAGAGAGAGCTGTCAGGGGTTGCGCAGGATGCGTCGGGAGTAAGTAGGAGACGTCAGGGAGGGGAAAGGAAGAGAGAGGGTTTAAATAAAAACCTTTTTTTGACAAAAAAATATCTAGGCGCTGGGTATATTGTTTGGGCCCGAGCCCGATCGCGGGCCGGGTCATTACATGAATAGAGAAGCAGAGGGAAGATGCGACCTGCAACGCAGCATTTTCTCTGGGTTCAAATTAGGCCTGGCCTGAAGGCAATGAGAAGAAAAAATCTATTTTATTTTCAAAATTGTTTTATCGATCAGTATGCTACATACAGGCAGAAATGGGGCATGTATGAGCACGATTTGCCATGTCAGCCTCGATTATTACATTTAAAAAAAAAAAAAAAAAGGAGGATGGACGTCCGAAGAAGAAAGGAAAACACCCAGTAGTTTTGTTTCTCAGATCTCTCCTGCTCTTTTGTCTCTCTCAGAGTGGTTTCGTTGGTTGGTCGTCTCTCTCGATTACCTGTGTCTCAAATCAGTATGTCTCCGTCATCATTGAAGTTGCAGCAACCCACACCGTCTGTCTCACATTTCGGCGTCGAACGAGGTAAGATTGGTTCTTTTCTCTTGACTTTCGGACTTTGGAAGTGTGTGAGTTGTGAAATTCGTCAAATGAAGGGGTGGGGAACCATGGGGTAGAGGTGAAAGACTCAACCCGCACCTTTTGTGATTTTTGATATTTTTGTTCTTCTGCAACAGCTCATATTTAGATATTTGTTCGATTTCTATTTCATTTCTAATTTGAAGTCTTTTGGCAACTATAGATTTTAACCACTCAATTTCCTTGAGAAGTGCTTCTTTCTCATTCAGATCAAAATATCTGTTCCCAAACTCAAGTTACACGATTTCCTTCACTTCACATTTTTCCTCTATAACCTCTGGTTGATTAGTCTCCAGAGCATTGCGCCGTGGAAGTTGCATAATCCACCACACCAAGAAAAACCTGAGGAGGGAGTTTCCAACACTTGAAATGCAAGGTTTCGTTTTGTAATGGGAAGGAGAATGAGAAGTAGAACGGGAGTAGGGGAACCAAAAACAATCTGAGAGAAGAAGAAAGAAAGACAAAACGTACACACCGTTTAGATAGAAGAGGAGGGGTTAATCCGATTATTTAGTTCAAAATGCACAGTTTTATTTATACCAAACGGTGCGTTTCGACTCCACGTAGGTGGTCGTCCACGGGGCCCTACACACGATGCTTGCATTTAGAGTTTTCCTTTATCAATATCATTAACATATTATTGATGGGTAAGCTAACATATTTTAATATTTTCTTAGATGTAATATATCGTACAACAAGTCTATTAAAGACTTAGGTGTGTTTGGATGTTGAAGTGAGTTGAGTTGAGTTGAGTTGTGATGATAAAATATTGTTAGAATATTATTTTTTAATATTATTATTATTTTAAAATTTGAAAAAATTGAATTGTTTATTATATTTTGTATTGGGATTTGAAAAAATTGTAATGATGAGTTGAGATGAGTTAAGGTGAGTTTGGTAACCAAACGCACCTAAAAGTACGTATGTATTTTGAATTTTAATTCATATTTTACCCTCGCTTTTGTTTTGAAATTGGGATGAAACTCTATTTGTGTATTTATTTTTTGAGCAACGTACAAAATTTATCCCTCAAGTTTTTGTCAAGTTTGTCCTTCACCCATCATCTCTCATTGTTTTGAGTTGCTTTTGTTGATTTGTTTACCATGCACTAATAATTCATGTAAAAGTGAAAATCACAATCTAGTAGGACACAATTGAACAAATAAATGAAAAAGTGTTCGATCCTGAACGAGCACCATGGAGAGGCAAAATGCATCCGTGTTGCTCCCTCGAACACTCTTTGTTTATTTTCTCAAGAACTAAACATTATTGCTCCATTTTGAGTTATTACCAGCTCTTGGATGTCAAGTAGTCTTTGTTTGTTTACCTCGAGATTAGAGCACTGGGCCAATTTGTCTCTCTATGCTTTACATGCTCGGGCATCGAGCTTCAACATGATCCAAACCGTCCCTTTATGATTTACGTGTTTGGGCGCCCAAATCCAATGTAATCCAATCAATTATATTGGGGTCTGATACTTTTGGAGACTAAGAGTAGGCTTTTCATGATCGGGAGCTCCGATGTGATCTGATCGATTTGTTTAACTTGACCAAGAGAACGAGCCCCATCGTAGGTTTAACTTGACATGTCCCAGCGAGGATTCGAGCATTCATGGAATTAATCATAGAGTTTTGGCTTCTAAGAACAATCACCAAAAGCTAAAGTGCTCACCCTGCCCCAACCTCTCTCAGGTTTCAAGCACCGATGGAAATGGAATTGATCAAATCGTTCGAGAGCTCAACTCTTGAGTATGGATGCCACAAGCATAGTGCTTGTCCCGTCTCGTGGTGCTCTTTGTGCTCCCATGCTTGCCCCGACCATGGGAACAAAGGGTAGCAAAGTGCTCAAACAAAACTGCTACGTACAATCGCGGTGGGAAACCGCAGTGTAATCAGCTGACGTGGATGATTAAAAAAAACAGACGAAAGACGACATGAAGAAGAGAAAGTATCCCAGGCTATTAATGCAGACTGTGAGGTTGAAGGAGAAAGTGTTCTCGGTGAGTCTCCCATGGCCAAACCAACTAATGATTTTCTCTTCAACAATTTATCAAACACTTTGCATGCATTCTTAGCCCCATCGCAGCAGCTCTTCTGCATTTATACCCTTTTTTTCCTTGATACAACCAAACAAACAGCAAGTTTCTAAGACTACAAATACAAGAACTCTACAGAACTCTAACCTCTGCAAGTCCGCCCTTTTCCCTCCCACCGTACATTCCTTTATTCTCAGTTACTCCATTCTTTCAAGGATAGTTGTAGCAGTTTTGGTAACGACAAGACGGTGGAAATGACAGAGACTACAAAGGAGCATGGTGTTGGTGATCATATCTAGGTACCACATGAGAATGAGAACAGGGAGACCTCTGAAACCTCAGCAAATCAGGCCCATTAATTTCCATCTTTATGGCTCTTGTGGTTCTTGGCTCTAGATGGTTTGGTAGTCGTGCGAGCTCAGACTAGATGTATACTTTTTATTTTGGGTCATTTTGGGAGCGTCTATGAATGAGCTTGCATGCTATAACATTGGTGTGGGTTATTCTAGGATAGACTTCTTTTTTCTCTTTGGGAAATTACTACCACTAGAGACTTTTCTGCTGAACAACTATCTAGCCACCTATTCGAAGAAAATAATTGGCAAGATCGTGGCTGGTACAATCGCCGACATCGATGGTATCCGGGTCCGAGCACTTTTCAAGTGGTGATCCATCACTGGGATCCGATCCAGCATCGATGACTTGGTGTTCGAGGTCGGTATTGTCACCGCCAAGTACCCCTCCAAGAATCTCGACGAGAGCCCAACTTGTGAGGGAAAGCACTCTGCTTCCTGGATATGGAGATGGACGGAGGGAGGGAGAGGGAGGGGAAAATTAAATTTTGAGGGAGAAAGAGGGGAAACAAAATGAGAGGTAGAGGAAGGGGAAAATGAAAGCGATGCAGGCAAAATAGGGATGGAGGCCACCAGAGCCCCTTCTATCTTCGAGCTGTAACGAACGACATCGATCAAATTTTTTGCCACGTCAAATGCGATGCCGCAAGGGTGCCCCAGGCGAGTTGTCTATAAACTTTTTCAATTATTAGTAGTAATAAGCAAATAGAATGCCCTCTCAAGAGGGCATAAAGCCCAATGTGCCTCGCACAATTGCACATAATCCAGACATCACATTAAAGAGGGCATAAAGTTCTGAGTAATGAATAGTTTTTTAGTATACAAGTCTCACACGCAACCTGGTTTATAAATGCGACTTTTGAAATATGAAAATATTTCTCATGACTTTCTATATTAATCTTAAATATCAAGTTACAATTTTTTGTAAATTTGAATTTATCTTTCTTGGCGGCACGAAGAGCAGGGACGAGGTCAAAATTATAATTTTAGAGGGATCAAGTATTTTAGGTTGGAAAAAATAGTTTAATTATATTTTTTTAGGAACACGGCTAACAAAATGATAATTAATAAAGATAATAATAATTAAAGAGCACGAAATGAAAAATAAATTCAAAACCTAAAGAAAATAGGCATTTCACAAAAATCATAATAACAAAAAAGTTTATATAATGACTTAGGGTGCATTTGGATATTGAAGTGAGTTGAGTTGAGTTGATAAAATATTATTAGAATATTATTTATTATTATTATTATTATTTTAAAATTTGAAAAAGTTGAATTGTTTATTATATTTTGTATTGAGATTTGAAAAAGTTGTAATGATGAATTGTGTTTCCAAACAAAACCTTAATTAAAAAGTTTATACATAAAGTTTAGCAAACAAAAAACTAAAATTATGATTTAAATCCTCACAAAGTTTGTAGAGAATATTAATGACGACTACAAATAAAAATATTTTATTTATCTTCTCATATCTTCTTAATTTAAGGAAATTTTTTCAAGCTAGGGGGACATCCTCTCACCCAATGCCAAAAATTCGCACATGTTAGTATAGGAGAAAGAAGCGTTCCGGCCCACGACAGCATTTTAGGTCTCGATCGGTGTGGTCTAGAGCTTTTGGCAATGGTTCGATATTGTGTCAGTGCGTACATACATGACGATGAATGAAAAATAAATGCAGAAAAAATATAGGAGAGGGAGACACACAAATTTACGTGATTCGATACTAGCCTACTTCCACAAGTCGTTTGGGAAGACGAATCTACTATAATATGAATATTTTACAATATCTTATGATTCCTCATTTCTCATTGTATAATGAAAGTTGAATATCTATTTATTGGAGGAGATATTCTCTCTAGAGCCCTTATCGCAAGGTTGAGGAATCTAAAGAAGTCTCATTTCTTGTCCAGTCAGATTCCTTTTTATCCTTAATCTTAGGAGTGATGAATAATGACAGCTTTATATCACTTTTCATTAGCATGTCTATTTGCTGTCTCTTATTTCTCATTTTTTCTCTCATTTTTCATCCATTCTTTATTTTTCCTTTGACATCTTTTTTTTTTGTCCCCTAATTGTCTATTCTCATTCTCTCATTTTATTGTTTTTTAGTGGGAGCCCTTTGAGTTGGACATATCTTATTTCAAATACCGCCACCACCACCACCAAGTACCACTAATTAGGCTTTGTTTATTTTCACAGATGAGATGAGATAAAATGAGTTGAGATAAAAATTGAAAATTGAATAAAATATTGTCAGAATATATTTTTTTAATATTATTTTTGTTTTGAGATTTAAAAACGTTGAATTGTTTATTTTATTTTGTGTGAGAATTTGATAAAACTATTATGATTAAATAAGATAAAAAGTTTTGAGATAAGATGAGATGCGACCGAACAATATGATCGCAAATACATAATTTAATTTCTATTTTTTTTAATTCTCAACACCTCCTCACACACCCCCCTTCACACACGTGTTGTTACTTGTCTGGTATAATTGAGAAGTGTGATCTCAAGATGGAGTTCATGTACTTCATGTTTTCGTTTCTGTAACTGACGAAGTTCATGTATTAATAATTGGTTTAATTAAGCAAATGCTAGACGTAACAACTCTAACCTATATATAAGTTTCTTAAAGCTAGAGGTTCTGAACTTCTCCGATTCCCTCTAAAAAATTAAACATGTTCTCTCTCTTTGTTGAGTCGATTTCTTATCATTCAAAATATGTAGTTTTAAGAATTAATAGTTTGTTTGGACACTTAGAATATATAAGAATATGTGTGAATAATAGTGACATAATTTGTGAATAGTAATGAAATTGTTTGATCTGAGTTGTACTGAGTTTTAAGAAATAAGAGGAAAAAAAAAGAAGTTAAATTAAAATATTATTGGAATATAATTTTTAATATAATTTTTATTTTGAAATTTAAAAAAAAATTGTATTATTTTTTGTGTTTTGTTTTGAAATTTGAGAAAATAATAATGATTAAATGAAAAAAATTGAATATTTAGAATTGAAAAGTATTTTATATTTGAGTGATATTTGATTATAAAATATTTAAAAATATCTGATAATACATATATACACAAATAAGGCCTATGACTATTGAATTTTCTTCCTGATAGCGTAAAAATTACTTTCTTGTTTTTCATGTGTTTAGTATGCTTCTTCAAGTTATAGCCAAGTTAACTCATTTTTTCATGTTTGGACACTATGAGAATTATCATAATTATCATAATTTTTTATAATTTCATTTATAATCATTTGTAAATATTATTCAAACACAAAATGGTTTTCAATTTCAAACTTTTGATTTTTTTATCTAATTATTACATAATTATTATTCAAACACAAAAATTAATATAATTTTTACAAACTTTAAAATAAAATATAAATTACATTAAAAATTATATTTAAATAAATTTTTAATTTTATAATATTTTTATTCAGTTTTTTTTTTTTTTATCTTATTTTCTGAAATTCATTCAAACATTTTCACTCAAATAATCTAATTACTATTTATAAAATTCTAAAATATTTCCATTATGCAAACATGCCCTTCTACCCGAGAATTGTCTCTTGCCAGGTTTTCAGGCTACAGCTTATCTTCGACTTGAAACTTTCCAAAAAGTAAGGGGGATAAAGGCAGAGAAAAGTTGGCTTTAGCAAATGCTTTGAATACTGTTAATACGAAACTCTTTGTAAGTTAAAAGGTCGTTTTCAAGGATTGATCAATCACGATTGCTTGTTTGACCTCGCCAAGGAAGATCAAACTTCAAGAACCATTGAGTAAGATGTTTAAGTCTTGATTTAGATAGTAAATTGAGTTGAGATGAAATGATATGAGATAAAAATTAAAAAATTAAATAAAATGTTAGTAAAATATAAATTTTTAATATTATTTCTTTTTTAAGATTTAAAAAAGTTGAATTGTTTATTATATTTTATTTAGAAGTTTAGAAAAATTATATTAATTAAATAAATTTTATTTACAGTCCTGAGTGAAAGAATGTGTGTGCAATCCTATTAATAAATGTGAGTAAAAGGAAAAAAAGTATAATTTTAAAAAAGATATTATTGTAATTTTTAATTTTTTTTTTAAACATAACTATGGGCTTGCATAATCTATCCCTATTTGAGAACTGTATATAGACTAACTCGAAAGTAAATAGTAGATGCATAGAATTCTTAAAAAAAAAAAAAAAAAAAAAAAAAAAAAGAAAAAGTATCCAATGCAAACAAGACCATTTCGTACCACTTGTTCATTCCTTTGCGTAATTGATGAAGACGTTTGAATAATAAAGCAGATCTACAGTGTTGTTTGATGAATAATTGAATGTTTATTTATTCATTGACAGATCTACGGATCTACAGTATTGTTGTTGTTCCAAATAATATATAGCGCACACACTAATCTTCTGAATTATTGAAAGACTAGGAGAGTTTTATATGTCATACAATGTATGTCCATAATGACCTAATCTTCTGAATATTATACATCATGATTATCCGGAAGTTTCATGTCCAACATGTGTTTGTGACTTTGTTCCATTCTCCAGAATTTTCTCAAGTACAATAGTTCTCTCGGATTCTTGAATCAAATCTTGGTGAAAGCAAGTTTTTCTTTTTCTTTTTAACCTTTTAAATGAAAAACTAATTAAAAATATCCCACCTAAATGAAAATACATTTTCCTATTTAGTTAATTATGGAAAATTATTTGTGCGAAATTGAAGCGTACAACTCCCGTGTATGCCTTTCGACAACAAAATAGAAAAAAAGAAATTCATATAAAAAATTATATATTTTTATAATAGGTATCGTTCTTTTCAAAAAAATTGTAGAGTGCTTATACTGTTTAAATTTGTATTTGACATTATTCTGATTATTTCTTTTAGAGAAATACTTGATTTATAGAAAAATTTTATAAACTAATACGACTTTTAACATGTTTTATAGTGTAAAACTTTATCTTATTATAAAGTAGATATTTAAAATTTTTATATAACTATATGTTAAATTGATGGTATTTATATAAAGTGATATTATTTTTATAAATTTTATAAAAATATCCCTTATTTAATATATGATTGTATAAAATTATAAGAAATAATTGTAATTCTATCATTTTTTTCAAGTAATAAGATTATAAGTTTTATTTATAGAATTTTTTTTTTTTTATAAACCTACCTACCGCTTCTCATTTCTTAACTATATAATAGCGTGCACGTGTAGGTATAAAAAGAACAATCCTAATCAAACCGAGAATATCCACCGAGTGAGTACCGATTGTATTTTTTTTTGTTTTTGTTTTTTTTAAGGTTAAGGAAGTGATTTTTAATAACTTTGTGATTTTTTTTTTTAATTTTTTAAAAATATTTAAGGTGTTTAAAAAACATAGAAATAAAAAAAGAATTTTTACATGAATTGTTGAGATTCTCGGTAGGTAGTCACTCGGTTTGGATTATAAGTTTAGATGAGATAAAAGGTAAGGGTTGTATTGGATTTAAAGATGAGATGATATGATTTTATATTAAAGATAAAAGTTAAAAAAAATATTATTAAAATATTATTTTTAAATATTATTATTGATTTGAGATTTGAAAAAGTTGAATTGTTTATTATATTTTATATAAAAATTTGAAAAAATTGTAATAATTAGATAATATAAAATGAAATATTTTTTGAATTCAAATGAGACTTAAATATAATATTGTTATAATATTTTTTTAATATTATTTTTATTTTAAAATTTTAAAAAATTAAATTATTTATTATATTTTATTTAAAAAATTTTGAAAAAATTATAATAATTAAATTTGATGGAACGAGATAAGTTATAGTTTCTAATACAAAGAAGACTTTCCAATCCAGTTCTCGTTCTCACAAAACATTGTGAATTACGAATCGCATTCAAACACAACGCGCAGAGTGGCGAACTACCTATCCTTATTATACTCTGACTGGTAACACTGACGCATCACGAATGCGACCCACCTGGACGGCTGAGACGTTGAGCTCTCAACTGAAACAACCAATCGCTCTACGACACGACTGCACCTGCCAAGACGCGACTGCATGACGCATGAAGCAAGCGACCGCATCATGGCTCAGCCCTAGTTCCTTCCGCCTTCCTCGCGTACGCACGCGCATGCACCAGACCCATAGACACAATACGATGTTATACATACCCGATTCCAATCAATCACTCGCTCACACCGGCCTGATAACTCCAGCTTCAGCTACCAAGAGCAGCCAACCGCTCAATTCCTTTTTCCGAAAATAGCAGAGAAGGAAGTTTACGACTCCCTCCAGATCTCTGCCTCTCATTGATTTCGCTTTCTCATTATTAATCTGTTTACGATCCCGTAATTTGCTATGATTCTTACAGCCTTTTAATTGCTGTATCCTCATTGGTCGGTTTGAAAATGATTCATGAGGTTTATATCTGTTCTAACGGCCCGTATCTCCAACAAAAGCTGGAAGCCCGGGTTTGATTTCGATAAGGATATTTAGAGAATTTTAGTGCCTTTTTGTTTCCGTTTTAGTTTTTATTTAACAAAAAAGGAAAAATGAGGGTTTCGAAGTCTCAGGTATGGCAACCCTGCAAGAAGAAGAGGTCTTGATCCTTGAGCTCTAGAGAGAGCGGAAATCTGACTCTAGAGAGGGAGAGATATTGAGAGTGGAAGGATCTTGGAGAGAGACAAACAAAAAGAGAGAAACAAGTTTGTGAAGGAGTCCGATTCTGGAGTGGAGGAATTGCGCTGTGGGGGAGGTCCCAGAGGGAGAATATGGCGTCTCGGTCGAGCAATAGCAACAGGACGCGCGTGGGGAAGTACGAACTGGGTCGGACGTTGGGTGAAGGCAATTTCGCCAAGGTTAAGTTCGCTCGGAATGTCGTTTCCGGCGAGAATGTGGCCATCAAGATTCTCGATAAAGAAAAGGTTCTCAAGCACAAGATGATCGGCCAGGTCTAACTCCCCATTTTCGTTAGGATTTTACTAATGATAGATGATTTCTTTTTAGGTTGGATTAATTCCTCGCATTTGTACGGATTTTGTTAAATTTATATGTTTTGAATAATTAAGCTTTTCGTTTTTGTTTTAAATCTTGGTTTCTCAATTTGGAGGGGTAATATTTGGTGATTGACTGTTTGGTTTCCTTGAAAATAACTAGGAACTTGGCGAAGAAATTTTTGTTACTTTTAGATGAAAACAAAGCAAAAGTCAACTTTGGCGAGGTGACAAAATCATTTTGTCATTCTGTGACCAAATACAATGTACAGGAAGTCGTATGTTATGAACCACTAGGTAAAACTCACTAGGTAGAACTCACCCTTGAAAACTAGCTTACAATGGAAGGGTGCCTAGGTGCTTATAAACCATCAACCAATCTCATACTTAGTCGATGTGGGATCGTAACATCGTATCGAATTTATTATTATTATTATTATTATTTGTTCCTGTTACGAGGGAAAGAAGTAGGCTTGCCTAGCATTTTAGTTGGGAAAAATTGTAAACTCTTTGAAAATAACATCTTGTTAAAAAAAAAGAATTGAAGAGACGTGGAACTCAGTTTATTTCAGTTTTATCCGGAACAGCTGAATAAAATTGCAAATTGATTGAATCGAATTCTATTAAGTTTAGATAATTAAGTTTTATATGACTTGATTTTGAATCAAGTGTGTGGATGCTAAAAGATAATCTTTTGTAAGATGAATGGAGTCATAAATTTGGGAAATTTTGCGTATTATAGTGAAGACGTGGCAATCAACTCTAGTTTAGGTTTTTTTTTTTTTTTTTTTGGGGGGGTGGGTTGAATCTAATATTTTCTTACTATATTAATTGCAAAAAAGAGGAGATATAAGGAAAAAAAGAAAAGAAGCAACATTTTGATTGCCAGATGAGTTTTTCACTTCACAGTTCACACCCCGTACTGGGAGTATGTGATATATGTATGAATGTGGCCATGCAAAAATATTGCTGAAGTTTTAAAGTTATTTCTTTCAGTTTGAATATCAATATGTCTTACATTAACTATTTTCTGACTGGTTTATCCTTTGCAGATTAAACGTGAAATTTCAACAATGAAATTGATTAGACACCCAAATGTTATCCGTATGTATGAGGTTAGAGAGCAGAGCCACTTCCTTTCATTTAATTTTTACCTTATCGCAATAATATGGCATGACTAGTCATTCAGTATATTCTTCATGCTTTATTTTTAGTCGTTGATATTAACCTTTTACAGCGATAAATTTCTATGTTCTGGATTTTCCACATGTTCAGTACTTAATTATAATGTTTCTTGACTATCTTCTGCATCCAAATTGATTTTGGGCTGTATTACTGGTGTAGGTGATGGCTAGCAAGATGAAGATATACATTGTTTTGGAATTTGTGACTGGTGGGGAGCTGTTCGACAAAATTGTAAGATAGTGATTGTCTGCTGCTGATGATTAACATACGCAATCTGTAATAAAGTGCCTAAATTACTTGTTCATGATATGTTAACGACTCTATATAATAACTGGTTTTTGCATTGTATCTCTTGAGCTAGGCAAGTAAGGGGAGGTTGAAGGAAGATGAAGCTAGAAAGTATTTTCAGCAACTTATTAATGCTGTGGATTACTGTCATAGCAGAGGTGTCTTTCATAGAGACCTAAAGGTGTGATTCCGTACTGTTGTTTCTGCTATCCCCTTGCCTGCTAATGTTTTCGGAATGTTAGCCCCCGTGTTTTCAAAGTTAATAATTCAGTTGGAGGTGATGAACTGATCTGTATGTATTTTTTTCAACTATCTCAAAATGAAAAAAACTGATGATATTTTCGTTTGTCTTTTCACAGCCAGAGAACTTACTGCTTGATGCTAATGGTGTTCTCAAAGTTTCAGATTTTGGATTGAGTGCTCTACCACAACAAGTTCGAGTGAGTATGAAGACTTAATGCCTTACACAAAAAAGTGTGATTAGGTGTTGTCTTGTGTATACTTCATGTGTACTTGGGAAATGCCTTTCGTTGTGTTTCATTAAAACCTTACTTTTACCGATAAAAAAATTTGCCTTGCACAAAAAGAATATCATAATAAAAGTTATCCAGAACTTAATATGAGAGGTGTTAGTGGCTACTGGCCCTAGAAGCCTCATCTTTCAGTTTGATTTGTCTGTGCCTAACAGTCTTTTGGATTTTTGATACTGTGGCGAAGTATGAGGCATCTTTGGCATAATCAATTTGTGAAGGTTTATGACTGATAATCTTATCCCTCTCTTTAGGAAGATGGGTTACTTCATACAACATGTGGTACGCCAAATTATGTTGCTCCAGAGGTATATTAGGTCTTGTTTCTAAGTGCAAACTACTATTTCTTAATCTTATGAACCTATTTTTTCATTCACTCCCTACTTTTCCAGGTGATCAACAATAAAGGATATGATGGAGCAAAGGCAGATCTGTGGTCATGTGGTGTGATTCTTTTTGTCTTAATGGCTGGATATTTACCTTTTGAAGAATCCAACCTCATGGCATTATATAAAAAGGTTAATTGCTCTCTGGTTCTCTGTTAACTCATACTTCCTAATGTACACGTGAAGGCAGTGAACTTGTTGTTACAGATGCAGATGAAGTAGGTAGATAATGTTCTACACTGTAAACAATTTTAACAAAACTGAGTGATAGCTGGTCAATGAAGTGGCGAAAGGCAGTGAACTTGTTACATATGAAGATGACGTAGGTAGTTAATTTTCTACACTCTAAATGATTTTAACAAAACTGAGCGATAGTTGGTCAATGAAGTGGAACGTACGTGGAAGCCATGCTTCTTGTAAGGCAACAGAATGGGGGCAGAAGAAAAATTGGGGGCCTTCGCTTTTTTTCTTTTTTTTTTTTGTATTTACGCAAAAAATAGAACATCTTTGCAAATGTGTCATCACTGTGGTCTTTTCCGCTTAAAACTTTTACTATGTGTGTCTTTCTGGTTGCTTGTGGTGATTGTATGATGCACAATTTACATTGTATGGTGTTGATAGGGCATTCTCCGTTCAAGTGCGATTTGAATGCATAGATCTTATTGCATTGTTGTGTATCTTCTTGTCAATAATGCTATGTATACAATACTCAAGGAAAAGAGTACAGGTCCCAGACAAATGATAATTTAGTTTCTTGTTTTAAGTGTATGTCACTTGCAAACCATGCAGTTGTAAGATTTGTGGTATATACGTAGACAACAGAAGTTCCTATTGGGGCTGGACTCTTGGGCAGGTCTAGTTTATCTGATCTTTTAAATGAGTGCTTGCTATTTTTAAAATGTGAACTTTATATTCTTCGTTTGTAAGGCTCCATAATCTGACCATTGATGTTTATAAGCTCTATGCTCGCTCTATGATCTATCCAGATATTCAAGGCCGACTTCACATGCCCTCCATGGTTCTCCTCAAGTGCAAAGAAACTGATCAAAAGAGTCCTGGACCCTAATCCCTCAACAGTACGTCATTGTCTCTTGTTCATTATTATTGTTTACAACCATGTATTTCTTTTGTATTACTTATAAAAATGTATTTATTGCTTATTACGTAAATAAAAAATGTATTTCTTGTGTATTTAATATCTGAGCCAATCAAATGAAACAGCGAATTACAATTGCTGAGGTCATTGAGAATGAGTGGTTTAAGAAAGGATACAAGCCACCTAGTTTTGAGCAAGCTGATGTTAGTCTCGCCGATGTGGATGGTATTTTCAACGAAATTGGGGTAAGATTCATGTTGTAGTTATATTGTTCTTATTATTGTTTTGGTTTTTTGGTTATATTATGACTTTATAATTTCTGTTTACCATGGACAGGATTCTGGAGAGCTTATTGTGGAGAGGCGGGAAGAAGGGCAGCCTGTGGCTCCTGTCACCATGAATGCATTTGAGCTCATCTCTACATCTCAGGGCCTCAACCTCAGCACTCTCTTTGAAAAGCAAATGGTATGCTTGACTTTGGCTCGTGATATCTGACATGGAAAAAATTGTACTGGAGAAACCTGATATTTCAACTGTCGAGGCAACACCTCATATATATCACATGAGAAAGGATGATGATCTGTTGACCTAAATGCTAACTTAAGGCAGTTCAAAAGGATGTGATTTTTTTCTCCACATGTTACTAGGCTTGAGGTTGTGATAATTGTACACTTTGTGCTCAAATTCTGTGTAGGTTTTGATATTTTCAAACTATATGTGAAAATAAAGGCTGGTTGATACTTCAAAATAAGTGCTGATATAGATAATCAAGAATAATTTTAGAGAAAATCACACAAGCCCCAAACTAATATTCATTTTGCAATATGACCACCAAACTATCAAAATCGTCACTAAAGGATTTTAAGTTTTAAAAATAGAGGTAGTATAGAAGGTAAATGAAAAATTTGATAATTTAGTGGTCATAATACAATCTGAGTGGTTGTTTAAACTGTAATTTTTCCATAATTTTATCTTTAAAATTTCGTACAGTTGAAATAGCTAACTAGCTTATCATTTGTTGTTGGATTGCACCTTGACATCAATTTTAAGAAATTGCTGACAAGTCTATGGTAACCAGGGACTTATTAAAAGGGAAACCAGATTCACATCCAAATCTCCTGCTAAAGAGATAATCTCAAAAATCGAGGAAGCTGCAATGCCTCTTGGTTTTGGTGTAAAGAAAAATAACTACAAGGTTCAATACTCTCTTTTCCATGCAATTATTGCAATTGTCTGCTTATGTTAACTTTTTGATGACTGTCAATGGTTGGGTTTTGTAATCTTTTTGTCAAAATCTTGATTACTTCATGGTTAAGTTACTCATGCAATTGATGGGACGAGGTACATTAATCACAATCAATATTTCAGCATTTCCCCTCATGTTGGGCAAACTTCTTAATAAGTTGGCTCAACATGTGGATTTTTTTTAAAAATTGAAATAGGGTTAAAGAGTTGAGTGAGAGAACTCCCATATTGTTGTTCTGATACTACATTAAATTACCAATTATTCTAAAAGATTTAGTTGATGAGAAAATTTGTATTTAATCATTCAGTAAATATTTCCGCAATGTCGAATATTTATATTGCATGATTGGTTGCATAAAAAAGGCCCAATAAATTGTATTCACTTGCAAAGTATGGTATTAATCTTCTGGTTCCAAATGAGATTCATTTAGGTTGCGTTTGGATGTTGAAGTGAGTTGAGTTGAGAAGATAAAATATTGTTAGAATATTATTTTTTAATATTATTATTATTATTTTGGGATTTGAAAAAGTTAAATTGTTTATTATATTTTGTGTTGGAATTTGAAAAAGTTGTAATAATGAGTTGAGATGGGTTGAGAGGAGTTAAGGATCCAAATGAAGCCTTAATCTCGTTGCTTCACTTTCTCATGGTTGGAAATTTTGAAGGGCAACTGGAGAAATCTAGAAGTCCAACTTTAGTATTAATCAATCAAGTATTCAATTATCTTTCACTTCTGACACCCCACCCCCCAATTTGTCCCTCATTTTTTACCTATCTCAGTTGAAGCTTCAAGGTGAAAAAACTGGACGTAAAGGTCATTTATCTGTGGCAACAGAGGTACATCTATTTAAATCCACCCCCCCCCCCCCCTCCCCCTTTTTCTCTGTTCCTGTAATTTGTCCCTTGAAGTAATTTGTCCAGAACTGTCTACAATTCTCTTTTTCAGATTTTTGAGGTGGCCCCTTCACTCTACATGGTTGAGGTTCGCAAGTCTGGAGGAGATACTCTAGAATTTCACAAGGTATGGTCTACAATGTCATTTGCACTTCGTGGCATCTATTATTATAAAAATATTTATCTATTGAAATTCTGCCTCCATTGGCATTAGGCCATGGTTCCTAGGCTTCCTCACCTAGTAGTGGTGATTTCTCTGCCACCAAGCTGTCAATGCATGTGTAGTGCAGCCAATGGACTACACCAAGGTCCTTGTTGCTTGCTTTTCATGGCTTGCGATTTTGGAAGGACAAAACTCAGGGAACATAGGCCTGAGGTGTTAGTGATGGTAGTGGAGTGCTCTGGGTCTCTATTTACACGTACCTGCATCACAAGTGATTCACAACTGAAAGTCTCCCTCCATGTCATTCCCATACCAAGGATGGGCAACTTATCAGTCCCCATCCCCACAACATTTCTTCAGTAATTATAGATCATATGTGTGTGTGTGGGAGAGAGTCTAGTGACTTATGTGATGGTTGTGCACGGCAAATAGAGTGAACCTTGGGGTTTACAGTTACATAAAGTGCATGGAATTTTTGTAATTATGTAATAATTGAAGGGCAAAGCTAAAAATAGATGTGATGTGGCATGAGACGAGGCAACCTAAATCTGTCACTGTCAAAACCCCATATTCATCCTTTTCCCTTTTCATTTTTGTAAAATTATATAGCTGTCCCATGTGGTCTGAAGCAGGGAGGATGACCTTTTGACCCAACTCATTGCCTCCACTACTTGGGGTGGCAATAAGCCTGGACATACGGGCCACTTTTAATCCTGGTTGGGACCTAGCACGTGGCTGCAGATCTGGACTACTGTTTGTATTTCTGAGGCCATTGGGGCTTTTATGTCAGCCAAAAACCAAACTCCGTCCTCCCCGCATGTGGCTTGGACAGGACAGGCCAACTTTAGAATTGGAACCTTTAGATATTGTTATTTTTCCATCTTATGAAATCATTTGTTTTTCCTCATTAGCTCAAGTTTACAATCGATTATCCCAATGTTGCAGTTCTATAATAGTCTCACAACTGGGCTGAAAGATATTGTTTGGAAAACTGGGGATGAAGCGGAGGAAAGGAAAGGAGGTTAGTTTTCATTATTGGTGATTATTTTCATATTTCTTTTGAATTATAATCAATTTGCCAATGGTCTATTGATCGTGATTCTTCTAAAAATATATCAGTTTTCTACTGGAGCTTAAAGTATGCAAAATGTTTCTGATGCTTGGGAGTTCTTGCATCCGTGCCTCAAGATTTTTAAATTATTGGAGGTCATTTATGATATGTCAAACTTGGGCCTTGTCTAATTACATGGTTTAATAAATTCTTCTTACTTATAAAAAAAAAAAAATTATGATATGTCAAACTGACATTTTTTTTTTTCTTTATGGAAGCTGTCAGTTGACATGTAACCTAGCTAATTAATGGCCCATTTTCATATTTTCTAAGCCGATACCTTGCAGTGAATGGCCCTTACTTTTTAGATTTGACAAACGAGAGATTTTCTTAACCAGAAAAGTAGAAGACACATCACATTAACTCCCCCCTCCCCTCCCCGCGGATGGCAGATCTTGGGGATGTTCTCTAGTATTATACATGAGCAAGAATTATGTGTTTGCTTTCCCTTGGCATAATCGCACAAGCAAATAACATTTACTTCTTTTTATTCTATTGGTTGTAATTCTACAGGTGATGGACCTGATGGTGTTGTGGCTGCATCTAAATGAGGGTTTCCCCGGGTGAAATTGTTCAGAGTACTCAATTATGGACTGTGTCGCCTTTGCTTGACCCTCTCATTCTCAACCCTATTGTTGGTTGGATTAGACATTGCAAATATATCTGTACATACTTTCTTCTCCGTATGATTGGGTATTTTTGGTTCACATCTGTCAAATTTGTGTGAACACTACTGTACTGTAGCCAATTAATTTTCCTTTGGCACCGGGTATCCGGACCAAAATCCCGACTAATCCCGAAGTGTACATTTGGGTCTATTGTGTTTGATGCATTGGTGCTGCTGTTATATCCTAGGGGATGAGTTATGTATATGATGGATGATTGCCTCTGTACGTGACCAGGTCAAGGGAGTCTCTAAACTGGCTTTTGATATATACTTTTATTAATGTCACTTTCATACATTTTAAAAATTCGAAATTTAGTTTTTCTGTCCTGTTAAGTTTTAACGGAATAATATGCCACGCGGTCAAAAGTTGAAATATAATTAATATGGCAAAATGAAATTATATGAGTATCATAAAAAACAGCATTTATTTGCAGTGGTGGCTGAGAGAGATTTCGACAATTGATAGGACATGAAGCCTTCACAAAAATGGCTTATTACGGAGAGGAGATTGTATAAAGGTAAAGTTCTTTTTTTTTTTCATTTTTTTTTTCTTTTCTATTTTTGTTTATTTCAAACTTTTGAGTGATGTTTTTATAAGTTTATGAATGATGTATAACAAGTAACTCAAGTCGAATTTGAATAAAATTATATCATACTCCTCTGCTAAAGTCTAACCACGTATGTACGAATTCAAATTGTTTACACACCCTTATAAATTTCAACAGTTTTCAAGAAATTTTCTAGATATCGATGGGTCATAGAAAACATGCTTCAGTGCTATTGGTGTTGATTTCTCAAGTCAATGGATATTTTCTTCACGTCCATTGCATACTTAATTAATCAGTACATGACCTTTCAAATTTAATGACTTGACCATCAATATACGTCATGACTTTCTTTCATTTTGAATTAGATAAATAATCACAATCCACATTATTGGCAGAGGTCTTCTTGATCGTGAAACTTTTTTCTTTAATCATTTAACAAGTGGATCTCACATTTATAAATTGAGTATAAACACTACAATATATCTATACAAGCTAGCAACGATATTATATACTCTAAACACATATAATTAATTTTCTATATTATTGAAAAATAGGTTTTCAATAAACATCTTAATTTTTGAAATATCTTTTTATTTTTTGTTGTCAATAAAAAATAATTATATATTGTTTTTAAACAACAATCAAAGCAGTTCCAATCTTTTTTTTTTTTACCCCAATATATACGTAACACTGAAATCTAATTGGTGTAAATATTGAAGTGGTAGACCGCACAATCAACATCCCATAGAAACATGATCGGATTGACTAGTCAACCTAGTGTAGTTGTGACGGCAATATTACATTCTTCGCCAATCTTTCGTGCTTCATCTACTTTATATATTGATTTGGTGTGGCAGGACAAGTATCCTTAATTCCCAAAAGAATATCATTAGCTGTTCATGCAAGTATTTCAAGAGCAGTATGGCTAGTTCCCACGTCTCCATTGCTCATCTCTTTCTGTTTTTCTTCTTCCTCTTTCTGTTGGGATCTCCTTGTTTGGAATTTTATTAAACACGCTTCATGCACCGAAAGCCTGACTGTCAAATGCTTAGAGAAGGAGAGGAAAACACTTCTTGCCTTCAAAGAAAGTCTTACAGATCCATCAGGTCGGCTCTCTTCTTGGGTTGGTGAAAATTGCTGTACATGGATAGGCGTTGGTTGTGACAACAGAACAAGACATGTCGTCAAGCTTGACCTCAAAAATCCAGTTGATCCAGTCTTTGACCTCGAAGCTTTCCAGAAATCATGCTTGGGGGGTAAGATAAGCCCTTCTTTACTCGATTTAAAGCTTTTGAGTTACCTAGACCTAAGCCTGAATAATTTTAATGGAAACAATATTCCAACTTTTTTGGGTTCCCTTGAAAGTTTGAGGTATCTTAATCTCTCGTTTTCATCTTTTGGTGGAGTTATTACTCCCCATCTTGGTAATCTATCACGGCTCCAATATCTGGACCTTAATTCACTTTCATTCTTTGGCCCCCTTTCAAGTCTGGAAGTCGAAAGCCTACATTGGCTTGCTGGTTTTCCTTCCCTTAAGTACCTTAGCATGAGTGTGGTAAGCCTCGATAAAGCATCAGATTGGCTACAGGCGGTTAATGTGCTCCCTTCCTTATCGGAGTTACACTTGGGTGGCTGTGGACTTGTTAGTCTTCCTCAAACCATTTACTCTATTAACTTCACAGGGCTTTCTGTCCTTGATCTCTCTTTCAACAATTTTGACTCCCCAATACCTCACTGGCTGTCAAATCTGAGTGACCTTACAGTACTCAATCTTGACGACAACTCCCATTGCGGTGTCTTTTCTGGTACTACTGCAATTTTTAATCTACATTCTTTACGTGAGCTTCATCTTTCATATAATTTCCAACTTGAAGGTCAGTTACCATCTAGTCTGGGAAACCTGACCAACTTGCGTATATTGGATTTATCTAATAACAATTTTATAGGAGAGATACCGAGCTCATTTGCCAACCTTTGCCAATTGCAAACGTTTGATCTAAAAGTTCCAACAACGTAAGTGGGGAGATAGTTGGGCTTGTGGATGGTTTGTCTTAATGTTCTACATCCAGCCTAGAATCACTATCTTTGGGATGCAATAAATTGCTTGGGGGTATCCTGCCACAGTCACTGGGAGGGCTCGAGAAATTGAAGACTATTGACCTCGATTATTGTTCTTTTAGAGGCTCAATTCCATCTTCTGTTGGGAAATTGTCATCCTTGCAGAGACTTGACCTTTTCGGAAATCAAATGAATGGAAGCATTTCAGAAACAATTGGGAAGCTATCAATGCTGGTTTTCTTGTACTTGGATTCCAATTTTTGGGAAGGTGCCTTAACTGAAGATCATTTTCAGAATCTCTCTCGATTAGAAGTAATGGCTTTGTCTGTTCCAAAATCCACCAAATGGACATTTGTCATAAAAGTAAATCATGATTGGCTTCCTCCTTTTAAGCTTAAGCGTCTCTGATTATATAATGTGTTGATTGGACCACAGTTTCCAGCATGGCTTCAAAATCAAACGGAGCTCATGACTCTTAGTCTTGACAATGTTGGCATTTCCGACACAACTCCAAACGACTTTTGGAATTCCTGCTCAAATATTAGGGAATTATATTTTCCCAATAATGGAATATGCGGACAGGTACCACACTTACCAATTCGATCAACCTTTGGCAGATTACATTGACTATAATTCAATTGTTCCAATATTTGCACATATCACTTTTTCTCATGAATACTTTTTTTTTTTTTGTACAGATCCCTAAAAACATAGGTGAACTATTGCCCAAGTTGTCATATTTGGACTTCTCTTCAAATTCTGACTGGTGGAATTCCCTCTTCTATTGGAATGTTAAAAGAATTGGGAATTCTTTTTTACAAAACAATCATTTATCTGGGGAACTCCCTCCTCATTGGAAGAATTTATCATCGTTATCTCTATTGGACATTTCAAACAATAGCATATCCGGCAAGTTTCCAAGCTCAATGCAATATTTGAGTTCACTACGATGGTTATCATTAAGCCAAAATCATCTTGAAGGGGAGCTTCCTTCCTTCTTTAGATATTGCACAGGCTTGAGAAGCCTCGATCTTGGAGAAAACAAATTGTTTGGAAACCTATCGGCATGGATAGGAGAGAGCTTATCATCTTTAGTGAGGTTGAGACTGAGATCTAACTCTTTTGAGGGGAGCATACCTTCACAATTATGTTTACTTTCAGGTCTTCAGATTTTAGACCTTGCAGACAATTATCTGTCAGGGGGAATCCCTCCATGTCTGGGGAACTTGAGTACTAAAACTAGAGATGAATTTTTTTTGACTGAGGTGGAAATGTTAGTGGTTATGAAAGGTAAAGAATATCTACATTATTTAAATCTCTTTCTTGTTTATTCTTTAGACCTTTCAAACAATAATCTATCAGGAGAAATACCTGACAGTATTACAAGCCTATCCAAGTTTATCAACATGAATTTGTCTGTGAACCATTTGAATGGAAAAATTCCTGAAAATATTGGGAATATGCACGATTTAGAATCGCTTGATCTCTCAAGAAATGAGCTTTCTGGTCCATTCCCAGAAAATTTGTCTGCTTTGAACTTTTTGAGTCACTTGAATTTGTCATTCAACAACTTGTCGGGACAGGTGCCATATGAAAAACAGCTTCAAACACTGAATGACCCATCTATATATGAAGGTAACTATCTACTTTGTGGCCCTCCTCTTCCGAACAAGTGTCCAGGCTCTGAAACTGATCCTAGAGGATCTCCAGGTGAGGGAAATGGAGAAGATGACAGGGACCGAAAGGGAATACTTGATTCACCAATATCATTCTACATTAGTTTGGCAATTGGATTTATAGTTGGATTTTGGGGAGTTTGTGGGACTCTGATTGTTAAAACTTCATGGAGGCTAGCTTACTTTAGAAGCTTTGATCATATGAAAGACAAGATTTATGTTTTCATTATGGTCAAATTGGTTCCCTTTCTAAGGAGGATCAAGTTGGAGAGAAGATGAATCTATGGGAAATTATTAGATTGGTCAGAGTGGTTCCCTCATGTGGTCATACACAACAGGGAAAACTCCTAAGTTTGCTTGTATGTTTTTTTTTTTTTTTTTTTTCCCTTCTTCTTCGTACTCTGAATGCTTAAACTTTTATTTGCTGAAAGCTTTTCTAAAATATTTGGTTTTGGTGTTATATTAGACCTTTTATCCTTACCACATGCATTGTGCCATTCAAAAGATGATAAGTGGCATCACAGGTTCTTTATACCCAACATATATATATATATATATATATATATATTCTAAGGTTTCCACAATTAATGCTCGTCCACATATTAAATAATAAGACCCACATTTGTCGAAGAGTGCATCTTTGTTCTGGGACGCGGTGTAAAAGTGGCTTTTACACCCTCAAATTCCAAGATGCAACATAGAAGATGCACAAGTTTTATTAAGAAAATATGCATCACATGACCGAAACTAATATAAAGCATAATTCTTAAAATCCCTTAACTCTAATTATTTTCAAAACTATCACCATCAATCAGGCCGCCGCATGTGGGTGGCGGCTAGAAAACCACCGGCCGACCGTTGCAAGTCACTAGATTTTGGCAATCGGAAATTTATTGGCCATCGTCCAGGCCACCTTTTTTTTTTTTTTTTCAAATTTAAATTTTAATTGTTTTAGTTTTTAGAAAGTATAATTTTGTGTTGGTGTGTGCATTTTATCATTCATTAAAAAGTTAAGGTCATGTGATGTGTTTATAGGAAGGTGTAAAAGTGAATTATGCACCACATCCGATTGAAATTAAATTTTTTGTGCAACCATAGAAGTAAACAAAGAAAAAACACAAAATTATAACAATATATTATGATCTTTTGCCTGAATTAGGCATCATAAGAACCCTCCACGATAATTAATAAGATGATCTCGAAGCACTGCATGCCGTTCATCTTCAATTAACAATATGTGTGAATCAGTATCAGTCAAGAGATTAAGTTAGATTGTTGATCCTCATGAACTGTTGCTAGTTGCTGTCCAATTTGTTGGCAAAATTAAAGCAAACTTAATATCAACCATTCTTAAAATCACAAGGATAAAAGGATAAATTAATCAAATCCTCATAACTATGATCTCTCTCTCTCTCTCTCTCTCTCTCTCTCTCTCTCTCTATATATATATATATATACATGGCATCGATCATTCAAAAACAGTAAGATACATGCATGCAGGCACCATCCATTTTGAAACAATTAAGCTGTCTCAACAAGCGTGTCTTCATTAAGCTGCATGCTCGACTTTAAAAGCCTATTTTTGGTTAGTGAATTAAGGAAGATCAGAAGTCATGCATGCTACTTGGTGGGTGAATAATTTTACTCGATCGCTCAATTTAAAGCTTTTGAGTTATCTGCAGTACCCAAGTCTGAATAATTTTAGCGGAAACAATAATTAATATTCCAAGGTTTTTGGGTTCCCTTGAAAGTTTGAGGTATCTTTATAATCTCTCCTTCTCATCTTTTGCCGGTAGTACTGGAATACTACAGAATTGGACAAACTTGTTTTGAGAAACGATCATTTATCTATGGAACTAACTCCCTCCTCAGTGGGAAGAACTTCGCTCATTATCTTTACTTGACATATCAAACAATAATATATCTGACAATATTCCAAGCTCAATGCAGTATTTGAGTTCACTAGAGGAGTTATCTGTTGAATAATAAACTTAAATAAAGTTATTTTTTTAGTAGATTCATGAACTAGAGTCCAGGTTCATCTTGAAAGAAGTAATTAATGTATTTGGAGATTCATGTATTGGGGGTATTCATGTACTTGTGTATTTGTGTACTAGGGAAGTTCATGTATTAGAGTAAATGCTAGGTAAATCTATAAGCCTATAAATACTCATGTATGCATTGGCACAAAGCAAGCCACTTGAGAAGTAATTCACTTAAAGAAATTTCAGAAATAGTCTCTCATCTCTTCCCCCTAGAATAGAATATCAGTTTTTTTTCCTCCAACATTATCATCACACCATAATCATCTTGAAGGGAATCAGCTTCCTTCTTTCTTTAGAAAATACACAAAATTGAGACACCTTGATCTTGAAGGAAACTGATTTTCTGCAAACTTGCCGGCATGGACTAGAGAAAGCTTATCGATAATCATATTCATGGTCGGTTTCCTCTCCAAGTTATAATGATAAGATAAGATGAAATAAGTTCAGTTGAGAGGAATTACGAAAACAACGAGGCCTTAATGTCTCGATGTAGCCATTTAGGAGACATGATCGTATCAAGCCACAAGAGTTAAGAGGCCTAGGAAGAAAGGGAGTCGTGCCACATCCCCCACGATATATAGGAAAAGAAAGGTATGCCTAAAGCAGTGGGTGTTGTTCTTTCATTTTTTTGAGATACATCACACAAAAAATCTAACTTAGGCATCAGAGATATCTATTCAAAGAGTCTGAGGTTCATTCTTTATGCGCAGGGATAACGAGGTGGCATCGAGTGTACCAAAATTTGCATCAACAGTTCCCCACTTTGGAAGATCAATCTAGAAAGATGAAACGATGGGGCAAGCAAAATTCCTTGATATGCTTTACTATATTTCGTAACTTTTCTATTCTGAAGTTCATTCCGTTAATCTATAATTTTTCCTACAACCTCAGCATTGATGTAGAAGGTAGGGGCAAACAATATCATCCCCACTTGTTTATTAGCATTTTGCTCATGCACTAGTTGGCTTTGTTATCAATCGATTCGATTATGTTTGGATTCTGAAACCGTGGTAAATGGATACCTAGTCAATTTCATAAAATTGCTATTATGTGAATAAGATACAATTAATTTTCTAGAATTTGAACTTGTTTTGGTACCCCCTCAACTTCTTTGTTAGCCCAATTCCAAATTTTATTAATGTGAAATGTTAAATAGAGAAATGAGTCTAGATATTCTCTTCGACGAAAATTTTGTAACAAGTTATTACAATTTGAGAAATACATTATCTATAATAGAATTTAACAAAAAATTATAAACGTAATTTGATGTGTCATATTATAATGTAAAATAAAAATAAATTTTAACATACCACAATAAATTTATGAAACCCCTTTATAAATTTAACACCTCTTTTAAAACTTTAACCTTTCTCTCTTACCATGATCAAAGGTGTCATGGACAACTCATGAATTGTCCACGGAAGTAACCCAAGTCTCGCATAATCCGAACCCGAACCTGAACCCACGTCATTTGAAAACCGACCTCGTTTCCAAGTCATTAGAGACTGAGCTTTCGAGTCACATTTATTGTATTGGTACATAAACTAAATTCAACCCATCTCAAATTAATCATGAACAAAATTTATTATTTTTTAATTTTTTTATAAAATAATTAAACTTATTTAACATCCTTCGTATAGTTAAACATATTTCAATCTATTTATATTAACATATATCATTGTGAGGGGAGGCCTATCATAGAAGGGCCCAAGCCTAGGAAAGCCTAACCACGAAATCCAGGCCAGAGTATGGGAGCCAAAAACCCGGGGCGAAAGGATCGGGAAGTAAGCTCAGACCCGGTCAAGATGGGCCTATTGACTTAAAGCTTGGGAGGATCGAGATGAACGCTTTGGGGGTCTGCAAATTAGCAAGTCTAATCATCAGGCCGGACGAACACACCATTAGCATGCATCCTGTCCCAGAGTCACAGATCCCAAGCACGAGCCAACCCAGGTCGGTGTCAGGAAATTCGGCACAAGATGGAACGTCCCACGAGCCAAGGACGGCTTGCCTGCGATCTGACATCTCTTGGCATGACAGAGAAGTGGCGCCGCACAAACGTAGGACGACAGGCACGGCGTGATCTCCCGCTAGGCCGCAAACTGACCCCCTACTAAGGCGATAGAGAATGGGTGGTGGCAGGCCTAACGTCTGACATGCCACGATCTCCCTCAACTGAAGGGCCCGAATTAGGTATAAATAAGGGATAACCCTCCTATGAGAGACTCTCGATTCAAGCTGCATTACTGTTTTGCTTTGCTCTGTATTTTCCTTCTCTATCACCAGAGAACAAACCACTGACTTAGGCATCAGAGTGACCTCAGAGGTCACGAGGGTTTCGCTTTCTTCTTAGTTGCAGGCACCAAGGAGCTTGGGCTTTGTGGAACTGTTCAGGCAGTGAAACACGACATCAACAGTGGCGCCGTATGTGGGATTAGTTTTTCCATAAAAACATGTACTTCACATGTCGGCAACGACACGATCCCAGGCTACGAGGAGGGAAGACTGCGAGGAAGAAACAATGGAAGTACAACTTGCAAACATAGAGGAGACCATTAGGAAATTGATGGAGGAAGTCGGGACACTCCGCCAGGAAAACGCAAGCCTCAAGTTCGCGAATGAGGAGCTGGCTGGAGGGGAGAAGCCAAGCAGTAACGAGCAAGAGGGTTCGCGAAAGATTTCGGCGGACACTGCGGCGAAAGAAGAGAGGCGCGAAATTCACCTCAAAATCCGAGAGTTGGGAGACAAATGTGCAGAAATGGAGAAGAAGATGGATACCCCTTCAACCATAGACCAGTTGCTAACCAGCTCCGACCTCCCTTACAGTGAGGAAATCTGGGCTATGCCCCTTCCTCCCAAATTCAAAGTTCCGCAGATGGAAGCATACGAAGGGTCCAAAGATCCGCTGGAGCACCTGGAAATTTTCAAAGCCCACATTACTTTACATGGCTTCCTAGGAGAGGTCGTTTGTCGGGGCTTCCCACTAACATTGAAAGGAGCGACTCGAAGCTAGTTTGGGGGGTTGTCATCAGGAACAATAGGAAGTTTTGAGAAGCTTGCTTGTCTCTTTATGACACAATTTCTGGCCAGCTGTAAGACGAGACGCCTTGCGGCCTACCTCTTGAAGGTCAAGCAGCGAGATGGCAAGAATCTGAAGTCGTACCTCTCGCAGTTCAATCAGGAACGTATGACCATGGACGACCAGGATGAGAAGATCACATTAGCTGGGCTCCTAGGGGGTATCTGGCCGCCGAATCCGTTTATGACTGAAATAGCATGGAAGACCCCCACCATGCTAAGAGAGGTCATGGACCAGGCAGACAAGTTCATTAATGCATAAGACACTCTAGAGGCCCTGATGGCCCCTCGACGGTCTGAGCTGGAGTGGGCCGGCATAAAGGCGTCAAGGCAATGTCCCAACCGTAATAACCGCAAAGGAGAGAGGCGGGGAGTGTCAGATGTGAAGAGGAAGAGAGAAGCACCAGCTCGGACCCAGGGAGCGAGCCGTGCTTATGCCAACTTGGCAGTGGAAGGAAACCAATTCGTGGGTCCCAAAGGAGAACGCCCCCGTGAGGTGGAGAGCCGCCCGTTTTGTGAGTATCACATGAACAACCAACACAGCACGCACGACTGCTACGCCTTAAAGAAAATTAAAGAAGAGGAACAGAAGAACCGGGCACGTTGGCCAGGGAATGAAACGAACTGGTCCAGAGATAGACGCCCAAACTTTCGGCAGGGAGAAGTCTCAAGAAGATGGGAGGTCAGGGACGGTAGGCGAAGAAGCCCCACCGTGGAGGATGGGCCGCTTAGAGAAATTAACACTATCATAGAAGGATATGCAGGAAGAGGAGCTAACTTGTCGGCCCAAAGGGCGCATGCCCGGAAGGCACGTTACAAGGAAGTTTTCAGTGCAGTAAAGGGTGTAAGCAGACCGCAACGACGTACTGCAGGTGTTGCGATAACCTTCGACGAAAGAAATGCAGAAGGCATCCTCCACCCTCGTGATGATACACTAATGGTGACGATGCAGGTGGCGAACTTCCAGACCTGAAGAATCCTGATCGACAACGGCAGTTCAGCCGATATCTTGTTTTGGGACGCTTTTATCAAAATGGGTATCAATCCAGATCGGCTACGCTCGGCCCCAATGCCCTTCAAGGGTTTCATGGGGGACGTCGTTCATCCAGTAAGGGTCATTACTCTCTCGATCTTGGCGGGAACGGCGCCCAGAACTGCAACCACTATGACCGATTTCTTGGTTGTGAAGGCTCCGTCCTCGTACAATGCCATACTAGGACGCCCAACCCTGAATAGCTTGAAGGCGGTGATGTCTACCTTTCACATTAAGGTGAAGTTTCCCACCGACTCGAGACTCTACGAAATTTGCGGTGAACAGGTCCTAGCCCGGGAATGCTATGACAAGGAGATGAGACATGAGACACGAGTCGTGGCGGCCATTGAAACACCAGAAGAAATGCCCAAGCCCGAATCACCCCCAATCCTGATCGAATGGGACGGGGAAGTCCGTGACGAGTAGGCCCTCTAACAGGTCACGTCCAATGAACTGCTGGAACTCGTGATATTAGACTAGTAGGAGCCCAGACTGCAGGTCCTGATCGGCATTAGACTGGACCCGGATATGAGAGTAGCGCTGGTATCTCTCCTTATCGAGCACTGAAATGTATTTGCTTGGAGCCACGAAGACATGCCCGGGATTGACAACTCCATTATTGAGCACCGGCTCTGCGTTGACCCGACGGCACGAAAAGTAAAGCAAAAACGACACAGTTTCAGCGCTGAGAAGTACAGAGCGATAGCTGAAGAAGTGGATCGACTCCTTGTTGCGGGGTTCATAAGGGAAGTGCAGTATTCGGAATGGCTCTCAAATGTGGTTTTGGTAAAAAAGCCTAGTGGCAAATGGTGAATGTGTATAGACTTCACCGACCTGAACAAGGCCTGCCCAATTAGATCAGGATGAATCCGGACAACGAAGAGAAAACGACATTCATCATCGATCGAGGGCTCTACTGCTACAAGGCAATGCCCTTCGGATTGAAAAATGCAGAGGCCACCTACCAGTGGCTGGTCAACTGAATGTTTAAACAACAGATTGGCCGTAACATGGAAGTATATGTGGACGACCTGTTGGTGAAGAGTGAAGAAACCCGGAAGCATTTGGCAGACCTACGAGAAGCGTTCTCCTTCCTCCGACAGTATCAGATGAAGTTTAACCCGTTGAAATGTGCATTCGGGGTAGAGATAGGTAAATTTCTGGGATACATGATCTTAGAAAAAGGGATCGAAGTGAATCCCGAAAAGATAGAAGCAGTGATGACAATACCTTCCCTGCATAGTGTCCATGAAGTCTAGAAACTAGCCGGAAGGGTGACAGCCCTAAACCGGTTCATCACCCGATCTACCGACCGATGCCTACCATTCTTCAAAGTCCTAAGGAAGGCACAAAACTGGGATGAAGCATGTGAGAAAGCCTTCACGAACCTTAAGTTTTATCTCAGCCACCCCTTGTTGCTGAGCCAGACGAGACCAGGAGAGACATTGACAGTGTACTTGGTAGTGTCCCCACACATAGTATTAGCGGCGCTAGTCTATGAAATGGGAGAAGGGCAACGCCCCGTGTACCATATGAGCCGAGCCTTTCGGAGCACGGAAGCAAGATACTCCCGAACAGAAATACTGGTATTTGCCCTCATTGTTGCGGCCCAGAGATTGAGGCCATACTTCCAAGCACACCTGATCAGAGTGCTTACAGACCACCCCCTCAAGCAGGTACTCCAAAAACCAAACTCCACGGGGCGGCTAGCCAAATGGGCAATCGAGTTCAACGAGTTCGACATGGAGTACCAGCCCAGAATCGCGACCAAATCACCAACTTTCCAGAAAAAGTATCAACCGCACCCCAAGAAAAATCCTGGTAGGACTACATTGATGGCTCGTCTTGCTGGGCTGGAGGGGGAGCAAAGGTTCACATCATCACCGAGCAGAGAAAGAAGCACGATTATGCAATCAGGGTGGCCTTCAAAGTAATGAATAATGAGGTCGAATATGAGGCGCTCCTGACGGGGGTGACGATTGCGCGACTACTTGGAGCAGATGAGGTAGAAGTGAGAGCTAATTCCCAAATCATGGTCAACCAGGTTCTAGGGCAGTTCACTACAAAGGGGAAAGGTTGAAGAAATACCTCCAGTTGGACTGCAACGAGCGGGATCTTTTTTTTACTTTAACCTACGACAGGTTCCAAGAACGGAGAATCAGAAGGCAGACCATTTGGCTAGGGTTGCGTCTGGGCAGGAGGAACTCCAACTTCCAGAACACACCGTGACCAGGACGGTTGAAGCCCCCTCCATCGGGGAGGAAGTATCTGTTACAGCCTCAGCCCCTCCCGAATGGGCAATGGACATCCAAAGGTTCTTGCAAGAAGGACAACTACCCAGAAATTCGGAGGAAGCGCAAAAGGTCAAGAACAGGGCGGCCTGATTCACGCTGCTTGAAGGGGTACTGTACAAAATGGATTTTTTCGAGCCGCTCCTTAGATGCATCTCACTGGATGAAGCCAAGTATGTATTGACTGAAATCCATGAAGGAATTTGTGGAAGCCATTCGGGAGGGAGGGCGTTAGCTGCGAGAGTAACCCGGGCTAGATAGTACTGGCCCCGTACCCTCAGAGATGCCGAGGAATACATCAGAAAATGCATAAAGTGCCAGGAGAATAGACTAGTCCCTCACCGTCTGGCAGAGGAACTGACCTCAATTATAGCCCTGTGGCCCTTCACGCAATGGGGGCTAGACCTGATTGGTCCATGTCCAGTAGCAAGAGAGGGATCCAGGTTTGTCATGGTTGCGGTCGACTACTTCACCAAACGGGTCGAGGAGGAAGTGCTCGCGAGCATCACCTCCGAAACCATAATGAAGTTCTTGTGAAAATCGGTAGTCTATCGATTTGGTATACTACAATGCTTTGTCTCGTACAACTGGAAGCAGTTCGATTGCGTACACTACCGAGAATGGTGTATAGAGCTCGGGATTAAGGTAAAGTACTCCTCACTGGGCCACCCCCAGGTTAACGGATAGGCTGAGACAACCAACAAGACTCTCCTCTCCACCCTCAAGAAAAGGATCGGGGCACACAAGGGAGCATGGGCTGAAGAGCTCCCAAGCATGCTTTGGGCATACCGAACTACCATCCGAACCCCCACCGATGAAACACTCTTCGCTCTCACTTACGGGAGTGAAGCTGTAATTCATGTGGAGGTTAGAATGCCACCTTTTGTGTCTAGCACTTTGACCTAGACATGAACAATGAGAGGCTAGTAAAGAACCTGGATGCCTTGGAAGAGAGAAGGGAGGAAGCAGCCATCCGAACGGTGAATAACAAGTGAAAGACGAAGCAATACTTCAACAAACGAGTCAGGCCACGATCCTTTAAAGTGGGCAACATGGTGTTACGAGAAGCAGGAGTAACCACCCCGGAAGAAGGAAGACAGGTCTCTTGACTAGATAGAAGTCAAGTCCCTACACTCGCAAGAAGACGGGTCCCTTGACTCAATAAAAGTCGAGTCTTAACACTCACAAGAAGAAGGGTCCTTTGACTCGCTGCGGGGTGCCTTCCTTGTACCAGGACTAGGAACTGGACCCCGCCCCAACTAAGTCGAGTCCCTACACTCGCAAGAAGACGAGTCCCTTGACTCGATAAAAGTTGAGTCCTAACGCTTGCAAGAAAATGGGTCCCTTGATTCGATAAAAGTCGAGTCCCTACACTTGCAAAAATACGGGTCCCTTGACTCACTGCAGGGTGCCTTCCTTGTCCAAGGACTTGGAACCGGACCCCGCCCCTACTAAGTCGAGTATCTCAAAACTCGGCACGAGCACCGTCGAGAAAGTACATGAAACAAAGAAAGGAAAGTACAAGGAAAAGGGTAAGAGAAAAGAACCGAGAGCATAGAGTCATTTACATTATCAAAGTATACAGAGTACAAGGGGCTGTGCTCGCTAAACAAAAAAAATATATGTAACTATTACACAACGCACACGAAAAGCCTATCGCTAGGATGAAAGAGCTGAAGAAGTGCCTGGGAGGAACGGGGGATATCCGGGCTTCCCCAAATTTTTAATAAAGGCGTGCTCCTCAGGACCGGGAGGCAGAGACGCTAAGGACAAGGCGCGCAAGTCCAGCTCAGGATAATGTAGTAGGTGTTGTTGCATTCTCTTCAGGCCGTCGCTGTAGCCGTAGGACCAAGCGGCGTCCCGGATGGCGTTAGTATTCGCAATCTGGGACCAGATCTCTTTGGTGAACCGGTTGACATCTCCCAGTTGAGACTTCAGGTTGGTAATATCCCAGTCACGCGACAGAAGATCGAGATTCTTCTGGATCCCCGACTGTACGAGCTCGCTGACCCAAGCCGTCGCTCGTCGTAACTGATCTCTTAAGTGCCAGGCTTCGTGAGAATGCCTAAAAGTCTCAAACAACAACTTTGAACGCTGCCCTGCTACAAAGACCCGACCCTGGCGAAACTCTTCAACCTCATTCCAGAGGGATTCTGTCTCCTCCTAGGACTTCAGCAACTCCTCCCTAGTAGATTCCAACTGTGCCTGGGAAGCATTCAGCTCAGCCTCCCGGGTGATCAGGTTTCGCTCAGAGGTAATGCAGGCCTCCTCGAGCCCCTTCTTCTCCGAGGCCAGGCGAGACAGTTCCAGCTCGGCGTCGTGAAAGAGGCCTTTGAACCTCTTCTTTTTCTCCTTTTGCCTTTCAATGACAACCTCCAGGTCCCAGTTCTGGTCCTTAAGGAGCATTATCTCCTTCACCAGCTCCTCCCACTCAGCTTTTAGTTCCTTTATCCGTTGAGCTGCCTGCTTCAGCTTAAAGTAACCGAATTGACCCAAGGAACTGAGCCCCCGGTTGGTCTCTTCCAGCTCCCTCAGCTATTTCCCAATCGTACCTGCCAATTGGTCTGTGGTCTACGGAGACAGGAAGAAAAAAAGGGGGGGGGGGGAGAGAGGTTCAGTCAAGAACGATATAAGTCGCAGTCAAGAAAGAAACAAGTTTGAAAGAGTAAGCATACCTAAGCGAATAGAGGCCTCAACATGTGGCCGAAGCACTCAGAAGCATCCGCCCAGGTTTGGTCCAGACCTGAGGTCAAAGGCAGCAAACCCTTTGCTCCCAAAGAGGATAAGGGTCTGGTAGTCACTAGCTGCCAAGAAAAATTAGGAAGAGATTCCAAAGTCTGGTCACATGGCCCGGGCGCCACAGGAGTCGAAGCCCGGGAATTATCGTCGTCTCTCAGATCAATAACCGGGGGAGGAACATCCGACATGATCCAAACCGAGGCGGGAAAAGCATCGGGAACCGGATCCTCACCATTGTCGCCCCCAACACTCCATCCCTCTTTGTCCTAAAAGGGAAACCGGCCTGGCCCCTCTTCAAGGTTTCCGGTTCCAAAGGGGCCAGGCTCTCTCACCCGTGATCCTGGTTCACGCATTGGGTCAGTGTCGTCGCCCACTTCGCCCTTGGGAACATTCATCTCGACAGGGATTCGAGAGGGGCTTGGCACAGGGGCCAACTCATTGACCCCAGAACCGGAGGCGGGCGAAGAACTTCGCACTCCCTCGTGAGGCCCGGATCCCGGGAATGTCTTGTCCCCCTAGTCTTCAGTTCCCCCGAGGGCTGGATCTTCGAAAGGAGGTAGCTCTGCCGTTCGTAGCTCGGTCAGTGAATTCTCTCGAAGAGACCTGCCGACAGTCTCCTCTTGAAGAGTATCCTCGAATGAGGAGAATATTGTAAACGAGTTGGGCTCATGGGGAAAGGGGTGCGCCAGGGAGGCGAAGAAGGCTGCCTGGAGGTCACAAGCCTCCAAGTCTTTTTCAAAGCGAGGCAACAGGCTTTAAGAAGGCTCGGCAGCACGGGAGCTGGTTGAGGTGGAAGGGTTGTCAACAGGAACTAGACCCCTCGAAAAGGATGTGGTCCCCTATGATGAGGGGGCTGGAGCATCTATGCGAGCAGACCCCTGCCGTTGAGATGAGCGGGCGCCCACTCCGGACTCTCCAACCCGGCTTCTGGATGGGGTAGAACCCCTGACAATGCTGCTTGGTGGGGAGAGTCGTGGCGCACCCTTGGCCATTTGGCCTGACCACCGAAAGGGCATGCGACTGTCTTTCAAAGAGGGGGCGGACCTCAAGAGTGGGGACGCTACCCAGGAAATTTTTTCCCACGGCATACAAGCGATCGAGAGTCGTCAAGTAGCTGCGGATGTTTTCGTCAGAGAGTACCACATCGGTATTCAACTCTCCAGGTGAGCCCTCACCCAGGTTGTAACCAATTCATACCAGGCCTTCTCCCTCTGGTTGAGGGTGAGCTCTAAGCTCTTGGCTGATGGAGGATACCCCTAACACGCCTGAATGGGGAACTCTTGGTGAGGGGCCTCCCCTTCAGGGTACTCCCAGCCCGGGCCTGACACAAAAAAGAACTTGCACGACCATTCTTTGATACTCGAGTGACGCTGCTTGAGCAAAACTATCTTGCGAGCGGAGGATCGAGCTTAGAAGCTGGCAATGTTGCCTGGGCAGTAGACGAGCCGATACACATAAAAGAATTCCCGGGCGTTAGGTCGGGATATTCCTCGGGGGTCTTGCTTAGCACCATCTTGTAGATGATGCAACTGGAAATCAAGAGGTGCCATGCATTCGGATGCAACTGTGCCAGGGCCAACCCAAGGAAGTTCAAGACTTCCCGAACAGGACGACAGAACGGGAGGCGAAGGCCGTTGGCGAACATCAATTGAAACATAGCGACCCTCGTCACAGTGCCATCGGAGCTCACTGCATGTTCACTCCGTGGCATCTCCAGAACCACGGAGGAGGGAATCCCATACTTAGAGTGAAACGCTCTAAGGTCAGCGCCAGTAAAGGAGGAAACCCAGCGTTTTCCCCCAAAGAATTGAGCAACGACGTCGGTGGAAGCCATCGAAAGTGCAAGGCAAGGGCTGTCAAATGAAAGGAATGAAAGAAAAAGAGAACGATTGGGAAATTGGGAGCGAAAGAAAGAAGACGAAGGTAGAAGAAAGAAAGATTGGGGGGTGAACGACTTAAATAGGGGGGAAAAATGGCAGGAGGAGGCTCAGGAAGCAAAATGACTCCAGGGTCAGTAATGTCACCAAGCGCCACGCGGCACGGGTAGCAGCCGAAAGGGCGAAGGAGTGTGCGACATGCACCAGTAAGATGTCAGAGCGGTCAGAGGCGCAGTCCTCACATCTCATCAGCCCTTAAGAAACGGGACCGTCGCCAGGAGCGAAAAGACTCATTTACTAACCCTTGAGAACGAGGAACAGCCCACACGTCTCATTAGCCCTTGGGAAGCAGAACCAACGGGCACTGAGTCATCACCAAGAAGCAGCGGGAGAAGGGCTTCTGGAGACTTGAAGCGACGGGAGCCAAAGGAGCTGACCGAGATGAGGAAGGATGGAATTCCCACCCCGTGGCCGTGGTAGGAATTTGCGGGGTAATGTGAGGGGAGGCCTACCATAGAAGGGCCCAAGCCTAGGAAAGCCCAACCACGAAGCCCGGGCCAGAGTAGGGAAGCCAAAAACCCAAAGCGAGAGGATCGAGAAGTAAGTGCAGGCCCGGTCAAGATGCGTCTGTCGACTCAAGGCCAGGGAGGATCGAGAGGAACGCTTCGAGGGTCTGTAAATTAGCAAGTCTAATCACTAGGCTGGACGAGCACACCACCAGCATGCATCCGGTCCCAGTGTCACAGATCCCAGGCACGAGCCAACCCAGGTCAGTGTCAGGAAATCCGGCACGCGATGGAGCGTCCCACAAGTCAAGGACGGCTTGCCTATGATTTGACATCTCCTGACATGACAGAGAAGTGGCGGCCGCATAGAGTATGGGTGGTGGCAGGCCAGACGTCTGGCATGCCACGATCTCCTTTAACTGAAGGCAAATCAAGTATAAATAAGGGATAACCCTCCTACGGGAGACTCTCGATTCAAGCTGCATTACTGTTTTGCTTTGCTTTGTATTTTTCTTCTCCATCACCAGACAACAAACTACTGACTTAGACATCAGAGTAATCTTAGAGGTCACATTGCCTCTCTTTCTTCTTAGTTGCAGGCACGAAGGAGCTTGGGTTTTGTGGAACTGTTCGAGCTGCAAAATACGACATCAACAATCATGAAATTCATAAATTATTACTATACACAAAGAATAATATAAATTCTTTATAAAAATCAGATTTTACTAAGAAAAAATTATTTTTATATATATTTTAAAAATATAATGAATTTTTTTATAAAGACTTTCGAGACTTATTTATTAGAAATCAATCGATTCAAATCATACGTCTCAGTGTCCAATTGCAACCAAAGCCCCACGCGCGAATATTCTCGGTATAAGTGAACACACTTCTCGAGTCTCCGCTCGGCTCTACCCCTTTTTTCTCTCTCATACTTCTCGCTTCGGAAACTTGGGCCACAGCAGAAATGCGAGAGGAGGTTATCAGTTCCGGAGGGACAATTGATGCTGCTCCTGCTGCTAGGTTCCGCCCTCTCTCTCCATCTCAATCACGATATTGATCTCGAATTCTTGTTTTGTGTTTTCTTTCTTCTTTGAATTATGTGAATTGATTGAAGTTAGGGTTTTGAATTAGCTTTGTCGAGACTCGGATTTTTTTGTTGAGTTCGTTGTGGTTGTTTTGTGGAGGGATTGGTGGCTCTAACCGCTGTTTGGTTTCCTGGAAAGTAGAGGAAGGGTGTGGGAGGTGAATTCGATCTCCGAAATTAGAGCTGTAAATGCGCTTAGTAAAATGGGAAACATGGTTTAGCTTTAATCAAATAGATTGGAAAAATCTAATCGAGTCACCTGTGTGTGTGTGTGTGTGTTTTCATTTGGGTAATGTAGTGTTCTCATTTGGACAATCTTACTGGCACTTGAAATTTGCTTTCTGCATTCCACGTGTGTGGCACCCCCTTCCTGTAGGTTTAGCAATGCTACTTAATAAATTAGCAGCAAGGTTATTACATGCAACATATTTCATTTATATTGATACCACGACATAACAATCCAAAACTAGCTGTGTGTATGAGATCGAAATAAATACATTAGAATATTTCATTTATCATAAGAATATCCAAACGAGATAAAGCAAGTTTAAACAACTGAAAGTAAATAATGTTTTATTAACACTACAACATATCAATCCAAAACTAGCCATGTTTATGACACTTATTATGAATTGACTGAAATAGGTCTCATCAATCTTTATTGGGCACACTTGCTCATCCTCATCCTCATTCCCTAGGACATTTGAAAACACCAAACAACAAAAAATGAGTTGAAGACTCAGTAAATAGTACATTATACTTGGGGAGTACTTTGAAGATAAAGAATGTTCGATTGGGGCACTTAGGGAGTTTTTCTTTAATACTTTATGTTTTTGGGCTAAAGCTCTTGTATTGAATGGAGATAATCTTCATGATTTGCTTTTTGCCCATTCTAGTTCCTAGCTTGTATTTAGGTGTTTCCTCTTGTATATTTCCTGTGTACTTTGGCTATGCCTATTTAGTAGTCAATAAAATTTTCTTACTACTAATAATAAAAAATAGTACATTATACTTGCAAAAAAATAGTACATTTTTTATGACGGGGGGAACTACCCCACGACAGAACCCTTAAGACTCACCCATGTAACCTTGCGTAGCTTCCATCCTTTATATGGTCGTGAAGCTAGGCATTAGGTTTTTCATGTTTCTCTTCTAAACCTAAGGACTTGCTGTACCTATACCTTTTGCTCAGCTCTTAAACTAATTTTTTTTTTTTTTTATATAAGTAACTCAGCTCCTATACCAAATATTAGGAACACTTGGTCTAGAAATTCCACCACAGACTCTTTTAATTGTCCCTGGAATACTTTCAGATTTATTTAATTGTTGACTTAATTCCCCCACCCTTGCCCCACCCCTTTTTACCAAATACTTTCTATTGTATTTTCTGATATTTTATGTAGATGACAATGTCTATTTTCTCAAACAAATGTTTAAGAATTTTATCAAGCTCGAGTTTATATATACATTTTTTATGAACAAGTTTATTGCTTTATGCGTTATCAGTTCTGCTGGGGCATCCTCACCTGCTGTTCCTACACATGTTGGCAGTATAGATGGGTCCAGTCATGGCCGTGGCTCTAAAGCAGCTTCTTTGTCTTGTGTTGGTTCACAACCACCATTGACTTCCTTGAGTGCAAGTGCTGGTGGTTCGGCTTTTGTATCATCAAGGCCGTCATGTAGACCATGGGAAAGAGGAGATTTACTGAGGCGTTTGGCTACCTTCAAGCCCTCAAATTGGTTGGGGAAGCCTAAGGTTTGAACATGTTTTGGTCCATCATAGTTTATCCCTAAAGCCATTTGTGATTGATGGATTCAGATAAATGAAAATCCCAATGTTAGAGCATTGTAAAATAGAAATATATCACTACATATTGATGCATTATCAAGTGACGATTATCATTGTTATTATTCTGGAACTGAATATCTCTAGATATGCCTTTATGAATCTATAAGCAATGACCCGTTATTTTATAACTTGAGAAATTTCCTTACATGTTGATAATGTAAACTATTTTATAGTCTATACAAAATGCTTTTTCCTGCAGAAGGTTTTCTGCAACGTGCTAAAATTTTATTATAGATCATGGAAAGTGTGTACAAGAAAAATGTCAAAACTATTGTTAATTATAAGAGTGTTGACTGTATGTGTTCTGCCTTTGAATTTCTCATGGCATCCTTTTGGATCAGCTTTTCCAGTTTGTTACTAGAGTGGTGCATCTGGATCTTCCAACAAGAATGCTACCAAGACATATCGCTTACATGGTTGAGGCTTAACATATCTTTCAGGATGATTTATAATCTACATAAATTGCTCTTTCCCTAATCTGCTACACATTCCATGAGACTACTTAGATTGCTTGGAAATCAATTCAACCTGTGGTTAAGTATGATAGAGGTAGCCTATAGAGGGTGGTGATAGAGACAAAGTATGACAGTGAGTTAACTGGATGGAAATCTAATGAGTGGTTTGGGAATTATGGGGTTGGGTAACGGAAGAACATTTGAAGCAACTGGAAGGAATTTTCCAGGCACATTAAATATGAGGTGGAGGATGGATCATGGAACCAAGATCAAGTTCAAGTATAATGTCTAGTGTAGTGATCAACCTTTTAAAGGGGCCTTCATGGACCTATTCAACATTGCTAGGGAGAAGGAGGCATCAATGGCAGACAAGCTATGCATCTCAAATGTCACCTAATTGGAAAGTTATGTTTGTTCAAGCGGCACAAGACTAAGAGGTGGATTCCTTTACTTTTATGCTTGGCCATATTCTCTTAGAGTAAGACACGATGGGGAAGATAGGATGCAATTGAGCATATGAGAGAGATAATGCAGTAGTCCCACACAAAAACACTACCTTTCCATGGAGGACCATTTGGAGGAGTAAAGCTCCTTGAGAGTGGCTTTCTTTGCTTGGATGGCCACATTCTAGAAGATCCTTACTTTGGACAACCTAAGTAAGGACACATTAAGGTGGTGTATGTGCAAGAGGAATGTAGAATCTGTGGATCATTCTTCCCTCCATTATGAGGTAGCTAAAACAATGGAATATCCCGAATTGTGTATAAGAAGGTGGTGAATGAGATCTCACATTACTCGGGAGGGAGAAGTTCAAGTTCTTTATAATGATTCCAAGGTTTTTCAATTGTAAACTTGACTAGGCCTTTTGGAGTATGGATCTAGATGTGGCTTGGGCTTTCCTTGGACTCTTACAAACACTAAGGCTAGCTCTTATTGATCTCTTTGGCTTGAAGTGGGTGATGCCTAGACGAGTGGGGGATCTTCTAGCGTGTTGGAAAGGATGGGTTGATAAACAACATTGTAACAATTTGTGGAAAAATGATCCCGGCCTACTTGATATGGTGCGTTTGGATAGAAAGAAGTGATCAAAGCTTCAAAAATATTCAAGGACTACCAAAGACCTGAAGACCTTTTTAAATGCAATCTATCATTGGATGGGAACCAATTTATATCCCTCTAGTTTACTTTCCAGGACTTTATTGCCTTCTTCTCTCTATCTCCCTCCCTCTTCCTCTAACATTTGGTGTATTTGTTGTATACCCCATGTACTTCGATTATGCGTTCCTCTTTTTTTTGTTTTCAATAAATATTATCTTTTTGAAAAGAGTATAAATCAATACATTGCTTCTTTGGGCAGCTGCAAAGACTATAATGGGCTGAGTTTTCATGGTTTTTGTAATTTTTCGTACCAATAGACCTGGATCTGTTTTAGAAGAATTAGAGATTTCAAAACCGAAGTACTTATTAAAAAAAAAAGATTTCAAAACCAAAGTTTAACACATCCATAGAAATCGCTTCCTGACTGAAGCCTTGCTTGCATAAATCAAGCTTTTCCGTACTCTTTTTCATGAGCCACTATCCCTTCTAAGTTTATGGTCTGCACATGCAAAAATTTACATTACTGCCACAAAATGTTGTTTGCTTTCAGATATAGATTCAAGACCACTTTGAGGCATTCTCACTGTTTCTTTTATGATTTGTTTCAGGTTGTCAGTTCATTGACTTGTGCTCAAAGAGGTTGGATAAATGTGGATGTGGACAAAATTGAATGTGAATCATGTGGTGTATGCTTGAGTTTTACGTTGTTACCATCTTGGACCCCTACTGAAGGTTAGCCAATTCAAGTCAATGGCTTATTCTTCTGCCTTTTTTTTAATCTTCTCACATTATTACCCGACATTGGATGTTTCAAATGATCTTTCAAATGTTTCAAAAAGCTGTATGGTGATCTTTCAAATGATTAAACCTAAGGGCAGCGTTGCAAGATATGTGGAGAAAGGTAAGTATATGAAGGGAGGACAAGTAAGAGAGGGAGGGTGGGGGAGCGTGAGTAACTTCCTAAAAACTTATGCTGTAGACCTTCATTCATTTGGAAACATGCGCCTTTTATGGAGTTGTGATTTCTCCATGGTAGCTAACTTGCACCACCAAGTAGGATACATGGATCTTTTTTCATTTGTCCCATTAATGATTTAATGCTACCTTGTTTATAGCTTACATTTTGCTGGAAGTCCCAATTATAATGATATTAAATTCCTATTTCAAGCATATTTATCTTATTTAGACAAGTTTTACTTAATGAGTCAGTAGTGATTGAACGAGCTGGTCCTTGCTAATATCAAGCTTATTTTCTTCTTTCTTTCATGGTTTAAGTTCAAGATGCTGCTGAAGCATTTGCCAAACAGCTGGATGCTGTGCACAATGTCAGTTGTCCTTGGAGGGGAAATAGCTGCCCAGAGAGCTTGGTGCAGTTTCCTCCAACTTCTCAGTCTGCCCTGATTGGGGGATATAAGGATAGATGTGATGGACTTGTGCAATATCAATCTCTTCCCATTGTGGCCGCGTCTGCAATTGAGACAATGCGGGCCTCTCGGGGCCCACAGGTTGCTCGCTTTTTGTCAGAGGAAGTAGATATTAAACCAGAGAGTATACCAGAACTTGAAAGCTCTCGAGATGGGGCATTATGTTTATATTCTCGTGTAAGATATATTTATGTACTTGTTGGTGGCTGGTAATGCTAACCAAGTCATTTCTTTTTCCATTTATCTGTGTTCTCATATATTTATAATTTCGTCACTTTCCTTTGGCAGGCCCAGAAGCTTATAAGCGTCTGTGGATGGGAACCCGGATGGCTTTTAAATGTTCAAGACTGTGAAGAGCACTCTGCTCAATCAGCTAGGAACGGATATTCTGCAGGCCGTAATCAGGCCCAGCTCCATCTATTGCAGGATCATGGAACAGGCAAGAAGCCACTGACTGCTGCAGATAAAAAAGAGATAGGGAAGAGTAAAGTGTTGGTTAAGGATTCTAGATGTGAGTTCAGGTCACCTTTGCTAGATTGTAGCTTATGTGGTGCTACAGTTAGGATATCAGATTTCGTATCGATTCCTCGACCTGCACGGTTCACTCCAAACAACATTGATATTCCTGATGCAAGCAAAAAAATGGGATTAACACGCGGAGTAAGTGCGGCCAGTGGAATTAGTGGCTGGGTTGCTGCTGATGATACGGAAAGAGAACATACTGAAGACCGCGATGAAGTTGCAACAACAAGTGATAGGAAAGTGCTGCCAAATACAGATGTTGATTTGAATCTTACAATGGCAGGGGCTTTACCTTTTACACAGTTGGACAGGACAGCAATGTCGGAAAATATTCTTGATGCAGATATGGGTAGGGACCTCATGATTGGGCAGCCTTCAGGCAGTGAGGTTGGTGACCGTGCAGCTTCATATGAATCACGGGGTCCCAGCTCTCGTAAGCGGAACCTGGAGAAAGGGGGAACTTCAGATTATAGGCCACACCTAAGGATGCAGCAAGCTGATAGCATTGAAGGCACTGTCATTGATCGTGATGGTGATGAAGTCACAGATGGCCAGGAATATTCGGCTGGGCCTTCAAAACGTGCTCGTGACTCTGATTTATTTGATACATACTGTTCATCATCTCATAGAGATACATCTGGTGCTGGTCCTAGCCATTCAATGGGTTTTGAAGTATACACAGATGGCAATAGGGTCTCTTCGTTTCGGCAAGGAAGTGACCAACTTATTGGGATCCAATCAGCTAGGGATTCTACTCGTGCGTCATCGGTAATTGCTATGGATACCGGTTTCCATAGTGCAAATGCTGACTCTATGGAAAGTGTTGAAAATTATCCTGGAGATGTTGATGATGTTCATTTCCCCTCGTCTAGTATATATGGCAATCTGGACATGAATGATACATCTGAAATAAATCATAGTAACCAAGCTCAGCCGAGCATTGGTTTCCGGCCAGCTGCGGCCATCCCTGGGGAAATGGGTGTCAGTAGTACAAATGATGGGGAAGAACTTTTCAATGCAGAGACTGTGACTGCTCAAGCCAGGGACGGGTTTAGTTTTGGAATTAGTGGAGGAAGTGTTGGGATGTGTGCTAGTCATGAGGCTGAAATTCATGGGGCTGATGTATCTGTCCATAGAGCTAATAGTGTGGTTGGTGATGTGGAACCAAGAGCAGAAGATGCTGAAAATCAGGGCCAGACTGGGGAATCTGCTCCAGATCCTGGACTAATGGACGAGATTGTCCCTGATGAAATTAATAGGGAAGATCCCCATGGAGATAGCCAGGAAATGTTGTCTCGATCAGTTGGAAGGGCAGATAGCAGCTCAAAAATTTATGGTTCTGCTAAAACTGAATCAGTTGAAAGTGGTGAAAAGATAAGTCAAGGCGACAAGTTAGTACCTGAGAACAATGCCCACCCTTCTCTTTCTTGCAATGCTAACGTGTTTTCTGGTTGTAAAACAACGAAGAAAGAGGTTGCAAAAGCTGGTAATTCTTCTTCTACAAACAATTGCTTGTACCTAGAGTCAGATTATGTGGTTGCAAATGGTGTTGGTAAATTATATGGCATTATTGATTTCTTAACTACATTACCACTTTGTAACGTTAGTGGCTTTGCTCATGAAAAATGAGCCAATTATTTATCTATTTAGATTGATTAGTTATGCATGGACCTTGTGACTCTGTGAGGTTTGAGCCCTTGATCTCATCCTTGACCTTGCTTTTACAAGAGGTTACCTGATTTGAGCTTAAGGTTGCAAAATGAATGGGCACTTAATGGAACAAAGTTGTCCATTGCTAGTTGTAGATTTAAGATACAATGGAATAAAGAAGGTGATGCGGGAAAATTTTGTTTTGAGTCGTAGGTCCATCAACACATAGTTTGACAATGGAAAATTGAAACCAGAAGTTCATTACGCACATTGGATTGAGACATACTTTGTAAATTTCTATCCAATGTTGAATTTATTTATTGAAGGTCTCTTTTGGGAGTTATTACCTTAAGAGCTCTACCTTGGACACAAACACACATCTAGGGATACACAACATATACATTTGCTGAGTCACCGTTCGAGTTTTACCCTATTTGATTCTATTCTGGGTTGTCATTTAGTTGTACACTGTTGGATGTATAATATTCTAGCTCAGAAATAAAAAAGGCTATTGAGCTTTCTATTTAACCTGTTTCATTGCCATCACTACTTCGATACCTATTTACATTTTTTTTTATGACAAGGAATTCTGGAGACCGTGCAAATGCAACATGTCTTTACCCGGATTCCGGGTTTCGGACTGAACTGGAAAAAAATCCGGCCCAGTTCTACACCCCTATACCCGGTTAAACCCCAGACCTGAGTAAATACCTATATACAATTTTATGCACATTTAAAAAAATGATAATTTTATGCAACTTCCCCCTTGGATTACTTCCAATTAGAAGGTTCAGTCATAATTTAAATATTTAAATTTTTTTATTTGTGTATTTTTTTCTTAATTTTCTGTTGATGATGCATGAACACCATTTAAATTTTCAGGGCCTCCAAAAGGGGCAAGCAATTATGAGGAAGCTTTGGAATTTGATCCGATTGTCCATCACAACCAGTTCTGTCCTTGGGTGAATGGAAATGTTGCGGCTGCTGGCTGTACTGGTTCCAGCACCAATACTGATGCTTTTGCGCTTTGTGGGTGGCAGCTGACTCTCGATGCACTGGATAATTTGCGATCACTTGGAAATATTGCAATTCAGAATGTACAGTCTGAATCAGCAGCGTCATTATATAAGGTTTGTTGAGTTTAGATATTAATTTGTGTTTCTTAGTTTTCTTTTTAAGCTGCTTGTGCAATATTCTCCTTTTTTTCTATGTTATGAAATGATTACTGCTAAGCTGAAAAAAAAAAATGCCAACTGCTAAGAAATGAAAGCTATTACTTCTTTTTAAGGTTTCATCAATGCTATGTTTTGGACTTGAATAAATTGGAGGTTAATCACAGATTCGAATTACTGCTAGTTATTTTAACCTAGGCAGGACTAAATAACTCAGAACAGCATGTCTGGCTGTTGCAAACAGAGAAATTCACTCCACTCAGTGTCATATTCAGTCGGCTCCCATTCAAATAATTTGAGCTCTCTGTGTCGTATCTATGCATTGATTTAAATGTTTTGCTCTTGCAGGGTGATCAGCGGACCCGTGATCAAAAGCTTCTTCGACACCACTCGATGAGCAGAAGTCATGGGCAACATTGAGATTCAATCTGAAGTGATTACCCATGGCTCCCTATAATGATATGTATCTTTCTCAAGTAATCTTTATTGTCTCGGTTTGATGTCGCTGTTTCTTAAGAAGAAATTAATGGTTCTTCCGTGACTATCAGTAAACCAACGATTCTGGACCTGAGTTTTATTTTCGCCCTGTACTTAATTAAATGAAATTTTTATTTTTGAGGAACCTAAACCTGATGCAGCTGACACTATAATTTATAAATAAATAGTTAATTCATTTGGTCTTAGCATTTTGATGTTTTCTTTTAGTTATTGCTTCCTCTCGCTCTCTCTCTCTCTCTCTCTCTCTCTCTCTCTCTCTCTCTCTCTTCTAGAAAATAGGCTCCTCACCTGGGATTTACTTCAAAACTTCGTGTACTTGTTGCTTGTAGTTTTCTGTGTTTTTTTTTTTTTTTTAAAAAAAAACTGACAAGTAAAATAAAAGCGGTTCGGGTGAGAACTGTAGAAGGGAAACCAAAACGGGTGATGCTCATTCCATGTGTAAGAGATGATGAATTTTTGCTGATGTTTCCGGATAGAGAAGGAAGATAGAAAGCAGCATGAGGTAGCAGGCCGACGTATCCCGATCTTATTCACCCGAACAATCTCTGATATCTAATATCAACCAATCATTTTGAAGCAAGCCGACAAGTCATCACCACGTGCAAATAAAGCTAACCGGATGACATGCAAGAGCCCCCCCCCCCCCCCCCCCCCCTCTCTCTCTCTCTCTCTCTTCTCTCTCCCTCCACCACACACAAACTCTCTTCTTGAAGCACCATGCCAGTTGCAGGAGCAACAGCATTACATTCTTTTCTGTGCTCCTCTCCTCAGAAACCATTATCCCACCAACGCTGCCACCAATTAAACACTCCTTAGCAGCAAAACCAAAAAACCCCCTCCAAAAGCATCCACTCTATACGCCAACCCATGCAAATCTCTCCGCCAGATCAAAGAGAAGATCCTCTGCCTTGAAATTAATGGGTGTTGATTCAGGTAAGGCTCTCTCCAAAACCTTTCTCTACACACCGCTACCCTTGAATCCATCCACTCCATCATCTCCTTCCTCCAATCCAAAGGCATCCTCCAGAAGGACTTGCCCAGGATCTTTGGCATGTGCCCCAGAATTCTCACCTCTAGCATCAGAACCGATCTTAACCCAGTTTTCACCTTTCTCTCTCAAGACCTGAGAGTCCCAGACCATAGCTTTAGAAGGGTCATCAACAGGTGTCCAAGATTGCTAACTTCTAGTGTTAGAGACCAGCTCAAACCAGCTCTATTTTACCTTCAGAGACTTGGGTTCAAGGACTTGGAGGCATTGGCCTACCACGATTCAGTCTTGTTGGTTTCTAGTGTAGAGAATACCCTGATTCCCAAGCTCAAGTATTTGGAAAGTTTGGGACTTTCAAGAGATGAGACTGTGGGCATGGTTTTGAGATGCCCATCTCTGTTAACTTTCAGTATCGAGAATAATTATAAGCCCAAGTATGAGTATTTTGCTGAGGTAATGGAGAAGAAGATGGAGGAATTGAAGGAGTTCCCCCAGTATTTTGCTTTCAGTTTGGAGAAGAGGATAAAGCCGAGGCACGCGCAGGTTTCGCAGAGTGGAGTGGAGGTCCCTTTGTCTTTAATGCTTAAGAGCACAGATGATGAGTTCGTTGAGTTGATAACACAAGTGGGCCGGAGGAGTATGGCGGAGGCACCTTTGTCCCCCTGATTAATCTCTCTTTCTGAGAGTGGGAAAGTCTTTACATTTTCACCTTAAATAAAACGATCGATCGATCGAGGGCCAAGAAATTTTTATCAATGTATATTCCGATTTTTTGTTTTACATTGAAGCCACAGCACTATAAATTGTTGCAGAATCTTTTTATATCAAGGGTTAAAAGCGAGTGATCAGTTGCAGAAGCTGTTGTAAGTTGTCGAGTGTAAATTTGGTTGTTCATTTTATATACATTGAAGAAACAGCACTGTAAATTGTCTTATTTCCTATATTTGAACTTTCATTTTCGTTGGTTTCAGGAACAAAACAGGTTTTATTAATGTTAATTTTGGATGAGAATTGTGGGCATTCTTATAATTTCTAGAATTATATAATTCAAATTAATTAAAGATTTTATCTCAACCAATTATAAATACGAATATATATATAAATACGAAAATTTAAAAATTACAAAGTTAAAAGTAGAGATAATAATTATCATAATTGTATATGTAGTACGGAACTATTATGATAATTCCTGAATAATTCTAATACGGAACTATTATGACATAATTCAGAAATGCACTCCAGTTTGATATGTTCTTATATTTCATCGCATGAAATGCCTTGGGAATCAAAAAAGATTATTGAATGCACAATTGCATAAAGTTGCATCCAATTTCGAGATAACAATAAGATTTATTCAATTCGAAAACAAATGGATACAAGATATTATTCATACGACCAAGCAGTCATACACTGTAAACTCTGCATACTATGCCTATCACTTTTCAAACAAAATCATCACAATTCACACACACATGCGGGTGACCTTATTATAGGTAATGAGAAGTTTTATTTATAGAAGTAGGCGAAACTCAAGTATACATGAGATTAACATAATTAGAGTTTACAAGCAAAATGAGAAAATCATGGACATTCAGCCCATTACAAACAATGGCCCCCTCCATAAGAACAATAACGTAAAAAAGAAAACTTTAAGCTCATCCATTGTTCTGTCGCGATTTTTGAAGCTTCTATAATTTTTTTGCCAAATACACCAATACATACATATAAGAACCATTCTCCACATTGTTGCCACTTATGAGTTACCTTGGAGGCATCTCCAGCTTGTAAGGAAATCCACCAATCTAAGAGCCATGACCCATGACAATCAAATTCTCATGAAAAAATCGTCCCACATGGACCTGGCTATCTCGCAATGTAAAAGCAAATGATCTACTAATTCGCCATTCTTTTTACACATATAACACTAGTTCAACACTATTATTTCTTCATTTCCTTAAATTATTTATGGTGAGGATCTTGTCCAATAAAGTTGTCCATACGAAAAAAGTTGCTTTTGAATGACCTTTCGTCTGCTATATACTCTTTCATGGGAACATGGTCATTCCAGAGCTCGTTAGAACTTGGTAAAACAATCATACAATGAATTTACCTTTCTTGGAGGGGCTCTAGTTCATCTTATCTATGGTACCCTCGGCCATTCTTATTGAATACAACGTTGAATAGAACTTTGTGATAGTCTCCAACTCCCAATTTTGGGTTGCCCTTATGAAATCTACATTCCATTGAGGGGAGCCACTAGAAAAGACCAAGAAATTGGCTATCGGTACATGTTTATCTCGTGCGAGCTAAAAAATAGTAGGAAAGGTGTCTTTGAGGCTTTGTTCACCACACCATTTATCATACCAAAATCTGACACGGGAGCCATCACTTATCACAATATGTTCATGTCTCCGGAAGATCTCCCAATGTCTTCTAATGTATTTACACAAACCTACCCCATATGAGCCGCATACCCCATTCAAGCACCACCCTTCCCAAGCCTCCTCAAATTGTGAATCTATAACAGACTTCTATATGACCCTTTTTTGTGTTGGTACCTCTACAATCATTTACCCAACATGGCTTGGTTGAATTTCATCAAGTTACAAATCCCCAAACCACCACAGAAATTGGAGTATAGATAGATGACTAATTAACCAAGTGAAATTTGAACTCGTCCCTCAATCCACTCCACAAGAAGTCCCGTTGTAGCTTCTCAATACAGTTGGCATCTTTTGTGGGAAGCGAGAGCAAGGACAGAAAATAGGTGCTTAGGTTAGAGAGAGTACTTTTAATCGAAGTGAGCCTACCACCTTTAGACAAATACAACATCTTCTAAGAAGCCAATCTACGCTCCACCTTATCAACCACGCCATTCCAAATCCTCTTTGATTTAAAGGGAACACCCAATGGTAAGCCAAGATACTTAAGGGGTAAAGATGATACATTACATCCGAAGAGAGAGGCTAAAGTTTCCACTTTAGGGACAACCCCCACCGGCACCAATGCAGACTTTAAGAGATTAACTCTCAACCTCGAGATAGCTTCAAAACAAAGAAGTAGAGCTCTCAAAGATTGAATATGTCCGAGATTTGCTCCATAAAAGATGAGAGTATCGTCAACAAAAAGCAAGTGAGAAATATCAATGGAGCCATAATCACCATTCCCCATTGAGAAACCATAGAGAAAACCACATTCCACAAGGCCCACAATCATCTTACTGAGAGCTTCTATGACAAATAAAAAAAGTAAAGGAGAGAGCGGGTCCCCCTGTCTCAAACCATGGGAGGAGTCGAAGAAACCCACCGGTGAACCATTCACCAATATAGAGAATCTAACCGTAGAGATGCAAAATTTTACTCATTTCGGTTATTTCTCCCCAAAGCCACATCTTGCAAGTAAATAAAGTAGGAACTTCAAGTTGGTGTGATCATAGGCTTTTTCCATATCTAATTTGCAAAGTAACCTGGGTTCTCTAGATTTAAGTCGTCCATCCAAAACTTCATTTGCAACTAAGACATAATCTAGGATTTGTCGACCTTTGACAAATGCATTTTCAACTTCGAAATTAACTTTTCCATCACCGTACTCAATCGATTCGCTAACACTTTAGGCAAAATCTTATAAACCTCATTCACAAGCTAATGGGACGACAATATCTAACATCCATAGACCCCATCTTCTTGGGAATGAGAGCTAAGAAAGTAATATTAATGATTGCTTTTCAAATCTGGCATTAGTATGAAAATCTTGAAAGACCCGCATAAGGTCACACTTGATCACTTCCCAATAAGCTTGGAAGAAAACCATGGTAAAATCGTTAGGGCTTGGAGCCTTGTCATTAGCCATGCCACGGATTAGTTGGCACACTTCATATTCTTCAAAAGGCATTTCTAGCCACCCTATGCACTGCTAATCTAATGCTAAAAAAGTTATACCATCCACTTTAGGTCGCCAGGTATATTGTTCAAATATGACGTGTTGGTAATACTGCGCGATGTGGTTCTTGATAACTAGTTGATTCGAGGACACTCCATCATCTATCATCAACACATCAATATCGTTGTTTCTCCTATGAGAATCAGCCACCTTATGGAAGAACTTCGTGCACATGTCGAGCCATAGCACCCTTGTTTTTTTACGCCAAGAGATCTCTTCCATCAATGTTACTCTTTCAAGTTCTGTGACTACTTGACTCTTGCGAGTTCTCTCAAATTCAGAGAGAGTTCTTGCCTCCTCCTCGCCCTCCAGACCCTGTAGCTCCTCCAAAAGAAAACGCCTTTGTTGAATCACATTGCCAAAAACTTGTTCGTTCCATTGTTTCAAATAAATTTTCAGCATTTTTAACTTTCTTGTCATTATGAAACGTAAAGAGCCTTGGAAATCTTAAGAAAACCACCACTACCTGACCCTGTCTACAAAACCATTAGATTTAAGTAACATATTCTCAAATTTAAAATACCTTCTACCCCCTTGGATGCCTCCACAATCTAAGATGATGAGGAAGTGATCAAAGCACAACCTAGGTAATCTTCTTTAAGTTACATTTAGAAAATATAACTCCCGGTCTGGAGCCAATAAAAACCTATCAATTGTCGACCAAGATGGGAATTCTCAGTTGTTAAACCAAGTAAACATACCTCCAGTTAATGGAATGACCATGACCTCCTGTTTTGAAATGATATCAGAAATCCCTCTCGTGGCGGGAGTGATGTGGGACACACACGATCTTTCACTCGAGAAACGAGTAACATTGAAGTCACCCCCCATATACAGCTTGGTAAATACCACCAACTCAGAAGTCCAGCCAACTCTTCCCACAATAGCCTTCTCTTTGAGTCAATATTAGGGCCATAAACTCCAACAAATGCCCATTGGAAACCATCTTCTAAATTAGTAAAAGAGTAAGCCATAGTGAAATCACCCACACATTCCTCCACCCTTTCCACTACCCTTTTATCAAACATAATTAAGATGCCATCGGATGCTCCTTTAGATAGCAAGTACGACCACCCTACGTGTTGCTCTCTCCATAAACTTCGGACTAGTTGTCTTATGATGAATTCCAAATTGGTCTCTTGTCAGCAAATAATATTCTCCTTCCATTGTTGAAGTAAGTTTATGACTTGGAGCCATTTACTATGTTCATTCAGCCCTTTACATTCCATGAGATTATTTTTTGCTTCATAAAGCAACCATCTTACCCCTCCCCTTGAGATGCCCCCGGTTCGAACTCTTCTCCCCACTGTCATCATCCATTGTCCACGTAAGCCTCTTGAGTTATCTTTCTCATTTTTTAGTCGAACTAAGAGAGGAATAAGATTTGGATTGTACATACCTAGCTTCTATGGCTGTAAGTAATGCCATAAATTCATCTTCAAAGCCCTTGCATGTAATCCATACACAATGCTTAATCTCCATAACTTTTTGAATAACCCAATCTGACACATTGGGATGAAAGAAATTTAGAGGAATGGGTTCTTCCACCTCACAGATGACCTGCCCCTCCCTGTATCCTCCATACCTTCAGCCCCCATCTTTGGCAGCGATTACATCTCCTCCCCCTATTAGACTCAAATAAAACTAGTGTTCCTTCCATTTCAACCTTCCCCCTCATATGCAAGATTTCACCGACTGATTATGCACTCTCAGTTTACAAATTAAAGCTTCTACCATCTTTAAAACCAATCAAGCCCTTATCTAGTTTACAAATTAAAGCTTTTATCATCTTTCAAACTAATCAAGACCCAAAGCTTGCAACTCGCTTTTTGCTTGGCACAAGTAGGACAGACCTTCACCCCCTCTTTTTGGTATATCACAACGACCATGCTTCTCTGCAATAGTGGTACACTCCCCTGCTACGCATCCCTTTTGGTTCTTATCATTTTTCTGTATCGCCAAGGTATTACCACCAAGTGTTGCCACCCTCTTCCCTGCACCACGCAATGTTACCTCTGCATATGACTTGGCCTACTCCCCATCTCTTTTCCCTTGTCCACCTCTCTGTCCAGGTGTGGAGCCAATGCTGGAGCCTTATTTGTCGAAATATGCATGGACAGGACATGCTTTATCTCCATAGAAATGTTGGGAACACCAGAAGACCTCTATGCCCACTACCACCATAGTCTGTTACTTCCAAGAAGCGCCCGAAAGCGTTAGAACACCTATGACCAAACATAGCCTTGGTCCCATTGCGATATGTCTTGTAAAAGTCATTCCTTCCCACTGATAGTGAGCACTTTTCCACTATATTCGCCAGCCAACAAGCACTAGCATGACTCGAAACCATCTCCTTAGTGGCCTTCCTACTCCTCTCAATGATATGAAAATAGTTTCCCCCCTCCACCGATAAAACAAACACCCTTATTTCTATTAGAAGACGTTTAAGGAAGCCCATACTTGTCACAAAATAACTGAATAATCATAAAATGGGTAAGGAAAATTGGTTTTGGCAAAGATCACCGGAACAATTCTACCATTGTAAAGGTGTACGGAGATAAAAAGTTACATCACGTAATCAAGAAATAGATATTCAGCTTGGTTAAATTCCACGTTGTGTGTGTGTATGGAAATATACCATATATAAGCTGTTTATTTAAATCTCATAGTATATGAAAACATACTATATATAGGGTTTCGATGAAAAAGTTGAAATAAAAAGGTTCCACGAACTTATTTTCTAATTTTTTATTTTAAATCAGGTCACCATGACGTGGACTAGTTTGTAGGGTGTATTAGAATAGAGTTCTGCTATATACAATCACTTTTACGTTCTTTTTGCACACTTTACTAGTGTGATTAACCAAATCAATTATTTTATATTAAAAAAATTGATGCAGTCATTCACATTAGTGAAATGTACAAAGAATACGTAAAAATAACTGTACATAGAGTTTTTTATTAGAATAAGCGATTGCTATGTAGAAAAAATCTACAGAGTTTGAACTATAGGTTAAACCCTAGCCCGAGGCTAGTAACCTGATTAGAAAATTAAAGAGTACTGCTAGGTACAATCAACGTTGGGAGGACTGCATGCGGACGATTGGATTCAGTAAATTTCTCTCAAATTCATGTGGTGAAATATCAAAACTGACCCTTTTAGTAAATTCCCTCCAAGATCCAGCAATTATCCCTCCTGATAGACATCTCATCCCTCCATTCACAGAGATAACTCCAATGCCGTAGGCCACCTTCGAGCTCCGTCCACTACAGTCGACGTCAGCTTTTCCTCCACCATCTTCGTGCAAATTTTAAATGAAGATGTCAATGGGTCAGAACCCAAAGTTACAATTCCGATTCCATTATCAGTTTCGTCGATTCCTAGATCTTTGGAATAAGGAAAAACTTTAAGGACCCTTGAGAGAGAAATGTTCTGATTCGAGCAGGAGAAGATCCGTAAATGACTTTGAAAAACTTAGGAAAAACTATGGCCGACGTGTTCTCTGTGATTCCTGCCTCCGTGCTTCGAAATCTCTCCGACAAGTTCTACGAGAAGCGCAAGAATGCCCCTCTTGAGGTTGAAGGAATTGTGAAGCAGCTCGTGGCGGCTGGGGATCACGACAAGATTTCGGCGGTGATCCATTTGTTGGCCTCCGAATTTACATATTCGCCACAAGCGAATCACCGGAAGGGAGGATTGATAGGATTAGCTGCTGCAACAGTTGGGTTGACTAGTGAAGCAGCTCAACATCTCAAGTAAATTGTGCCATCTGTACTTAAGTCTTTTTCTGACCAAGATAGCAGAGTTCGCTATTATGCTTGTGAGGCTCTATATAATATCGCAAAGGTTGTAAGAGGGGATTTCATCAGATTTTTTAATCAGATTTTTTATGCATTACCCAGCAAGCATTACCCACTTGGATACCAGCCTGCCCAATGTGGATGGAGATGCACTCTCTCATATTGTTTTGTTAATGGGAAGACGAGCGAGAACAAAGAGTAAAGAGGGAGTGTCAGGTCATTTGGGAGGGTTTGGGGTGACAAGACGTAGCAGTTCTTTGGGGAGGTATTGAAACGACAACGTTTAATTAATTAAAACTCTCCATTTCATTTAGTCGTGCGTGGAGAGACCTTATTTTGGACTGCACCCAGAATTATTCAAAATTAAATGCGAAAATCACATAAAAAGAATTCAAAAATCATTAAGCAACCACCTTTGGTAGAATCCAGTGAGAGAGTTAAATATGATATTAATAGGCGAGTCCACTCTCCGTTGTATATTGTGAGAAAATATATAAATATATATATATATATATATATATATTAACATTGGGTTGACAATTAGTAGTAATACTTGATGCATACTTTCTATTTTTGGTGAATTTTTCTTTATGATTCTCAACTATTTTTGGCTAATCACTTGTAATTGAATGCTAATTATTAGAGAGATAAAAAAAAAATTAATTATAAAAAATTTTATAAAAATAAAATTTTAAATTGATATATTATATTAAATTATAAAATTATTTTTATTATGAAATAGATATTAAACTTGTAAGAGAACTCTTATTGGATTATGCAAATGCAAATTCAATAGAGTGTTTGGCTAATAGAGTTTCAAAATATGTTGCATTGGATTATGCAAATATAAAAAGGATAGCTTTTTGCTACAGTAAGTTAGTGTTTTAGGTCAGATTTCTAGTTACTATAGCATCATTAAAAGGAATAAAAAATATTTTCTTTCTTACTTCTTATCATGATTTGGTTGCAGTAGTTTTTTGAGAGTTATAATATTATTACTAATTAATATATAGTCAGTAAAATGGTAAAATATAATAGAATTAAAAAATTTTAAAAATAAATTAATATTATTTTATTATTATATAAAGAATATATAGATAATTCAATATAGAGATTAGATATGAATAAAATAGATAACAATAAATTCATATCATATTAAATAAACACTTTGAGTTTCGCTATTCGAACATCTAAAGTGGGCGAAGGTTGGGCGTCCACTGCCGCTGAATAGCTAGTCTAACGTGTCGTGCCGAGCCTTCTACTGTTCTACATAAAATCGCACATAAAAGTCCCTCTCATAAAACCTTTCCAAAGACTTTGGTTCAACTTCATTTATATTTGCTCTCTCTTGACTCACCGCCCCCCAACCTCCTCTCTCTCTCTCTCTCTCTCTCTCTCCCCCCGCAACTGGAGCTTGATTTCTGTTCTCAAAGATGTTATTCTCTCGGATTTCGAGGATTCAGAGAACCGGCATAAATGGGTGTCGATGGTTTCTCTTTCACAGACCGGACCACCATCACCAATTCTTTCGTTCCGAGAATCCTCTCCCTCCGACTGAGTCTGCTCAAAAGGTAGCGCCCCTTCCTCGAAATGGAACCCCTTGATTTGTTTTTATTGAGTGAAATGAATCTATTATGTTCTTCGTTGAGCTAGTGTTGTTGTTGTTTGTGTAATGTATTTAACATTCCAAGTCGATTTTTTTAACCGTTTTCCTCTGTAGCCAAACGCAGCAGTATGTTACTGTATTAGGTTCACCTTGGAACATTTAGAAGTAAGGTGAATGGAGTCGAGGGTCATGTGCGTATACAGTGTTTTCCCACGAAGGAATTGATCAGTAGGTGTTATTTGATAGCGGGCTGCTGTCGTCGTCGTTATTTGTAATGGTAGTGTTGGTGCTGTCTTTTTAGCTTTGAACTTGATGACTGGTTGCATGCTGAGGCTTAGTGGTGATTGTGGATCTTTTATGATAATATGGTTTGCATTTGAAATGTATTAGTTCTTTTTGTTGTGAAAAACACCACACCTAACGAGACAAATAGTAAAATAACTGCGGAAACACAGGAATCAAGTATGCACACATGACACAATATTTAACGTGGTTCGGCAACGTGCCTAAGTCCATAGAGTTGCAAGGGGTTTTATTCCAGAGGAAATTACAATCACACAGTGAGTTTCAAGAGCGTTACTCTACTCACACAATCTCAACTCTCTCTCTCTCTCTCTCTCACAATATGCTCTACACCGTTTCTTGCTTCTTTCTTTTCAATCTAATTCTTTATGAACATAAAACATAACATATATATAGCAAACGACGCTAGAAACTCTAATCTAGCAAAAACAAGGTTCTTCGCTCGAGCGGGTGTCAAGCGCGCCGCGAGCGAACAACCAATCCAACATTGGCTCAAGCGGATTGTCGAGCGAGCTCTCTGTCCAAGCTTCACTCGAGCCAACTGTCGAGCGCGCCTCAAGTGAACTCACTGCCTAAGATTTGCTCGAGCGTCAGGTCGAGGGACAGTCGAGCAAACACTCTGTCTGCACCTTTTCCAGCTCACAAAATCAATCAAGCTCCATAACCCAACACTTTTATGATAGAGCTCTTATAAAATGGCATATTTTTGCTGGTTCTATATATGTAATACCATTTTCATTAATATTCATTATGGTTTGCTGTGATTAGTAGGTTTTGGGCTGTAGAGAAACTTTTTCCCGGGATTTGCCTGCCTTGCATGGTTTCAGCCATAACATCCATCATCAGAGCAGCTCCATAGTTGAGGTAATGTGTAGAAGTTTCATTGCTTGCTTTCCTGCACATGCCATTATGATTGCGAATATTTGTACGTGCTTATATCTTTTACAGAGGACTCTTGAACTCCAGTAGTCCAAAACTCATTTAATTTCCTATTTGTTCCCATTTTTCCAATCCCTTTTCATAATTTCCCCCTATGTGAGAAAAGCTATAAAATAGATAGGAACCTTGTGCCTTACTTTCATGCATTCTACTGTAGCCATAGCAAATTTTTGTTTTAAAATATAAATGCATTTCAGTTTGGCTGGACATTGATTGTTTCTTTGATACTTGGCCGTGCAATCTTACATCACTCTTCATTGCCTATTTTGATGGTCAAATTGTTGCTATTTTTTTTAATGTATGACTAAGCACTTCTTGTGGTTCAAAAGTGCAATAGTCGCTCACAAATGTTACATTCTGGTAAGATTTTATTTGTCTTTAAGATTTAACACAAGGGCTTACTTAGATGAATTTTTATTAATGTATCGTGAAATGAGTTTTGAGGATCTTACTCCAATAAGATCACTTATGTTTGCAAATTTCAAGCAACGTAATTTATTTAATCATTTCAAGTACTCCACGTCAATAGAACATATCGTTGAATTTAAATAATATTTTCTTTGGATGAAAATTTTGAAATTTCTTAGAATTCCCAAATTGGTAAAATTTAAGTTGATGAAATATGTTTTCTGGGCAATGGTTGAAGTATTTAAGTCAATCAATACAAATCTTTTATTATGCTTCAGACTAATACGTTTAGATGTTGAGGTGATTTCAGATGATCTGTGAATAATAGTAAAAAAGTAGTGAAAAAGTAATGAATAGTAGTAAAAAAGTAATGAATAGTTTGTGAATAGTAGTGAGGTAGTTTGAGGTGATCTCGGATCACCTCACTAAATAAAAATTAGTGTTCTTGTAGGAAACTAATTTGCTTTCTCCCTTTTAGCTTTATGTTTTGTTCGCTATTTCTCCAGGAACAGCAAGACCCGTTTTCACTTGTTGCTGATGAGTTATCACTTCTTGCTAATAGATTGCGATCAATGGTAGTTGCTGAGGTATCTGATTTTTTTCTTCTTGCTATTATCATTTCTTGCTTAGAAAATGATAGTCTTCATGTAACATTCAAACCCGGATTTTGTCTCACCCAGGTCCCCAAGCTTGCATCAGCTGCTGAATACTTCTTCAAAATGGGGGTGGAAGGGAAGAGGTTTCGACCCACGGTAATAAGAACACCTTTTTGTGCTAAATTTGAGGTTTTCTCCACTTCTTGTATGGTTGCTTGTTTGTTATGTTATTACTTACAGTAACTTATGCTTTGACAGTGAATCCCAAATTTGCTTCTCTTGATGTGAGAGGAAACAATTCAAACAAATTTGTTGGGCCACTGCTAATACATGCACTTTATCCACTTTTTCCCCCTTTATAATACTATGATCTAAAAAGGATTTTGAGGCTGAGGCTATTGTCTCAAGTCTCTGGTATGACGCAAAGAGACTTTACCAGCTAAACTAGTTGGTCCGCAAACAGTTTTTAATTCTCAGTGATACATCTGTAGGATCAAAACACCTAATCTTCTGTTGATATAATAGGAAGAGGAGGCTGAGGGGACAGGTTAAAAAAATTAGTCTGGTCTGTATATTATTTTGTACTTAATTAGATTAGATTGACTTAATTATTAGATTAGATTGACTTAATTATTTTGTACTTTTGTTTCACTACATAATTTTTTATTTTTTTTTAAATTTTTAATTAATTTGGATATTATATATAACTGCTTATGGATCACACTAGTGACATGGCGTTTCACCTCAGCTATTGTTTTGGAAATCTATGCTAGCTATAGGTACACAGTTTATAAGTTTACTCTTTTCTTTTTTTTCTTTTTTTTTTTGTAGCATTCATCTTTCATGTATGGAATGACATAAAGATATTCTACGCAGGTTTTATTATTGATGGCAACAGCTTTGAATGTGTCTGTACCAGAACCATATCTCAGTGGACCCGGAGATGTTTTGACTAAGGAACTACGTGCCAGACAGCAATCTATAGCTGAGATCACTGAGATGATTCATGTCAGTTATGATGCTTCTGTCAAATCTCTTGTGCAATATTTTGATGATGCTGATATATAAATGGGTTATCAGTCCTCGGGGAATAAATATGGACTGATAATTCCAGTCACTTATATTTTTATCGTTGCTCATTCAGTCATTTATCTTTGTTTTCCACCTACTAGTGGTTTTAAATATGCTATTTTATTCCGTGTCCATGTTGTAGCAAGACTGAAAAGATCTTATAGTTTAGTTATTGTTCTTCTCATTTCATTTTGAATGTTTGCAAAATGGCTAACAGTCTACCAGTAAATTTTTAGTTTTGCTCAGTTTAGTAATCTATAACTGCTGTAAAGATGCATTAGTTTATTCAACCACTTCAAGAGCTGAAGCCTGGAGTATAGAAGGGCAATGAGCCCCCTTAATTTTTTTTTTTTTCTCTTTTCTTTTCTCCTGCTGTTTACATGTTTATTCCACCCTTCGTTTCTCACATTCTATGCCATATTTCTGCTGTCTTTTTGAGGGCAGCTCAGCTCTGAATATAGTCCACTTTGTCAGCCCATGCCACTCAAAGTAACTTGTGGAACATGTTAGGTGGGTAGAAAGATCACTCCAAAATAAAATGGTTTTTTTAAATGAAGAACAAAGAGCAAACAGAACAATACTTTCCGAGTCCGATTGATTGCACTTAGTTACTACTAATTCATTATGAAGTGATTGTAAGGGATAAGATTTTTATCAACAGGGTTATGGTATGTGTCATCCATGTGTATTTGAAATGGCCCTGAAGAAAGCCATTGGCCATCCTGTTGGCTTTTTCCTCTATTTTGCTGCAAGTAGTTGTAATGTTCCTCTCATGTCAGGAACCACCTTCATTATCGCTTTGAGACTGACGTAATTGTGTCATTGTTTTTAGGTGGCAAGCCTTCTACATGATGATGTCTTGGATGATGCAGATACGAGACGTGGTATAGGATCATTAAATTTTGTCATGGGCAATAAGGTACATTTTCTCTTAAATTGGTAAATTTTCCTTTTTTTTTTTTGTTTTTTAATTTCTCAAACATAAAAATTTGTTATGTATCTCTGCTTTCTATATTTTCAAGTGTGGAATTCTGTTTATGGGCTTTTAAAGAGTTATAGACCATATCGATGGTTTTTCCCTTTGGTAAAAAATATTATGGCTGTTTATTCCCCTGTGATGTATACTTAGTTTTAGTGTAGAGTAGTTTGCCAAATTTGTTGTTGTTCCTTCTCATTCATTTCGAATGCAGTTAGCAGTGTTAGCAGGAGATTTTCTGCTCTCTCGAGCTTGTGTGGCACTTGCCTCATTGAAAAACACAGAGGTATCACGTTACTTCTATATTAATGAAACATGTTTTTTTCTTTGTTTTGTTTTGTTTTTTTTTTTTTTTCCCTGTTAGTACTCCCTTAATGAACACATTGAACTTGATTGAAAAATGATACAGAGGTACACTTTTTTTTCCAATATGGTCCATCACTGTTTATCTTTAGGTTGTATCATTACTGGCAAAAGTTGTAGAGCATCTTGTGACGGGTGAAACCATGCAAATGACTACGACTTCTCAACAATGTTGTAGGTATCCTGCTCCACCACAATTTCTATCATTTCAAAAGTTTTGGTTGTTCCTTGCACTATAAGTTTTAGCGTTACATAGAGCTCTTTAAACGCAATAATTTCTCAGCCACTGAAAGAGCTTTCATTTTTGTCTCTTTTTTTCCATTCTTTTCATTACCCAATCATCTGTATGTTCTTGCTAATACCTTGTATTAATTTATTGTTTCTTTCCTTTAATGACCACTATCTTAGATCATCCGACTCTGGTTCGTTCCATAATTACTTCAATGCAAGATGGACCAAAAAGTTTTCATGCACAGCCTACCTAGATCCACTACTAAGATGATGGTTTCTCAATTTGTGTCACTGGTTCTACAGTTTGAATCTTGTCTACTTTGTGAGTTCCTGAATAAAAATTCTGCCTGCCTTATTTTTAAAAAAAAAAAAAGGTTGTCTGCCTTCCTTATAGATATAAAAAAAAAGGATGTCTTGGATAAAAAATGGTTGCCTTCTGTTTGTGCATGCTTATTGGCATTATCAGTTCAAATTTTATAGGCGCCATAACTTCCCTGCAGGCAATGGTTTCTTTCTTGGGCTTATTCTACATGGAAAGTGTCTCACACACATGCACATACATACTCACGCAATAGAGTTGTAGAAGACTCTCATGAATGCATGTGATTATCTGGCAAGAATGGATCTTGGGTGATACTGGAGATTTATAATCTATATTTGAATTGTGAGTAGTTTTACTAGCAGAAATGAGATATCTAATTATCTATAAGCAGTTCCATTAGCAAACAACTTTTAGTGAGCTCTTATCTTAGGGTACCATTTACACTACTGCAGTTATAGCAATGAAAGAGTTAGGGCAATTTTGTCTTTTCATTTTTTACAATGTCAGTTTTAATGAACACCAAACTTTATCTGTAGCTCCTGTATTTCTTGAGTATATATTAATTTTGTGGTAATAGTATCCTTTTGGAAATTGCAGCATGGAATATTATATGCAGAAAACATACTACAAGACGACATCACTAATTTCCAACAGCTGCAAGGCGATTGCCCTTCTTGCAGGGCAGACTGCAGAAGTTGCAATGTTGGCTTATGAGTATGGCAGAAATCTGGTATGTAAATTTTTAGTTCTTTTATCTGTTACTTGCTTCAAGGAAAGGCTTAGAGAGTGATGGAAATAGAAAATGAACGATCCTTCCTAATTCCTAGTTACTAGGCCTCTCATTCTATTTTGAATTCAGGAAACATCAAAATTAGAATAAAAGATATTCCATACAGACACCTAAAATGGCAGTAAAAAATAAACTGCACCAAGGAACTTACGAGCTGATTTATGGCTGTGGTAAATGAAAGAGGGTCACCCTTAAGTTATATTGTAACTAATGACTAGGATTGTTTTGTGCCCAACTTAATGTGCAATATGCTTTTTTTTTTTTAGTTGTAGGGATCAAGTTGGTGGGTCCAATATAGAAGCAAAATGCTGTTATTATGTGAAAGATCTTAACGTTTTGTGTTAAAATGGTAGCAGCAGTAATCTGTACCTTGATTGGTATACAGCTGTATATAGGGTCTGCAAATAATTCTGAACTGGATTGCTTCCTTCCCTTGCTCTGGATAAGTTTAAGACAGTTCATTTTCCCTGGGTATCTATATAGATGACATTTGATCTCTTTTCTTTTCTTTCACAGGGATTGGCATTTCAATTGATAGATGACATTCTTGATTTCACAGGCACATCAGCTTCCCTTGGAAAGGGTTCTCTATCTGATATCCGCCATGTAATTCATCTATCTTGTGATATCATTTTCTTATAAGTAATCCAAAACTTTTACTAGAAAAATGCAAAAGGCATAGCCCAAGTACTTGGGAGGTATACAAGAGGAACACCTAACTAAAACAAGTTACAACACAAGAAATTATTGAAATTCTGCACGTTAAAATCTATGGAAACTACCTAAGAAATAAAGTATTTAAAAGGAAAGTTTTAAACTCCTCTTAACTTCGACTCGCAATCCTCAAACTTCTATCAATTTATTTCCAAATACACCATACCATACAGATAGGGACATTCGTCCATAGTATCACAATTTGTCAACTGCCAGATAATCCTCTCCATTTGGCAGTCTACTATTTTTCTGGGCATAACTCAAGTCATCCCAACACGACTGAAAAGGTCATTCCACAACTCAATGGCAATCCACATTGGAGTATAATATCCGTCCCTATTAATCATTTTACTCGTTCCCCTTTATCCTCTCAGCTCCCTCACCTGTAAAAAGTGTCCAAATTCATTGCACAAATTGAAATGTGACCTTTCTGATGCTTAGACCACTCATTGATAATCTCACTTGTTTCTGGATGAAAATTGCTTGAAGCATATTGTTTCATGGAATCCACCTTAACTGTTGGGTGTTTGGCCACAGGTAAAAGTGCCCCGGGCTGCTAGATATATCTAGAAATAACCCGAGTATAGGACCTGCTAGATTTTTTAGCCTTTTCATTTTGATGTTTTCTTTATTCCTTTTATGGCTGTGGTTGTTTCGTACCTGTTTTACACAAACGTTTTCTATATCCATTTGTTTGTTAATTCTATGTATGAATTAAATTTTGGAACTTTCTGAAGCACCTGCGTGCTACATATTCATGATGATTTTGGTTGCTGATGGACTCAGAAGAAAAAGAAAACTTTAAGGGCTCGTTTGGGAAGTGAGATGAAATGAGTATTCTGTGAATAGTAGTGAAATGGTTTCAGTTAAGATATTTATTGAGTTTTGGGAAAGGAGAGAAAAAAAGTTGAATAAAAGTATTATAAAGTTAAAATATTGTTAGAATATTATTTTTTAATATTATTTTTGTTTTGAAATTTGAAAAAGTAGTATTGTTTTTTGTGTTTTGTTTGGAAGCTTGAGAAAGTTGTAATGATTAGGTAATGATTAGATGAAAAAGTTGAAGATTTGAAATTGAAATGTGTTTGTGTTTTAGTGATGTTTGGGAAGGAAATTATGAGAATTTTTTATATGAGATGAGATGAGATCATCTCACTTCCCAAACAAGCCCTAAATCGTTTATTTTCAACGTCCGAAGTAGTTGTAACGAGTCTCAGTTCAGTCAAACTTCTAGTTTTTTAAGTTTCATATGTTTGAAACTAAGTACGAAGCTCAGGCCTTTGCCATTAGGCTTACAAGCTTCTTCCCTATCATAAGTTTTTTTTTTTTCCCATTCTTTTTAATAAGTTAGGCTTTATATTGGTTTTAGTCAAGTGAAAAATCAAAAGCAGCAAAGATAATGCCATGTCTTAAAACCATAAATAATTGCCAACATATTCATGCCCCCAAAACCAAGGTAATTATCAAATTCATATTTGTCGTCATTGCTTTTGTATGTATATGTATAATATTAAATTACATAATAACTATTAGACCTGTCAGTCCCCTGGATCAATTAACTATCATGGTTTTAGAACATTGATCTCAATTATTTTGTCAGATGCTGCTAAATTTTCAAGTTTCTGTGTACAGCATGCTAGACATGCGTGTATAATTTTTTATTCTATTTTATTAGACCATTCATCAGTAACATATACAATGATGATGCACCTGACTCTGTTATAATCAAATTAACAAAATAAATAAGTTAACTTTTGTAGGGAATCATAACTGCTCCAATGCTGTTTGCCATGGAAGAGTTCCCTCAGTTGCGTGCAGTTGTTGACCAGGGATTTGATGACCCTGCGAATGTTGATCTCGTAAGTCCATATAGAATACTTTCTTTTGATTTATTTTATTTTCAGACTGTTGTATGTGATTTGCGACGCTTGTTGCTGAAGCAACTACAGGCGATGCACAGTTTCTAATGTTTTTTCTCTTACAAGTTAATACTGCATGCTGTCTTGTAAAGATCAGCTGATTTTAAAATCCTCTAAGTAGGACATAGGGATTCAGAATTCCCATCAAGTTTCTACACTATTTGTCATATCTTCGTTTCTCCTGATTTTAGTAACATGGGGCCTGGATATTTGACCTGAAAAGATGGGCACTGTTTTGGACTCTTTATTTGTGCATTTTATCGCTTTTGAATAAATCTCCCCTGCCTTCAGAAATATCGAATGTGGCTTTGATCTACAGAATAGCTTCCTTCTAAACCATTTCTTTTGTTATTCCCATTTTCAGACGCGTGTCTGTCTTTATTTTTTGTTCACCTTCACAAGAACCCAATTCCCTAAACCGTTTTCTTTCTGTTCGGTCGATAAAACTGAATAACAGATCATGTTTTCTTGTAAGATATGGGTACAGTAGTATACTGTAACTTGTATGATTTACTAGTTGCCTTCTGCATTTTTTTTTTTTAATGGAAACTGGATGTGCAAGTTTGTTCAGTCTTATTGTCAAACATGGGCCCGTGTTATTCTGATACTTCAGAATACTAAAGCAATTATGAACTATCAGAATCCTTTAATGACATTACCATTTCTGGTAAGTACATCACAATTCTTCTATTGGATTCGATTTCTGAAAGTTGAACTCTATCTGAAAAAATTAGGCTCTTGAGTACCTCGGGAAGAGTCGTGGAATACAGAGAGCAAGGGAGCTAGCCACAAAGCATGCCAACCTTGCTGCAGCAGCAATTGATTCTCTCCCCGAGAGCGATGATGAAGAAGTAAGAAAATCAAGGAGGGCACTCGTACATCTCACTCAAAGGGTCATTACCAGAACCAAGTGACAAACAAGACTTGTAATTCACAACTTAAGAAGATGACATTTGTTTCTGTAATGTGAGGGGCAATGCTCCTTGTTTTTATCAATATTCATTCAATCATTCCAGTTGTTGTTTTTCAATAATTTCATGAAAATGACTCATATCTTGTAAATTAAACTCTTAGTTTGGAGTAATGACAACACAGGTGATCTTCTAGTATCTGCTCCAAATAGTGACATCTAGTTCTGCTTTGCAAATATGACTTGATTGCTATTGTCCTGACAATTCTTTGAGTTCTCCTGTGTTTGGAAAGTACTTAATTTAAGCAGTCACGATGGATGTCTTATTGACACTGTTCTTGACCACACAAATTGGATAGAAAATGGATCTATTTTAATCAGATTAAATTTAGCTTATTAGATACATCTTCTATTCTCACTAAATCACAATCAATAGCCGCACATATGGGTATATTTGAACTCTTAAACTCCAATACAAAAGAACTATTGTGACTTCCTTTCAGCCGATTGAAATCTTATTTCACCTTTTTTCCCATATCTATGCTAATGGAAATCTTATATTCAAAAGTGACTCGTCTTCCGATGGCAGTTTATACTCGGCTTAGATTGCATAAATATACTTAGGACACAAATCCGAGAAAATAAGGTAACTATTTTTTTGTTATAAACCATCACACAACCATGTTTTACCATAAAAATAGCATAGGGAAAAGCAGTCTGTAGACCTCATTTATTTACAAACTCATTTATTAATACATCAAATATGTTATTGATATAGAAGCTTGTCGCATTTACGAGTAACAAAATATTGGTAATAAATCTTACAATAAGCAGCGTGTTTACACAATGATCGTAAGTAATAGAATTCTATAAGAGCTAACATGGGATAAGTTAAAATGTATCTGTTGTATTTGAAAGGTATTATTATAAGTAAGATAAATATTGATCATAGATAGATTAACCTCCTTGACTTGTCCCAACTCGGTTTGAGAAATGTTTTAGTAGAATCTGATTCAAGTGTTGTGGTTGGTTGGTTTCTTTTGAGGACTTGTAATTATTGGTATCTTTGGGATTATTGGGATGAACTTTTGAGTCTTTCTTCTTTGATTGATATCCGAGTTTGGCATATGTTCAGAGGCTAACATGGTAGCTGATTTCTTTGCTAAGGAAGGGTCGAATGGAAGGGTTATGGATTTTTTTGGAGAAGTTTTTGGTCCGGGGCAATTTCGTGGACTTGTACGTACGGATAGATGGGCATGCCTTATGTTCGTTGTTAGTAGTTGTTTGGTTTTGGAGGTTGTTTTATTGATGTATTCATGATTTTCCTCCTCTTGAGTGAGGGTTTTATCAATAAACGGAGGTGCTGCCCTCCTTTTTAAATAAAAATTTAAAGAAAAAAAAAAAAAAAACCTCCTTGATATCATAATTATTTTGTCCTTTTTTTTTCTAGAATAAAAGTGTCAAAAATAGAAAAGAAAGGCGCGAGTAATTCGATCACTTATCAATATCTCAAAACGGAGTGAACCACTATACAGGTAAAAGCAGCCATTATCATCACTATCGTTCTCATCTTCATCTCTGATATCGTTATTGAGTTATACAAGTACAGGAAGGAGATGCGGCACATTGCAAAAGCGTCAAACAAACATACAAATTTTAGAATATATATTATCTACTGGAATTCCAAAACCATTTCTACCTATAATTCATGCTTCATGCATGTCCCTCATCATGTGCGTGTCTCGACAGACTGCTTCAGCTACTGAATATGTATCCAGACTCTGCTCATAATTTGTACTTTTGATCTTCCAAGACATTAATGTGAGTTTCAAAGGATCCCGGTTACTCCCGCTAGTTAAGGAAGACATCTTGGGAGATGAAAGCAGCCCATGCATTCTACAATCACAGCAAGGTAATGATCCAAATTAAAATTACTCATCAACATTGTTTCACAAACCATGCTTTCAAGTTTCTTGCCGTTTTCCTACTTCGTTTTCCATTCCTTATAAGCCAACCTCGTAAAACGTCTTGTTCGTGTGCGTGTTTATTGAAGTGCCTGGATTGCATCGAATATTTGCAAGAGAACAGTTACCTGGAGAATGGAGAACGCCTTCTCTGCAACATATTTTTGTGGGAGTGTTGCTCCTCTTTGTTGAAGCTTGTCTGGGTGAAGACATAGCCTTGCTTTCTGATAAGCTTTCTTCACTTGTGAGCTGTCTGTTAGGCTTGTTAGGGGTATAGCCTGCCAGCCACTATCAGGCCAGAGAATCTGAATCCGTGTCAAACCAAACGGTTATTTATCAACATGAGTTTCATCCCATTTTAGCCATCAAAGCCAAAAAAACATTCTATCATGTCAAGCATCAAAGATCTTACTTGATGTAGTTTTGAAATCAGCAGCTTTATGTTGGTTTCTTTGCCAGCAGACCACAGCCTTATGTATTCATCATATAGCTCTACTTCCATCTATGGTTTAAAAGAAAGTAAAAATATAAAATAAAAGCCAATTTCGTGATCAGCTGTAGAAATTTATTGCAACGTACAGAATCTTTTTCGCAATATCGTGAAGGTTTTAGTTTTGGTCCTGGTAATGCAATCCTGATTTTTGTAAGAAGCTTACATTTTTTTCTGACTCTTCTTCTTCTTCAGCTGTCCAATTTCTTTTTCCAGCTTCCTGCAAAAGAGGGGGGGAAAGGAGATGTTAAAATATTGGCATTATCATTACTTACTTCATCAGTCGTTCCCCATTAATATTAATATATATATATATATATTTTGTATTGACTATGCAAACACCACTGCGAGTCAAAAAACATTACTTTACCTCTGTAGACTGATGAGTCGTTCCATGCCCATCTACAGGTTGATGTGAAAATTCACTTGCAGTAGGCCTTCCTGCATTATATTATGTGAAATTTTTTTCATTCATCTTCTCGTTGGATTCCTAAGATTCGTCAAAATAAATAACCACATTACCTTCCATTTCAACAGGCTGCTCATTGTCATGGTGTCTTATGCTCAAATCTTTCTCAGTACTCTGTGTTTGAGACTTCTCTCTGAACCATGCGATTGTTTCGTCAATAGAAACTGTTTCACTGGTTCCCTCCCTATGGTCACAATTGATCTCTATGACATAAGAGCTCATAACTTCATCGTCTTCTTGTTCGGACAATACATGATCCGGAATCCCGGTTTCAGCCTCGGGGTCCTGATGTAGTGAAGACACAGCTGAGGAAGAGGAGTTGAGCTCTAGATCATCCACAGTAGACACTTTGACACTTCGATATGAATTCGGTTCGATACTAATGGTTTCTGGGGAAGAGACCCGCCGACTTGGGAATCCATTGTAGAAGCTTTTGAAGTTCTCATGGTATTCATTTTCCATGAATTGGTGCTCGGTGTGGAAAGAGCGATTGCGAGGAAAAGCAGGCTTCCCAGCAGCTTGTTTCTTCCCATGTTCTAATTCGGGCATCATGGTTGATGAGTTCCATCTACATGGAACACTGATTGGCCTGCAGTGATCAAGTTATACAATCTTAGTAAGTTTTGAACCTTTGATTACTCAGCATTCTTGTGAGTGTTGACTATTGGCTTTCTGAGTTATGAAAAATTTCATAATATCCGTTGTTCAGTGACAATTTCCAGATGAAATTACCAGGATTATCTTAATTAGCCAGTACGGAGAGTACTCAGGTGTGATCAATAGTAAATACTCATAAAATGTTTTAGACCAAAGGGAGTCAACATCTCTGAGGCCATGATTGGGTAGAGAAACATTTTCAACCCATTTCATCTATTATTATAATTTTTCTAAATTTCTATATAAAATATAATAAAACGTTCAACTTTTTTAAATCTCAAAACAATAATAATATAGACACGTGTCTCTCACCCAACAGATCTAGTTCTAACAGTAATTGGAGCTAAGCTCGGTCTCTCAATATGTCTCTCTCTTTCTCCATTCTAAATTTTAGAGTCCAGACATGAATATTAGAAGATCCAAAAAGCATTTATATCTATCTTTTTCGAATCCGACCATAGAAGCTATATTTATAAGATAATTATAGGGATTGAGATTCCAATTTCCCTTACCAACAAAATAGAAATTTAAAAATAAAAATGGGGATTATTTATGCATCTATCTAAGGTACAAGTATATATTTTACTTCCTTTTGTATATCATATCTAATTATCATATTTATATAAAAAAGTTCTTCTAATTAGTTATTATTCACTACCTCATATTTTATGAAAAATATTCTTATACTTTATAAAAAATATTTTCATACCTTATAAAAAATTTATAGATGTGAAGTGTGAGTGAATACCATGCATAATAAATAAAAGATTAAGGATTAAAAATAAAAGATAAATTTTAACATTAAAGTTCTGATTTTCTTGCTGACAACTAATTTCTATTTAGACTTTTACGATGCTACCAGAATAAACGTACGACGCAACGGTCTATCACCCCCGGGTTTCTGTCCCGCAATTATCGGAGGTTCGGAGCCTAACGACATCGTCCTGCCATGCATAATTCTTACAATACCCTTACCAGACATTAAAAACGTAAAGCTTAAAACGAGTTTTTAACTTTTATATGGCAAACGAGAGGGACATAAACGTCAAATTTGAGTATCCAATGCAGAAAGAAGTTAGGAGTCATTCACATGAGCACTGGAGCACATTTCAGTTACGCTACCTGAGCTTTGAAGCGAAAGAGGACAATGCCACGTCATCTCCGATCATCGGCCGGAGAGGGCTCAACTCTTCCGAGCTTAGAACCGACGAGGAGTTCGACTTCGACTTCGACTTCGCATTCGAATTCGGCCTGGAGCGCTCCCTCGACCTCCTAAGATGATCATCATGATCCGATCCAAATATATCTCCGAAGAACCCCTCACTCCTAGCCGGAATCCTGAACGCCGGAAGACTCCGTCCGCCCTTCCTCGCTGGAGTCATAGACTCCCTCTGCCGGAAAACCTCCTCGTAGAAATTGGCGGAGCCAGGCTTCACGTAGTCGGCGGAGAATTTTCGCAGAAGGACACTCCGCGGCGGCCCGCCATAGACGTCGGCGAAGTCTTCGGGGTCCAGTGTATCTTCGTTGCCGAAAACGGATCTTCCGGAGGACGTGTCCTCCATGGAACGGCGTCGAGGGAGGGCTGGCATTCCCATGCGCATTCGCCAGGAGTCGTCCATAATATATTAATAGTCCGGCAGCGGAGGCCGGTTGAAGTATATACAGAGACTTGATTAATATACAGTACTGAAAGAAGGACGCTCTACGTGCTTTTATAATATGGAGAGAGACTCAGGACAAAAGGAGCTTTGTGGAAAAGTCAGCAACTTTTTCTTTTCTTCTCTTTAAACAAAGGATTTCTGTGTCCAGTGTGTGGTGGCTAAAGAGGAACCCCAGACATGGAAACATCACAAAGGCGATGATGAATGAAATCTTGATGATGTTTTCCAATATCTTAACAGTAATTACCACACGCTTGCTTACCTGGAAAAATAAAAAAATAAACATGTTTTCGGTTCAATCATGGTTTTTCTGTCCCCACAAACACAACCTTTTCTGCCCTTTTCTTTTTCGGTTGCTTTTATTTTTCTTAGAGAGTGAGTTTAATAGTGTTGTTTATATATAAACTACATGATGTTGTAAAAAATGATGACAATAAAGCAAACGTAAATAAGAAATAATCAAACAATCAATCTCACAACACAAGTTTACGTGCTTTAACAATATGCCTACGTCCACAAAGCTATAAAGGATTTCATTATGTTAAGGAATCGCAAGATATATTTTTGGGATGATTTTTCACTGTTTAAAATTTCCATATTGTACAAAATAAACATATTTATAGGGTTATACGGTAGAAATCTTAATTTTTATTTTTCTGCAATATTCGCTAGAGCAGAATGTCGAGTGACCTCTTTGTATGGTTTTCGCTTAAGCGCCGAGTTGAGCAACTGTCGAGCGAACTCTCTGTCTGGATTTCACTCAAGCCCATTATCGAGCGAACTTTTTATTTTGGTGCTTCTTGAATAAAAAAGCAGTGCCAAAAATAGTCTCATTAAAAATCCACTCAAAATCATAACGAATTATTATCGGGCCGGATCATTAAGTCGGACCACCACAATAATAACTTCACAAAACCAACACAAGATTGATTGTAATAAAGAGTAGTTATTCTAAATATTTATAGCGGTGCTACTCTGCCGCCTGAGTAGCACCGCTCAAGTGTACCGCTAGTTTATTTTCAACTCTTTTTTTTTCTTTTCACATTTTTTTAATATATTTAAATATTTTAAAAAATAAAAAAATACACTAATACATTTAAAATCACTTTCTTAATTATTAAATAAAAAAAAATTAAAATGGCAAGCGGCCATACACTTGAGCGTTAGACTTCGGACGGCAAAGTAGTATTTCTCAAATATTTATACATATGACTTAGATTGGCTTTATAGATATGTCGTCGTTATATGTACATGGATCATGGAGTCGTTGCCCGCTTATTGACATACCTAGCTAATACATCATCGATAATAAAAGAGTTGAGAAATTTTAACTTTTTTATAATCATAATGAGTCATATGACGAGTGGTGTACTTTGTAAGAGTTATTTTATCGGTATAAGTAGAGTACTAGAATATCTTTAACACTTGTTACAGCCGCTGCATTAATTTGAAAATAGAAGAAAATTAATTAAGTTGGACTAGTGAATTAGCTGTAACTGAAAAAAAAAAAAAAAAAAAAAAAGTTGTGGGAAAGGATTGTTGATACCGGAAGAGGGGACAATGCATGCCCTCAAAAGCTCTTCACTTTCCAACCCGAGAGAGAGAGAGAGATCATCATCAATCCTGCAATCAAAGAATATTGCCATTAATCTCAGCAGTGGCATAAGGTACGTAATTATTATTAGATAAGGGTTAGGTGCCAGAAATTTTTAAAGCAAAAGAGAAGATGATGTGATGCCCATGAGAGATCCCATTAACAATGACATCTTCAATTTTAATTTGGAGATAAAATGTTTAACAGGAAAGGAATTTTCTTAGGCTCCGAATTTGTATTGAACGAACAGTCAAATTTTAAATTAAATCTAATATTTAAATATAAAATACTTAATTTTTAAATTATTAAATTTATCTCAATTCAAAATTTTTTTAAGCGTAGGATTTACGATCTTTTTTAACTCAATATTATTTTATACATGAAACTCACAATATTTTTTAACTTTCTATAAATATATTTAAATCTATCTTAATATCTAAACGTATCTAAACTCATTTTATATAAATCTTATAAAATTCATTCTATAATCTCAATTTATTATTATTTATAAAAAATTCAATTTATCTTAATTCAACTTAACGTTAAGAGCAGATTGACCTACTTTTTTAACTTTTTCCCTTTTTTTTTTTTGGGGGGGATAAGTAGATCTACCTACTTACTAAAACACAAATTACAATGTTGGCCGTCTGCTTCTTTTTCAGGAATGTGGTGGTCCAGAATCAGAGCATTACCCGATCGATTGCCCACACACACATATATACGTACATATTCACCTCCACTGACTAGTAAATTGTGGTAGAAATTGTAGAAGTCTTGATTAGTAAATTGTGTGTACTTATATCAATGAACGTGGATGATATTATTTTAAAAAAGATATTATTATAATTTTAATTTTTTTAAAAAAAATAATTATATGAAGTTGCATAAATAATTTCTATTTGAGAAATGTATTAAGACTTATTTTCTCCTTGAATGCACATTAATGAGGTCGCAGATATTGCAATCAATCATTCAAAATTATGTTTATCTTAATAATATCGATCCGGCTAGCCTATGATCACTACTCATAATATTAAATATTATATGTTTTTCATAAACATTAATTAATATGTGGATCTCAACAGAGCAAGCATTGTGAATTATTCACTTCACCTAAAAATTTAAAAATAAATAAATAAATAAAACACTTCACTTTAACATAACTTGCGTGAAAAAGTCAAGTCAGTATTTTCAATCAACATATTTATTATTTTTTCTTACTTTTAATTAAAGCAGAAGAACTTTATAAGAGTATATATTAGATAAATAGCACCGAAAATTAATGTCAAGTCAGTCAATTGTTTCGTCCCATCTTCGAGAAATCATGACTTAATTCATTTTCTGGACTTTATAGATAAAAATTAAATTATGGATTAATTTTGTATAATTGACAGATCATGTTATCTGTATCTCATTAATTAGTGGATGAACCAAATATTGGAGCTTATAATTAATATTCCATTTAATTAATGATTTGATGATGTTTTCTATACTATTGGATTCTTCATAAAGTTTTCTATAATTTAATTAAAAAGTATATTCTCTAAAAATTTTCCTAAATTTTACTCATCTTTCAAAAACTTTCTACATCTCATTCATCATTCATATCTCTATTCTATTAAATAATATTTCTCTATTATTTCTTTTTTATTTTTTTCTCTCACTTCTATTTATAATCTTAACTACTAACTCTTTTGTTTTATTATCTTCTTTTCAAATATCACATTCTACTAAATACTTATACAATTTTGACTATCGAATACAGTATTATTTTTCAAACTGAAATCTATATTATAAAAATAGTAATTTTTTTTAATATGTGCATTTTCTAACGGTAACATTTTGAACTTCTGCCCCCAACGGTAATATTTTTTGTTTTTTCTCCCACAGTAATTTTTGTTCTCTTCTTTCAAACAGTAACATTTGTTGCCCTATATATAATGATAAATTTTTTCTCTATAAATACGTATTCTGCTTGCATTCACATTCTCACAAACTCAAGTCTCATTTAATCTAAAGAATCGAAATTCAACAGTCTCCCCTGATATCTCACTCCTTTCATCAAATGGCTCGTACCTTCTTTCGTAAATTACTCACATACCGATCCTCTGAAGATGCGTTGGATGTTGTTCTTAATGACGAAACCGATGGACAATCATTGAGGCATCATGGCAATAGTCAACGCCATAAATTCATTCAGCGTGATCATATTCAAGGGCACGAGCGTCTATTTCATGATTATTTTGCAAAAAATCCAGTATATCCCTCGAATCTATTTCAAAGCAGATTTCGGATGAGCATTCCCCTATTTCTCCATATTCTAAATAAGGTAAAGTTTTATGAGCCGTACTTCGTCCAAAAAAGAGATAGTGTCAGAAGATTTGGTTTATCTTCTATGCAAAAGATAACCGCATCACCTAGAATGCTGGTATATGGGGTTACTGAAGATTTTATAGATGAATACATACATATTGATGAAAGCACTGCAATGAAGAGCCTTAAAAAATTTTCTAATACAATAGTAAGTGTTTTTTCAGAATCATACTTACAGTCACAAAATGCAAATGATATTATTTAATTGATTGCGGTTGGTGAACAACGAGGAATCCCATGAATGCTGGGAAGCATTGACTGCATGCATTGGAAGTGAAAAAATCATCCCGCAGCCTGGAAAGGTATGTACTCCGGCCACATTCGTGAATCAACTATTATTTTAGAAGCAGTTGTTTCATATGATATCTGGATATGATATGTATTTTTTGGTATGCCCGATTCATATAACGACATTACTGTGCTAGAGAGATCTTCTATTTTTACGGAATTTGCCCAAGAGCGTGCTCCTCTAGTTAATTACATAATCAATGGCAACGACTACACTATGGGGTATTACCTTGAGGATGGTATTTATCCCAAATGGCAAACTTTTGTGAAGATGATTCCATCACCACAAAGGAATAAGAAAAAAATTTTGTGAAAGCACAAGAATCCGCAAGAAAAGATGTCGAGCGTGCATTCGAGGTACTTCAACAACGATTTGCAATCATAATGGACCTTCCTGAATGTTCAAAGTCAATGAACTAAAAAATATAATGAAAGCATGTGTTATTCTACATAATATGATCATTCAAGACGAGTGTGATGATAGTGAGGGTCATGACATTGAATATGATCAACTCGATGATGATGCTCCGGAACTGTCGTGCAATCATACAACTGAGCTTACGAACTTCATCCAACATCATCATCATATTAAAGATAGCTCGGCACATTATCAGCTCTAAGCAGATCTAATTGAACATCAATGGTTATTATTTTCCCAACAGTAGACATGTCGCATAATTTTTTATTTGTTTTTTCCGCCATTTTCATAGTGATAATATTTGAGTTAATTACGATAGTTTCGTATTCCTTTCATGTTAGTAGTGGCTATATTTGAGCGTGCATTTGTAATAGTTTCTGAAATTGTAATGACCAATTTCCTTGTTTGACCATTTAAATTTAGACAATCTAAATGAAAATTAAACTGTCTTAGTATCAATAATATTGTCATATATCTTTGTTTGAAACAAAAAATAAAGAAATAAACTGTGAAATTTTTTTCAATTTTTTATCAATCCAAATGTGCAAGATCATTGCATCTCGCCATGATTTCCCTCAGCAGTTTCTCAAAATATAATCGCTGCAATGCTAGCATGGCACTAACATCCATCATCATAATGTGCTGATCCGCTTCCTTCTTGGCGAGTTCTACTTTCTCTGCCTCCAACCTCAATCTTTCGTCCTCTTGACAGATTTTATTTAACTCTTTTTTCTTGTCAATTTTCATATTCTCTGCCTCCAATCTCAGTTTTTCATCTTCTTGATAAATTTTATTTATCTCTTTTTCCTTATCATATTCCATCTTCTCGATCTTAAGGCTATAAAACTCTTTCTCCTAAGCACGTGACTCCTCCAAAAGCGTATACTTCAGCCTTCTGAGCACAACAATCTCATCTTCTATCATACTTTTAGCCTTTCGTTTTCCTTTCTCAGCTTTCCTTTCCATTGGTCGGTCCAATTCGATCACATCATTATCCATCATATTATCTGGCCCAAGATCAAAAATTGAATCTATCGTTTCAGCGCCCGAACATCGAGTCGGAGTCGGGGACGGGAACATTGTCTTCCTTCGCTTTGGATTCTCCTTTGTGGAACGCCAAATTCATTTAGGTTGGTCCTTCAACAAGTGCCAACAATGCTCGAACTGGAATGAGCATTTCTCTAGCAATTGGTACATAACCTAGCCTTGTCATACTAGCATGTAAACAAAATAACGACATGTTAAACCAATGTGAAAAAAAAAAAACTAATTATTCGTAACTCAAGTAAGAGTATGGATATTTACCTTGTCTTGCTCGGTCATACCACTTTGATTCAACCATTCAACTTGGGTTAGTTTCACACAAAATTTGTTTGTCGCCTTTTGAATAACTAACCACCAATGTATTAAAGACTTTATTGTCCAATCATTTATGGTTTCTTTAAATTACTCGAATTATTCAAAAAAAAATTTTAAAAGTTAGGAGTGTTTTTAGTTTGTTCTCTGAAAGGCATCAAGGCTACAATTAAGCCATGCAGAGACAAATAACTTGTCTTCTTCGGGGGTGAAGTTCACACCCCTTATTGATTTCCTAACTCCGATAGGATTGTTATGGAGTAGGGGTGGAGAGTTATTAACAGTTATAGGAGAGTTTCCACTTTGCTCACAGTAAATGGGGTCTTGTTGAAGATCTTAACTTAAGAGGTTGGTGAAGTACATATGGCCAGGATCTTGTGAATCCATATCTAAAAATGAATTGAAATGTTAGACACGTAACTATGAAGTTTGGAATTTTTCCATCACTGGCTCAAGAACTGAATGGTGACATCTACAAAATTTGGCCACCCTCTCATGGCTAAACAACCGGTTGCCACTACTTGTTGGTCATCCGAATTATCTAGCCATTGAGGAAATGACCATAAATTTTCTGTATCCCCACTACGCTTTGTCATCATCATAGTCGAGGGGATTTAATTTACACATTACTTTTCTATCACAAAATAATGATACAGCAAAAAACAAGTGCACAACTGACCAATTCACACAAAATAATAACCAAACAACATGCAAATCACAATAATACTAAATAAGAATATTCTCATTAGATTTCCCATAAAATTCTAAAAATAAAGAAATAAATGGGACTTAGAATGGTGAAAATATTGACAACATACGTAAGCAAGGAGCCATTCACATCGAATGGCTGGAAAATCCCCTTGAACGTTCATTGCATTTTCTGGAAAGTACCATAAATTGCAATATGGCAATCCGGGTGAGGATTATCCCGCCATATCGATGGAACCTATTAACACTTGTGAATTAACCCGTACTATAACACCATCATCATAGCCTAATAACAGCCCCCTCCCCGAGAGATATGAAACATTGCAAAGAAACCCAAGAATACAAATTATCCATGGAAAGAGCAATGAAACATAATTGGTTTAAGGAACCTAAAATTACATTTTTTTAGGATATCATGAAATTTACATAATTGGTTTAAAGAACCCATGAAATTTACCCATCATTTCTTTTTTTCAATTTATAGTAAAATGTATGCACATTAAACCTCGAGGAAGAAAAGAAAATCGCAAATAGGGTTCAAAAGATGGTTGTATGCTAATGAATAAACAACTTCCGTAGGAGGTTCCTCAAAACATAAACTGAAATAAAAGAAAGACTTATATCTAATATGAGACTTCAAACCAAATGGATTATAACAAGAGAACCACTTCAAGTGAGTTTTCATCATTCAAGTTTAGCCCGAATCTTTATAAAAAAAAATCTTTGATTTTGTAAATTTTTATCCAACAAAGTTCCTAAGTGCAAATATATATCTTTTCTTTTTAAATATCCGATTTATTATTTTTGTCAATTCAACCCAACATCATTCAATTGCTTTCAATAGTTCCTCTCCCATGAAATCGAACACCACAAATAATTACATAGTATATGTTGAAAGAAGATAAACCACAAGTTGAATCACACATTAAAAAAGAGATAATTTCAAAACTGAGAAAAATAAAACAATAGGTCCCATATTCCATAAACCTGAGCTTAATTAAGTATTTCATTAAATGATGAAAGATTCTCACTTTTAAGGCATTCAAAAGTACATACAATGTCAAGACCCAGATTCTTTTTCTTTCTCCTAATTTACACAGCAGCCAAGCATATGGTACACAAAAAAGGTACATATTTTAAGTTTCAAGCAAACCAAGAGGCATATATTGTATGATATAAAGCATCAGAAGCCAATACATGAAGGAAAGGGAAATCATCATGAAGCAAAAGGGAAAAAAAATACATCAGCTATTCAGTTTCTTCTTCTTTCTGTAACTGGAGATTTCCACAGTAAGTAAACAGCCCATGAATGAAAATGAGGGTAAAATCAAAACGATCCCACACAAGCATAACATAAAACATAATTTTAATTCAATAAATCTAACTGAATTTTCGCAGTAACCAAACAACGATGAGAAAAATGATAGCAAAATTGGAAATATCAGCTTCGATCGCAACACAAAACAAATTTCACAACCACATAAGTCCAAAAGTCACATCTCATAGAAAGTGAAAGAAAAAACATCTATACAGAGTAATTTAAAAAACAAAATTTACGAAACATCATCACTTTCTTGGCAGCCGAACACTCAACACAGCCAACCAAAATACAGACAAATCAATAGCAACTCAAGATCAAAATGAGAACCGGTTTCCTCAAACAAAGCCCAAAATGAGAATGACTAAACAAGAGTGACAAAAAATAAAAATAAAAAATTGAACCAATCTGAAAGCAAAGAAACATTCTCAGCAGCCAAATAGCAAAAAGATCGCCGACGCAGAGCACCAAATTGTAGGCTCTCAATCGCATACTTTCCTTGATCATGGCCTCGGGAGGAAGAAAAAAGAAAAGAGAGAAACAAAGAATGAGAGAAGTATGAAATGAGAAAGTTTTTCGAAAATGAGGGAGAGGGGCTGTGAAATTTGGTGTTGTAAAATCAAAGTCAAAATTTTGAAGAAACCAAAATCAAAACTTATAAAATTTGCCGATGGAGAGGGGCTGCGATCGTTGGTGTTTCGGGGGAGGGGTCAACGCTGAGAGAGAAGAAGATGCGGAACAGAAGGCCTCTAGAATGCAATGGGGATCTGGGAACGACTGTAGATCCCGTAAACTTAAACCGCAAAATGGAGAATCCAAAACCCTAAATTTATCCCCAAATTATAGGGATAGATCTCATATAGGGAATCTAATGAAAATACTCTTAACTCTGATCATGTGATCATCCTTGAATTAGGAGAAACCTTTGGTTAACATGATCAGTACTTGAGGAAACCCTTGCTCGATCTGATCCAATATTATACTTCATGATAATCATCCTTGAAACTTTAGGTAAAAAGTCGATCGACCTCGAGCTAGTAGTACTACTGATCTCTCGACACACACAAATAATGGTCATGTATAATTGGCATCAACGTACGTACAACATGAGATGATTGTTGTTATAAATTCTATATTTGAACTTTGACATATATAGATATTGATCATATATATATGGCACTCATAGCTAGTAAAGCTATCGTCGGTGATGATTCCCTATGATTTATTTATGAACATCGAACAATTTAATTTGAACTCTTGGGATTGGAGGCACTTGACATGAGCTTGAAAGCTCAAGATCTTCCATTAGTGCATGTAGCCCCAGCTAATTGGTATATATAAATAACATCGTATAGATCAATGGGACGTCATGTCTATTTTAGAGAAGTGCTAGATCTACGAAAAAATTCTTTATAGACTAAGCATTTTTTAAAATTTTTAACTAAAACTAGATCTTTGACTTATGCCTTCTCTTGTTTTCAAGGTTGATGAGAACTAAAGGACGTCTCGCAATATCAAAAGTAGGCAAGCTTGCACGAGTTCTGAGTATCTTTATGTCTTTATGTTAACTTAATTGAGTAGTTAAGAAAACCGTATGTAATTTAGACACGGGACACATCAAGGACTCAATTAATGGATGTTTCCTGGAAACCATAGAGGGAATGAAATTACTAACGGATCAAAATTATACAGAGATTCTCTTGGTATTTCTATAACTTATAAATAAAACCAGTGACAATAACAAGCAACAACAGTAGAATCATTGGCTGTTGATGGGTCGGCCATGAAGCAGACAAGCAAGAAGTTTCGATATGGTGACATTCATTCTCAACTTGGAAATCCTCTTTTTTATCTCTTCAATCCAAAAGCAAAAGAATGTTCAAAGCCCCCACCATCTTTTATCATACAATTGCTCCGCCAGTACCTTTTCATCTCATCTCTATCTTTTTCATCTTTTCAGATTTTGTTTCTTCCTTTCACCGTAAGATGCCCTGAATTAGTTGTAAACAACATGACAAATGCTTCGGGGCTTCTTATGGTGAAAGGAACAAACACATCTACTTGAACTATAAAGCATGGCGCAATACTTTGGTGAGAGGAATATATATACAATGTCAAATCTCTATGAATATCCTTGCAACTTGGGGAACTTAGGTGGTAACCAGCTGATCTAATGCTGTACTATGAACCTTAAAGTTATGGTACAAGCTAGGCATTCTTTGTGGTCTCAATTCAACTTTGAAATAATTTCTGCATCAACTTCCATTACTAAATTTTTGAGCCTCAAATCCAGTCCAGCAGGTCCCTCCCCCTACAGTCCCAATCCTCAAAGTCCAGAGAATTCTGTCAAAAAGCTGTCACTATATATAAGACCACATCAGTTTAGGCCGTCCCTTAAGAACCAACCACCACTTGGCACTAGGCCAGACTACGTACATATATAAAAGTAATGAGGATGATCCGCATCTTGAAAGTTCTTTTAAAAAAACACCTATGAGGATATACATTCCACCTGTAAAGATTGGACTGGCACTTGGGTCGCATGCAGGTGGACAATAATGGAGGATGGTCGAATAAAGTTGCCACATGAATCCACAAGAAGGACACCCTAAAAGTGGTAGGAAGGGGACAGACCCTCCACAAGTGAAGAGCATCCCAGCTTTACTATGCAACGTCCATTATAGGATAATTACCTCAGATAAAAGAAGAACAGTCAATACACGTGTAAACCTAAGGTAACATCTCAAATTTGTACTTGTTCTCTACTTTCAATGCTAGCTGAGATGTATAGATCAATTAAAAGAGGTAATTACAAGCATGCAAAGGCAAACTAAAGAGCACAAAGGAAATGGGAGAGACATAATTATACGTACAATCCTCTAGGAAACCTTTCCACTATCAATGGAGGATGATGTTGCAATTGATCAGTTGTTTGCAACATCCTCGATCAGTAGCAACTGAAATTGGCGCAAAGGGCAAACTTCGTTACATTTTCTCTTGCTTATCTATGAACAAAATTACGAGCAGATCGCATTTCTAATGTTTGCAAAGAAAGAGCCGGGCTTTCAATACAGTGAAAATTATTGACATGATACACATTCATAGATTAAGCAAAGAGCCTTTCCCCTATGTTGGAGCCTTGGGTTGATGGGCCATGTGATGAGTCATACTTGATAAGATGAAGCTGCAGCTTTCCCACGCATAATCCAATGTTTTCAGATCCTAGCCTCCTCCCCTTCATAAGATGTTTGTGATGGACTTCAATTGGATGGGAAAAAGAATGGAAACAAAAAAAAAAATATTTGATAGGTAATCAAGAATTTTTATTCATAGGAATAGTCCAAGTACACAAGATGTATACATAAAAATTACCTAACTAGGGTTTACAAGTGAAAGTAGAAAATCATGGACATTTAGCATTTAGTCCATTAAAATCAATGACCTCCGCCCATAAGAACAAGGAAAAAAAGAACTTTAAGCTCATTCATTGTCCTCTTGCGTTCGAAACTTCTATCATTTCTAGATTGCTGCCACTTGTGAATTGCCTTGGAGGCCTCTCTAGCTTGATAGAAATCCCACCAACCTAAGGCATGGCCTATGATAATCCAATTCCCGTGAGAAAAAAAAAAAAAAAATCATCCCACATGATCCTAGCCACCTCACAATGTTAAAACAAATGATTTGCTAATTTTCCATTCTTCTTACACATGCAACAACAGTCCAACACGATTACACAACATTTCGTCATATTTTCTGTAGTAAGAATTTTATCTAAGGGGACTGTACAAAAAAAAAAAAACCTGCTTTCAGATGAACTTTCGTCTTCCATATATTCCTCCATGGAAAAGAGGTCATGCCTTGGCTAGTTAGAACTTGGTAGAACAATCTAACTGTGACTTTCGTCTTCCATATATTCCTCCATGGAAAAGAGGTCATGCCTTGGCTAGTTAGAACTTGGTAGAACAATCTAACTGTGAATCTACCTTTCTTAGAGGGACTCCAATCCACATTCCATTGAAGGGAGCCACAAGAGAAGCCCAATGCCAAATTTAGATGTTGAGATAAGATGAAAATATGTGAATAATACTGCTATTGAAATAGTTTACGAATAGTACTGAAATGGCTTGAGTTAAGATATTTTATGGAGTTTTGGAAAATGAGAGAGAAAATGTTGAATTAAAATATTATAAAGTTAAAATATTATTAAAATATAATTTTTTAATATTATCAATTAGTGCATGTCTTAGGAAAATCTCTCATCATTTTCTAATATTTTTCCACAAACCCATCTCGTATAGACTGCATACTGCCACAACCATGTAGCAAACAATTGACCAGTTCACCAGATGATATTTGAACTCCTCTCTCATCCCACTCCATAAGAATCTCATTGTAGCTTCTCAATATGGTTGGAAATAAAAATATAGTACTTGAAGATACTAAAACCCTACTCGAGGAAATTCAATAATTCCTTGTAAGTGTAAACACAGATGGAGAACAATCCTTAAAGCTATGAGAAAAAGTTGATTAGATATCGAAATGGCAAAATACACAGTTTTAAACATGGCACTCAAACATACCAGAGTCCATGTCAAAGTAGTAGCCAGAAACTGTTTATTGTACTGGGCAGGACACATCAACATACTGAAACAAAAGACATGATCGAGTACCATATGTGAGAAGGTTAATAATTAGTAGGATACAAGCCAACATGCTTTAAGGGGAAAATCATAGCAAATGTAAAGAGGGCAAAATCAAAGTTAAAATGTTTTAAGCAAACATGAACAAAGATTTTTTGTTGATAAGCCAGGAATCATTATGAAATTAAGACGAGTTATGATGCTTTACGAACTCCTAGAGTGGTCGATTTGCCAGACCTGAAGAGTTATTACCCACTGTTTTTTTATAACCCACTCACCAACAATGAAAAAAATATATGGTCATTACCTACTGAAAGTAGACTACCACCATCTCCCTTTCTCCAAAAGCATTGCATGTTAGGCTCCTCTTAATTTCCCCATTTTTAACTTCACATACTCCTAATCAAGTTTCGCTTAACTAAAAAAATAAAAAATAAAAAGAACAATGACTGCTACTCGTTAGTATTGCCGTAAGTTGTAACTGGCCTTATCAGCTTAGCCTATCGAAGAGAACAAAAAATGCCACAATAAACCTTTTATGCAAATTAACCAAGGGCATGAACCACAACAGCAGCAGAGGTAATTTTGTTTTTAGTGTCATTATCTATGTATTCTATGTGCTCTATAAGATGTTTAACTCAGTTCTTATTGTATAGTACATAGGGTACTATAATCAATTGATGGACCTATAATTCATGTCAATAATACTGGATTCTGTGCAATCATATAAGGCTTTTAAACATTTCGTTGAATTGACAGCCAAAATTAAGAGTATGGGACAAAATCAATATTCTTAAAAATCTTCACTAACCAGTTTAAATATAATTTTCCTGCCAAATTTACTTTATAAAAAAATATCATTTTTCTGCCATGGCCAAACAGAAAACAAATAAACACTCATAGACACATATGCGGGCAATTTAGTAAGAGGAAATAAGAACACACGTCTGTAGTCACATTATCAAGAGGAAGATGTACAGTTAATTTTCAAGGACAACAAAAAGAGACCAATCATGACAGATCAATACATCCATTAGTCATCAAATATAAGAATAATACGAGTAGACATGAGGACCATTTATGTATAATTGAAAGTGTAAAAAGAATCTAAGAGAACCTAAATTAATCCAATAGATTTATCTCAAAAATCAAAATTTAAATATTAACATTCAGACTGGTGACTGGTGAACTAGTACAAGTTTTAGTTGTCTGAACCTCTTGAGAGTAACAACTGACCACACAATTCTAAAATTTCATGTTATGAGAAAAGAGACCAAATCAGGGACTTGGCATGATATAGCTGATTGAGTGACGTGATTAAATTAATCACGTGATGATGGAAGAAGAGGCTTACCATGATAAAGCACTCGATGATAGCAACAAGTAATTATGATTAAAAGGTCAGATCTATAGTACCACTAGCTTCCCAGATGCTCTCGACACTCGGATACAATGTGCCCACGCTCAACAAAACGCATCATAAGCTTATCTGCCTCCTCTGTTTTTCCTTCTAACATCAGTCTTTTTGTCACCTTTTCACACAGCTTCAAGTCAGGAATCAGATTCCGGCTGAACATACGAAAGGCCACTTTATATGCCGACAAAGAAATTCCTTTGTTCAAATACGCCTCCATAAGTATGTGACATGTTTTAGCATCAATTTTTGAAGCTGTTCTCAATACCTTACCCAAGAGTTTATCAGCCTCCTCAAGATTTCCAAAACTACAAAGCTTTTCAATAACTTGATTATATACTGTTCTAAATGAGTGTCTTAAAAGCATTTTCTCTAATAATTTCAACAAATCTTCCACTCTACCCATCTGACAATAGCGATGGATAACTGCCCTGTATGTAACAGGAGTAGGATCCAAACCCTTCTTCAACATCTTCATTGTGAGTTCGGTTGCTTCTTCCATTCTACCTTTCTTTCCCAATGCATCAATTAATGTAGTAAACGTGACTGCATCAGGATGTTTGTTGCTCAGATACATATCATCAAGCAATGAAAGAGCAGCATCCAAATCATTCTTCTGACAAAACCCATGAATTAAAGTGGTAAAGTTTACCACATTAACAGCACATCCCTTGTTCAGACACTCCTCCATGAACTTTTTAGCCTCGAGCATTTTTCCCTCTCGGCAGAGAGGCTGAATTAGCAAGTTAATATCAACTGGGGTTGGAAGAAACCCCTTTCTAATCATCTCCCTTGCCAAATCACAGGCCTCAGACAATTTCCCTTCCCTACGGAACCCGTGCATCACAACACTGTAAGTGATGAAACTTGGGGTCCACCACTCTTCCTCACTCATGTTCATCATCTCCTTAGCTTCTGATGACTTTCCATGCCGACAAAGCCCATGTAACAAGGCTGTATATGATACAGTGTTCGGTTTGCAACCATTTTTGTACATCTGCCGAAGCATCTTTTTAGCTTGATCCACCTTTCCTAAGAGACAATACCCGTTAAGAACAGCAGTGTAAGTCACAACATCAGGAGTGCAACCCTTCTTGAACATTTCATTTACTAATTCTTTTGCAATGTCAGTCCTCCCAGCCTTACAGAATGAGTCAACTATTGCGCTATACCCTACTTTATCAACACAAAAGCCCCTCTCTTCTGCTTCCCTTAAGAATTCCAAAGCCTCATTCCCATGACCATGCTTGGAGAACATATGAATAAGGGTATTGTAGGTAACCTGGTCTGGAATCAATTTACTGTCCTTTACCATCTTATCCATTAATTTCCTCACTTCTTTTATCCTTTTCTCCTTACTAAGAAAACTCATCACTGTGTAGTAGCTAACTTTATCTGGGTAGCATCCCTTTAGTGGCATTTCAGCGATCAGCTCAATGGCATCATCAATGCGATGCACATCACAATACCCCTTGATCAAGCAGTTATAAGTGACAACATTAGGTGTAATTTCAACAAGTTGCATCCTAGCCAAGAACCTCAATGCCTTTTCCAGTTTATTCCCCTTCACCAAAACATAGATTGCAGTGTTACATATTGATAAATTAGGTTCAACTCCTGCTTTTTGCATCAATGTTAACACCCGCATTGCGTTCCTCAAGTTACCTGCCCGACTATACGACACCATCAAATAACCAAAAGCTTCAGGCAGGCGTTCAATACTCCTACGTGCCATGAGCCGAAGAACACGTCTAGCACCCTGACACAATTTTGTCTTACTAAGGACCTCAAGCATCGTATAGTACACAATCGGGTCATGTCTGTACCGCCACTGCCGATCAGCCCAATAGAAGAAATTCAAAGCAACCCGTTCATCCGCCTGGGAGCGCAAAACAGCACAAACTTGCCTAGGCTTAAGGCCTCTAAGTAAGTGCCTCAATTCCCCCTCAAGCTTTGGGTTCCAAGCCGACCTAAGTTGAATTAACCTACAAATCTCTCTCACCAAAGGGTGTCTAAGTTCATCCTCGTCCGCCTCATCTCTTCTTACGACTTCTCTTTGTTCACGGTTCCTATTAAACGAATTCAAGACCATAAAATCATCTTCATCATTACCATCCTCTCCTTCTTCTTCTTCGTCCTCATCGTCCTCAAGCTCTTCACCCTCATCAAAATCATTAAAGTTACAGTCTTGCTGATTCCAAGAAGCCCCGGAACCAAATTGCCTAAATCTGCGACGCCCAACATCACTATCATCAATGTCACATTTTCCCCCTCGTTGCCCTCTACTTCTAGTGCTTGAATGAGAACTAATGACAGAACTTCTTGAAGAAAGAGAAGAATAATATGCCCTAAATCCAATGAAATAGCGGTTTATAAAGAGAGAGTTTCTGGATCTAGAGGTAACCTTCTGCCCAATGAATTGTTCCTTAGTGCCACAATCACATGCATGAAACTCTAAGAAATCGATGAAGTTTTGAGGTTTGGCGAAAGGTTTTCGAATTCTGGTGTAGGAATTGAAGTTATATAACATCTCAGTACTCTAAAAAGAAACTGGAAAATTAATTTAGAATTAGTAATCTGAAACAACGGTGTAAGGTTTGAGCAAGCAGCTTTGCCTTGGAGCTTCGTAGGATGCTGGTTCCCACTACAGAAATACTCGGAGAGAAATGTGAGAGCTGCCTCTTCTCGTGTTTCTAGTTTTCGGGTTTTATATATTTTTAGAAAAATAAAACAAATGGAAACGAAAATATTATTCTTTTTATTATATTAATCAGATCTATTATTAAAAAATTATTACTTTAAATCTTATATATATATATTTTTTTTAAATGATTAAGCCGTATTTTCACATTCACCGTCACAATTATAATTTCTCATACTAGATTATATCACATAAGTATTTTATCAAATATATTATCACTTATAAATAGAATTCTTTTTAAAAAAAAAAAATATTATATAAACGCATTAACGAATATTATTGAGAAGATAAAATTTAAAACAAACACAGCGTTTTCATTTTTTCATTTTTTAGTTTTCCTTTTTTCCAGATTAAAAAACGTTTAGATTTGTTGCCTTCCTGTCACCACAGTTCACAAGGCCAATCCAATGAACTGTCCACAACTATGTACCTTAAACAAAATTTAGAATCTCTCCATTATTAGACCGATGTGTAGGGTTTACTGTTTACACGCCATTCAAAATTCCAGGCAGGTGAGTTGTTAAGGTTATTTCGATCAGATGACATAAGACTCGATCTTCGTATCGGAGAATTGGGTTTAAACTCTCCACCTTTATATAAATAAAAAAAAAAAAAAAATTACAAGTGAGTTTAGTATACTTTCTAATGTTTTGAATATCGTATCGAAAGTTGTATCGGTCTAGGCATTAGAATGAAATATTTCGATATCAATATCGTTTCGTGTATCATTTTGAGATAGTCGATATATGAATAAATTATATATATAAATATATATAAATTATATTATAAAATAATAGTATATATATATAAATAAATTATATATAAATACATATATATAAATTATAAATAGTTTAATCTGAATTGGGGTAGAAAAATAAACTTGTAATTTGAAAAAAAAGTTAAAGGCTGAAATATCAGTCGGTACCGGCCAAAATTGAGATCGGTACGACCAGTACCAGCCAGTATTTAGGCCAGTACAAAACGTTTAGGATACCTGTACCGGCCCAACGGCCGATACAAAAAATTTCAGTCATACCGACCGGTACGGTACAGTATTGAAAACAGTGATAGTTCACAAAACGGCATCTCTAATACTTAGAGATGCAACACGAACAAGTCTTTCGATACGAAATATTCAAGTTTGGTACCACTTTACCCCAATTCCACTAGCTAGCACGTGAATCTAAATAAAGGTTGAACACTCTCATTTACAATATGGACTGCCAAGATACGCTCCCCATTCTTTCATATTATTCCAATGAGTTGCCTTCGCTTTTGGCATTGCTTCGTAGAGCAAGGTGTAGCTACCACTGTTTTCAATTCTGTATCGTATTGGTCGGTACGGTCGATATTTGCCATACCAGCCGTTGGGCCAGTACAGGTACCATATATGTTTCGTACCGGCCTCAATTTCGGCCGGTACCAGCCGATATTTCAGCCTTCAAATTTTTTTTTTCATTTTTTCAAACTATAAGCTTATTTTTTACCTCCAATTCAAACTAGATTATTTATAATTTCTATATATGTATTTATATATAATTTATTCATATATCGACTATTCTGAAATGGTATACGAAATTGTACCGGTACTGAAATATTTCATTTCAATGCCTTGACCGGTACAACTTTCAGTACGGTATTTAAAACATTGGTAGCTACTCTATTGCTTGCTTCCTAAAGATTTGCTACTCTATTGCTTTTCTTCCTAATTGTTAAGAATTCAACTTTAGAGAGAGAGATCCTTGAGATTATAAACAAGTAATGTTATCACCATTCACCTGTAGATTTGAGCTAGATGCTATGTGGCAAATGTTTTTATATAACCCATAACTCGATAAACAAGTAGTGTTTATTATTATGATATTACCACTTGTTCTGTAAATTTAAGTTGATAAGAATATATAAATTTAATTACTTGTATTTAGGGTTAAACAAAAACTTGATCTCCACCCATACCCTACAAAAGAGGGTGCTGTCTTAAATAACGGTTTTTTACAGTTCGCATAGCTATGAAAATTATGATGTCACCACTGGAGGCAGTGAACACTGAAGGTGCACTGCAGTTTATTATCCTGAAATATTTTATGAAGAGACTCATATTCTCCTCCTCAAGATCATCGGTTAGGGAAAACAGAAACGTAGTAGAGAGATCGGCATCAAATGGGCTAGACTACAGCAGACGTAGTTTCTTCACACTCGCTTGTGGCAGCGTGTGGGGACCAAGCGCCAATGATTGCGAGATAGAGTGGGTCAGATCTGGAAGATCTTGAGATGGCAAATCTACCGGTACAGTGTGTGTAGCTACTGGACGCATTTTGTCGCGACAGCGCAAGACCGTCACACCTGGAACAAGCTGCGCGTGAGCCTTACGTGCAAGGATTTTCGCCGTGGTTTTGCTTCATCCCAGTAGATCGGCAAGTGGGGGATTGTGTGGTGGGCGGGTCCAGGCCGTCAATCACCGAAGTGTAGTAGATCTGACTAAAATCGAGCCTGTGGAAAGGAGGGACGAAAAATACTAGCTAGAAAACTTAAATATAAACAGGAATTGGAAAATGAATGGAGAGGGCCTCTCTGATGGAAACACTGATTGAAGAGGATGAGTAGCTTTTTAGAGTGAATAGAGTTTCTCTTTCTAAAAGAGGTGAGCTCACTTCTCCTATTGTTAGTAAGAAAAAAGTCCAGTGAAAGAGTCAAAATAGTTCCTTGAAGTGCTTTTTTTACTGTTGCAACCACTAATTGTAATCTTTTAGGGTCTGTTTAGTAACATAATTGTTCTCAAATATTCTTAGATATTCTTAAGTATTTCTTTCCCAAACATCACTCAAACATAATATATTTTAAATTTTAAATCTTCAATTTTTGTATCTAATCATTATAATCTTCGCAAAACACAAGAAATAATATTATTTTTTTAAATTTTAAAACAAAAATTATATTCAAACAATTATATTCAAAGAATTTTTTTTATCTTTATAATATTTTATTATAACATGCCATCTTTATAATATCTTTATAATATGTTTGACCTGGCTCGAATTATAACATGCCATCTTTCACACCATATCATTCTAACAAAATTATTCATATTTTTTTTTAATTGCATCTCATAAAATAAAATTTGTTCCAGCTGTCGATACTTGGCATTAACCATGCTTACATTTAATTCGTTTGATTTTATTTTATTTTTTATTTTTTTTATCGATCATTGACTTTGACAATACTAGAACTAGTAATTAATTGTTTTTACGTCCAATTTCAACGAAAAATCTTGCTTCTAAACGCCACATGCAAACAATTCATGAGATTAAATAGGAGATTGTTCTTAATGGAGATCGTGGGCACTCAGTGATTCATAATTGTTAAGAATTCAGCTTGAGAGAGAGAGAGAGAGAGAGAGAGAGAGCTCCTTGAGATTAGAAACAAGTAATGTTACCACCATTCACCGGTAAATTTGAGCTAGCAAATGTTTTATATAACCCAAAACTCGATAAAAAAAAAAAAAAAAAGTAATGTTTATTACTATGATATTATCGCTTATTCTATAAATTTAAGTTGATAAGAATAGATAAATTTAACAGTTTTATTTTGGAGCAGTACTGTCTGTTTTAGGCTTTAGATCAGCAACTTTAACAGTTTTATTTTGGAGCAGTACTGTCTGTTTTAGGCTTTAGATCAGCAACTAATGATATTTTGACACGTCACATTATACACTATAAAACAATATGTCTCACTATATTAAAACATTGGTAATACCCTACCACTACAAAAAAAAAGGGGGGGGTTTTGTGACTATTTGATTGTAGTGAAAAAATTATTTGTAATCAAAACAGACTCATTTTAACTATAAATAATCATTTCGTTATAATTAACTGATCATAAATAAACAGTTTTCTTGTAGTGTACGTCAAATGCTCTAGTTTTGCTATATACATGTTGCACAGACATCACCGCTCTCCTTGTACATGCTCAATAGCTCACGCCACAACCACCCACAGCCATTTCGACATCGGTAGTAGCCACCCACAGTCATTCCAACTCTTGTACCATCACTCTTCCATTGTTCCAAAAAATAATTTGCAGTTCACTAGTTTTGTCCTGAGCAAATTTTTGAGATGCAAAAAATAATTTCAGTTTATGGGTTTTGTTGCAGTTCACATGCTTAAATTTGATTAGGGTCCATTTTTTGTGTTGCCACCTTGTTGCAGTTTACGGGATTTTTTTTTTATTAAACTGCAGTTTATGGGTTTTGAATAAACTGTAAAAACTTGAGATTGAAATTATTTTTTGATTAAACTATAGTTTATGGGTTTTGATTAAACTGCAAAAACTTGTGACCTAAATTATTTTTTGCATCTCAAGTAAAGAAGGATAAAGGAGAATTAAAAACTATCCACACAGTCCAAATCAACGTCGACTTCTTTCACGGCATTACAATGGCTACGGATTTGACAAGGGCAAGAGAGAGATACAAGGGCGAGAGAGAGAGAGAGAGACGAGACTAAGTTTGACGAGACGAGGGTGAGAGAACAGATAGGGTGCTTCTCGAGACCAGGGGTTCTATTTTTTTATTATTATTATTTGGTGCGCAGCGTCCCATTATTAGAGAAATGGGTGCACCACGTGGTCGGCTCTTATTAGAGGCTGATTTTAACAGAAGAACAAATGTTCTGACTAAAAGATTTTTTCTAAATTTAATTATTTGTATTATATTCTTAACATTTCTCCTATGTGTGTGTCAAACTCACTCTCAATAAGAAGGTCCAATACATAAGATATTTAATTAAATAGGATATAGTATAGAGTTAATATTTGAACTCATACATCTGCTATAATATTATGTAAAATTACCATTTATTTCAAAAATTTAAACTGATAAAAAAAGACATTTTATTATTATTTTATTATAATCTTAACCATGGCTTTAGGAGATAAAGTTGGACTCCTGATATGATAGAGCAAATAGTTCTAGATGTCTCTTTACCATGAAAGTAAAGCTTTCACATTAACCAAACACGTGAACTTTTACTTGTCATCTATTCCTATTCACAACGAATCTGGCATGGACATCAATTCATGATTATCTTTTGCTAGCTTGGCTCTTGGAATTTGCTAGACCTGCTTAGTTGACCCGTAGCATTCCACCTTTGAAATATCTTTGAAGAGCATTATTAATTGAACATGTCCTATATTTTGTTGCTTTCATCCAAACACTCCTATAACTTTTGGACATTATAATCCTACTTTACAGAATATTATGTTTCATGGATTGAACAATGAGGCATTCTATGAAACTTCAAATACAAATTAAAGCTTAACTTTGACCACAAATTTTCAAAACTTCTTTAGGCCATCTCATCAGTATCATCCAAAATTAAATTTCTTGTCTTATCATCGACACTAACAATGTCTTACACGTCTATGAATGGTTATCATTGCATATTTTCGCCTTTAGCATTGAAACGGCCTTGTTTATTTTTACAGTTCATCTTATCTCATCTCATTTAATAATTATAATTTTTTTAAATTTTTACACAAAATAAAATAAATAATTCAATTTTTTTAAATCTCAAAACAAAAATAATATTAAAAAAAATATATTCTAATAAAATTCTATTTAACTTTTAACTTTAATTTTAACTCATCTCATTTCATATATAAAAATAAACAAGATCTAACTCCTCCAGTTTCTCCGCCATTCGCTCCAAAATAATATAAATTGAAACTATTAATGGTCCAAGTCACGCTCTTCCCATTGTTCTCAACCATCCATACATAATTGGCAAATTAGTAAAATTTTTGAGAAAATCTTGAAACTAAACATATGACGTTAAACTCCTACTGTGATAGAGTTATTACTATTTAAACAAAAATTCCTAACCCACCCTACAAAGCAAACAGTTATGCTTGACTATCGGCTACGAGCGAAACTATTTAATTATAGAAAATACTCTAATTATAAAAGAATTATATAAAAATAATCTCATAAATTTATATAATTTAATATGATTCGTCAAATTATAAAATTATTTTTATTATAAAATAAATTTAACAGATCAAATAAAATTACATTAATTTATAAAATTTATTTATAAATATAGCAGTACTCATTAATTATACACGTGAACTTTTGCCAGACTATTCTCATCTGGCTTGGATTTCAATTCATGATCAGCTTTTGCTGGCTCTTGGAATTTGCTACATTTGTGTGCAGCTTGATGTATTATACTCTTAACTCACCAACAAAATTATTAATAACTTTCTCACTGTAAGCTTTCCATCATTTACAAAATAGAAAAGTTTGACTTGTTTGTTTTTAAATTTAAAATAGAATAAAGATATCCTTTTATCCTAAATTGGGAGATTTTTTTTAAATCAGTTTATTTAATTGTCTTGTCCTCTTTAAACATATTAGAGACATGTGATTTTGTAACTCTCCCTAATCGGGAGGGTCGAAGAATTACTACTTGTCACTTATAAACTTGTCTTTCAAAGCATCTAAAAACTCTAAAGATTTCATAAATAGTACAAAATCTCATATTTTTCAAATAACCATAATACAAACTCCATAAGTGCTCATTACAAAATAATATAAACTAAAAGGGGATCCACAATCTCCCAATAATCTCAACATAATAAAACAATACATCTTTAAGTCTCAATAAATCCAAAGTACTTCAAATACTCAAGTTAAACCATTCTACTAACAATGGTACCCTTAGGTACTCGACCTTCTATCCATATCTAGTTGAGCTCCAATTCCTATTCCTGATCCTCAGCTGGGTCATCAATATCATATGAAAAAAAAATATTGAAGATAAGAGGTGAGTTATCAACAACTCAATAAGCAGGAAACATATACTAGTATGTAAACATGAGCCATTTTTAGAAAGTTTGGTATGCAGAAGGAAAACATTTCATTTTCATACGCACATCTCAAAACGTATTATCAGAAAAATCAGAGTGACTTTTCAATATTTTCATATTCATAAACCATTTTCATATTCAAATATCATTTTCATATTCAAAAACGCTTTGGCATAACATAATTGAACATCTTCATCTTATCATATCATATCGTATCGTATCAAGTCATACCATATACCATGTTTAACTCCCGTGGTAGGGTTGTGCTATTCCTGGTGGCCAAACCAGACAGTATCATATTGTGAAACTTTTCCTTTTTCAATCTCAGAGCCCCGAGTGTGCACAAGGAAAGAACACATAAAAGACCATTTTGTTTCCAAAGTGGGTACACTCATATCATATCATATCATGTTGGTATCAACAATATCACGTGAACCAGTATCATCATATCAGAACCTTATTCAAAATCAGAATAAAATAGATAAGAATGCCAAAGGTTTTTCATATTCATATCATATCAAACTATGTGCTGAACATATTCATATCATTTCCATTTGATCATAAATAAACCCAAATCATTTTCATATCATATGTACAAAAATTCACAGATATCGTATTCTCTCTTTTGCACATTTCAAAAGCATGTCAAATATTGCTCATGTCTACACAATTCATGTCAAAAGCATTTATTTTCTCTTTCATACGTATTTCATGAGTGAATGCAAAACATATACTGAGGTTGTTTTTCACCTTTTCTTTTTAAAATAACATACACATGTTTACAAACCAACCTCAGTTCATTTCTTTTTATGCAAATCTAGTATAGGAACTCTGCTTACCTGGACTTTTTAGCTTTTCAAAAATTTTTTCAACAATACCAAACAAAAATTAATCGTCACCTATAAGATAATCATGTAAATTTTCATAAATTTTCCATCAATCTCGTATTTCGATATTCAAGCCTAAACTTCTAAAATAATCTATTTTTAATTCCTCAAAACTTAAAATTCTCATTATTCCTAAAATACCAACATCACTTTCTAAACTCATTAATATTCAACTTAATAACTCCGACTAAAACATTAAATTCTAACTAATTTACGATTGAGATCTTACTATAATTTATAAAACTAAAGAAACATAACTATATCGAAATCATTATAAGTAGAAAATTATATTTTTGTTTAAATAAAAAAAATATTCTTTTAAAAGGATTCAAAATAAGATTTTGCACTTACTGATTATTCCAAAAATTTATCAATATTTACTTAATAAATATTTCGATAAAAATATCAGTCTCTTAGAAATACCAACTTAATAAAATAAACCCACATGCGCCTAAGTCCAAAAAATAAAAATCACATGCAGCCCACATTTCAAATACAAAATACACATTCAGTTGATGTATTCAAACAAAAAGAGGGCAAAAGGGTAATAACACCCTTCATCTACCAGGTTACCCGAAACACAATTGTTTCCTTTTTAAGTAACTACCAACAACAACAAAAATAAAAACCAACAGAGGCCAAAACGTGAGTGACGACAAGGACTTACCCATGGAAAATCAAGGCAGTGGCACCGTGGGAGCGCAACGGATGTTGGGCTGAGGTGGTGGTGACTTTCCGACGGTGTCGAACAAGGAGAGAAAAAAAGAGAGTGCTGAAAATGAGGGAAATGGAGATAATGTGAGAGAAGAGACGGAGGGAGAGTAAGCCGAAAGAGAGAGATACGGCGTAGGGATGTTGGTGGCTTACCGAGAGACTAAGGTGGCGTGCGGCGGGCTGGGGGTGACGGGACGACGGCTGGTGGCTTGGGTTGGCAGGTTGATGGCTCACGGTGGTGTAAAACACTCCTTTGTTTCTTGGTGTGGGAAACAAGGGCTTTCTGTGAAGTGGGGGGTGGCTCTTGATTTCGTGTGGCTGAGCAGCGGCTAAGCAAAGGTGTTACAGCACAAACGTTGGGCGTGGATAAGCCGTGGCAGGTGGCACCAAGGGGTTGGGGTGGCTGCAAGTGTGGCTCTGTTTCGAGTGTCTAAAACAAAGGAGTTTTGTGACTTGCAGCGGAGGCCACAGAGACGTTGGGCGGCGGCTTCGTGTGGCTGGACACGGTGGTGAGGTCTGGACTGAGGTTCACAATGGAGTGGACGAACTAGGCGGAACTTGAGGGTGCAGTGGGTCACCAAATTCACACTCTGTTTTAGTGAAAGAAAATAGAGGATGATGGAGGCTGTGGTTGATGGCAAGAATCTTTGCTAGCACAATGGAGTAGAGATCTCAGTTTGACCTTTTGTGAAGAGGAGGACGAGCGGCACATATACTAGGGTTGAGGATGCTTAACACACATATATATAAGATGTAAATAGTAAAGAGTTAAAAACCTAGAGGAAGAGGATGAAAGGGCGTACATGAAAATGGCAAATGGACGTGAAACCATGCGACGTGGATTCTGGAAACGCTTTCACGAGCCTGGGCTCCTTAAAAGGGGGTTGGGTCTAGGCCAAGGCCTGGCAGCGGGCTGGGTCTTTGTTGTAATAACATGATTTTTTAATAATAAAAAATTAATAATTTTAGCCATCATTGACTCAATTATCTTTAATACTTCAATTTTGTTTTTATAATGTAAATCATTAAGTTTTTTTATGAGTAGTGGTACACATATAAGTAATATTATACGTATTGAGAGGTAATTCCATTTTATCAGTATTTTATTTTCTTAATTTAAATTTTTGCATTGATATATTATCAATAAAATTGTAAGTATAGATTGTATTTGCATTTTTTAATTAAAATATTTATCTCCCAATATCTTGTAATAAATTATAAGAATTATGTTACGTACAGTTGTGTACTTATCGTGTATTCTATTTATATGATTGATTAAAATAATTATTTTATATTAAAAAAATTATACAATCAATTATATTAATAGAGTGTAAAAAAAAAAAAAAAAGGTAAAAATAATTACATATAAAATTTTTGAAACTATAATATACCCCTGCGTTGAATTGATTCACAAGAATTTCAAGCAAATATGTCGTGATTTCTTACCACCTCGTATCCCAATAAAAAATTTTGGAAGAAAAAGAGTAAAATGGGGGGAAAGAGCGTAAATGAAAGCCACGTGTACAAATGTCCAAGCGCAGAAACCGTTGGCTTCCGCGGGCGACGAACTCCACTATAAATAACCCCGAGGAACCTTCCTCCCCACGTTCACTCTACGCCACTGTTCTCCTTTCACAAGCACTTCTTCATACACCCAGCGCCCAGCCCGGTACGGCCACCCAACCAGACCCTTCTCTCACGTGTTCCACGGCAATGGCGAACCCTATTCTCGCAGGAAACGGCAACTCTCCTGATCTCGGCCCATCGTCTGCTCTTATCTTCCTCGGGACTGGGTGCTCCAGCGCCGTTCCCAACGCAAGGTGCCTGATCCAGCCGTCCGATCCCCCCTGCAACATCTGCTTCCAGGCATTGTCGGTCCCACCAATGCAGAATCCTAATTACAGGTGACTAGGTTCTTAATTGTTTTGTGCGAGTGTTTGACGTCGATTCTGTATGTCTTTGGGAAATAGTTGACGGTAGATCTGGCATTCTACTTCGGGGCATGTTTTGTAGCTGATTGGTTCCTTTATATACTTTGTTTGGTTGCAGAGTAAGTTTAGGAAAGGAAAAGGAAATTGGAATTCTGCTTCTCTCTCTCTCTCTCCCTCCCTATTTGCGTTAGTTGGGAGACTGAGAAAGCTAAATTCCTCAAAAACGGATGACTTTAGATTTTAGGAAGTACCTTGTTTTGGGCCATCGAGAAATGTATTGGATGTATTAAAATGTTAAAAAAAAATTGAAAAAGTGGAAGAATATTGTGATAGAAAGAAAGAGGGAAGACAAAGATTTCAGGTGACCTACATCCTGACATCCACCGTGCACAAGGTCCAAAGGAGCTATGTCTTTTTATTGTCATCATCTTAATTATACGGTACAACTACTTATAATGAAAATTATATATATGGTACGACCAAATGGGTTTCTATAGAAGATATATTCTACCAAAGTTATAAGTGCACTAAAATTGAGTCGATATCTTCTACCACAGTTATAAGTTCACTAAAATTGTGTTGGTGAAGCATCGTAGTACAATTGTGGTTGATATTATACAAAGGCCTTTTTGTACTTTAACATCCACAAAAACTCGAGGTGGAAACTTTGATTTATGAAAAAAGTGGCCAAATCGTATAATGTGAATCGGATTGGTTGATTTAGGCCAGAAAGATAGGGAAGTCCCAAACTAAACTGACCAAACTACGAATTGAGGTCCGCTGCTGGCAGGGGCAGAACCAGAAGGTGTAAGTAACCAGTGCATTAATGGAGAAAACGATTTTTTTTTTTTTTTTTAAATAAATAAGAACGAATGTTTTCTTCTAAGTGAACATATTGTTAACGGATAAAAAGACTTCAAGGCACTGATACAAGGAGGCATATGTAATGCATGTGGGAATGTGGACCAGAGGCGTGAAGGTGGGATATTTGGTGGTTTTATAGGCAACAGAATCCATGATTCTAAGGCCATCTCTGAATAGAATGAGCAGAAGTAAAAGAATTTGTTAGAAGCCCTAATAAAGCGGATCTGATGATGAGTTAAAACATAAATAAAATATTTGAAAGAACATTGAGTGAGAAGACAAGAGATTTTTTTTTTTTTTTTTATCAGTAAATAAGAATTCTATGATGATAATAGGCACAATAGATGTAAAGTGTTTCAACCTTGAAGAACTACGTCCACCGTGCATGGAGCCCAAAAGGGAATATGTGTTCACTTCACCAACCACAATGCCACTGCATTTGTACTTCGGCTAAGGCAAATCTATCTTGTTAATAACAAAAAGATGGACTTGGAACATGTAAAAAAGGAATTGAGTTGAACGTTTAAAATTATGTGGGTGTAATTTTTTTATGCCCTTGTTTTCTGTCCATGACCTGTGTAGCTATGTTGGATTTTTATGATTTATCGATCTACAGGTGCAACACATCCCTTCTAATTGATTATTGTGAAAGAGAGGGTAATCACAGCTATATATTGATTGATGTTGGGAAGACTTTTAGGGAGCAAGTACTTCGGTGGTTTACCCTCCATAAGATTCCTAGAGTGGATTCTGTGAGCATTCTTTACCCATTTATTTGTTCTCATGTTTGTGATTATCTATGATGTATAGCGCATGTGTTCTATTGTAAAATGAAATGTTAGGAACTTGTTTGGATGCCTCATAAAAGTATACAACAACTTCATTCACCCGATAAATGTGTTCAGTCAATCATGAGAACTATATGTTTTCTTTTTATTTTCCCCTAAAAACTCATACATTGTTTTTTGGCCAACTCCTTCCTTCCCCAAATCACTAGGGGCTAGGAAATTTAAAAGCATATTCTTTGCTTGCATTTCTTTATTTGTGGTACTGTATGCATAACACATAATGTTGAAAAATGATCCTTATATAAAATCAACTCATGCCAACATGGCAAATGAACTTTTGCTGTTGTGTCTAGCAGCACCTTCGTTCACTGTGTGACTTTCCTTCAACTTTTTGATTATCCGGAAGCCTGGCTGAAGCAGCACCAATGAAATAAGAATCAGCTGGACACATTTAGTGTATATAGATCTAATAATATGAATGCAGGTTATGATGGTTTAGTACTGTAACACCCCATTCCCTTAGGATAGAGATATTACCAACATTTAAAACATAATGCCCGGTAGAGAGATTCATATCCTGAATTACCTCATTTATTGAAATTCATCAAAACATTAAAACTGAACTGAACATGATTGTTTTGGAAACTGAACGAAATATAACGAAACATAACTAATCATTCCGCTCTTCATCATCATAGACATCATCTGCGAGAATTAGACATGGAAGAAACAAGAAACACACAAAAATAATGAGTTGAATACTCAATAAGTAGTACGTCGTATCGTAAAATATAGTCCTTGCCTAACATACAATTCATCTCTAGGATACCCTTACGAACGTGCACACAACTTCATGGATTTCAATCAAATACGTAACATGATTTTCTGGAAGACTTTACATACATATATCGTCACAGATTTACATGGCACACATTTTCATTATTAACATAAGCGGGAGCATATATAATCAAAACATGTCATTGTGAATGCATAACGTCCAAGTTATCTTGTATTAACATGGAGTGAAACACGCTTGAGTCCGTGTTTCACTTAACTTGCATAACATGGAGTGAAACACGCTTGAGTCCGTGTTTCACTTAACTTGCATAACATGGAGTGAAACACGCTTGAGTCCGTGTTTCACTAAACTTGCATATCATGGAGTGAAACACGCTTGAGTCCGTGTTTCACTAAACTTGCATATCGTGAAGTGAAACACGCTTGAGTCCGTGTTTCACTAAACTTGTGGTTAACCACGCTTGAGTCCGTGGTACCGTTACATTTCTTATCTTTCTTAATGCATGGGATTTGCTTCATGAACATCTCTAACATGGCATAATCTTGTACATGGTATAGCGTAACATGACATGGCATGGCATATTCTTGTACATGACATATTCTTGTATGATTTAGCATGGCATATCTTTGTACGTGGCATATTCTCGTATGATTTAGCATGGCATACTCTTGTATGATTTAGCATGGCATAGTATAACGTGATATTACATAACATGCTATGAAGGTTCTAAGACGATCCAAGGCATACATGATCTAGGTATTACTTGAACATGGCATACATGGTTTAAGTATTACACAAACATGGCATATGTACAATCTAAGCATTTCATGGACATGGCTTGCATAATCTGACTATTACATGGCATACTTGACTTTGAACTACAACTTCAACATTTCATGTCTTTCATGTGAATTTAGTAACATTAAATCAATCAACAATAAATTCATTCACTCAAGTATAATCTCATATTTCATCAAGATTGAAAAGTAAACTAACCTTGACTTGCCTCTTAGTGTAGCGTAGTTAGCAATCATAAGCACATCACATTTTTTTTTCTTTTTATACATAATAATAATATTCACAATACGCATTTATTAATATGATCATACTATTTACCTCTTAGCGCTGCTTCCTGATTTCCAACTTGTAGCGCGTTACCTAAACGAGGTTCTAGACGTTAATAACTTCCTAGCAAAACGTGTCGTAATACTCTACGTAATTAAATACGTATAAGGAATTTAACTACTAATAGACTCCAACAAATGCTTTGAAATCTTTTAAAAATCTTTTATAAAACTTGTGTCTAAATGCTGAATTTGTTCAATTAGATAAAGCCCATGTAAAGGTAATGTATTTCTGAAAAATATACTATCTGATTGACTTAAGGCCCCAAGAAGTCGAGGCTCAGGGAATTACATCCTCACGGTCACAAGGCATGCATGGAATTACCGAAATAAAAAGGCTTTTTGGGAACTGAAGCACACGGGATAAAACAAGAAGAAAGAAGGAAAAGAAAGAAAAGAAAGAAAAAGAAAAAGAAACGAGAAAGAAAAGAAAATAAAACAAAAGGAGCAGACGTGAAACAGAGGCTTACGGGAGAGAGAGGGCTGCGCGATGCTCACGAGGGAGAGCAGAGTGCGTCGGCGGCTCTAGGTGGCTAGAAGCGACCGGTGACGAGACTGGGGGGTCCCTATGGTGGTGCGACACCGAGAGAGGGAGAGAGAGAGAAACAGCGAGAGTTTAGAGAGATATGGGTTTGAAACTCAAACAACCGAAAGGGAGGGAGGTGGCGTGCGGCGGCAGGGGCTTACCTGAGGGGGTGGGTTCGACGGGGTTGAGTTGGCCGGCGTTTTCTGGCGCCGTGGGTAGGGCTCCGACGTCCCGGGGTGGACGACGATGGTTGGGCAGAGGTAAGGTTTAAGCGGGAATGTTATTTCTCTTGATTTAACACTGTGTGAATCACAGAGGCTTGAGGGTCTTTTTATAGGCAATGGGAGGAAGCGACGTGGAGAGATTGGTTGAATTTTGAAATTGCCTAAACTTTAGGAACCTACTCTCACGTGGATACCGTTTCTGAGAGAGTTTGAAAGGTTTGACTTGGAGTTGCTCAAACTCTGGAAACCGAAACTAGCATGGGGACTAAGTGGATAGAATATTCGAAGTTTTAAAAAGGAAAGGAAACACTAAATCGATCTATCTGTTATCACAAAAAAAATCTAAAATAAATAAATAAATATAAAGAAATTAAAATACCAATAATTGAATAAGTAAAATACTAGCTTTAAACCCTAAATTTAGACCCGTATGTTACAAGTACCTAGTCGGATCTGTGTTTTGAGTTATTTTGATTTCGTGCTGTATGCTTATGTTGACTATATATTATCGTGCTTTTGTTGCCCATGCCAGGGTTTTATATTTTTCACTATTATATTATTTGCTTTAGTTGACAAGGCTAAGGTTTATATCTCATAAAGATAGGTGCAAATAAGACTCATTTGAATAGCTATTTCATAGTTTATGGTTTGTTTCTTTTATTTTGGTCTTAGTTTATTGTATTTTAAATTTTAGATTTGTGTCCCATAATTTATTAAATTCTAACTATATATTTTCCCCAGTATCGTTCTGAAAAAGTTAGTTCCTAGGTTTTCCCTCAAATTGTTCTGACATGAGATTGTGTGACCCGCCCCTTACCTATTGGGAGAGGAGACACCATTTGTACAAGGACCATTGGCATAGACAGCCATTAACATTCATGATTTATGTTCAAAACCCAAGAACAAGAGAAGGGTGAATGGATAAAAAAGATTGAAACCCTGAGGGATAGCTCAGCTGGTCCAACCTTGGGTTTGCTCCCCAATGGTCACCAGTTCGAGTCCCCTTAGGGCCACTGGAGCTTTGCCTGGTCGTTAACTTCAAGGCCTGGTGGGATTAGTCGAGGTGCGCGCAAGCTGGCCTGGACACCCTCGGTTATAAAAATAAAAAATAAAAAAGATTGAATTTATTAACAAAGGATATGGCCCTTCACATAGCAAAATGTTGATAGAGGATCATGTACCTGAATCCTATTCATTAGCTTTAAGACATTGTAGGCTTAATTTGACTCATACATAAGGACTCATAAAAAGGGCTTGGTTGGTTTGGGTGTTGATAATTTGGCAATTATTACTTATCAAAAAGATAATTTGACAATTATTATTGCCTTGCTCTGTTCACCCCTAGGTGTTGGAGCCTGTTGATTTATGTTTAATTTATCATACCCATTGTTAAATCTGATGTGTTGTTAGTGTTGAAGGTTGATTAAGAATGGTAGACTTGGTGTCTAGTTCTTTTATAAGGCCATGAGAAGGTTGATTGGGTAAAAACATAAAATAGTACATTGTATCAATATATATATATATATATATATATATCTTTCAAACCATATTTGTATCAATATATCTATTGTAGTTTGAATGAAGCTGAAAGCACACTACGCTTGACTCGTCATGTGTGCTGGAAACCCAGATTTGCTCATTTCTTATCAACCCATTATGTGTTTAAAAAAAATTCAATTGTTTATTTTAATATTATGTAGGCTTAATAGTTTCAATGATTATACTTGTTGGCAAAGTTTCACAGGGTTTCTATTATAATGGGAAAGCTGTAAGACCTTGACGATTTACATGAGTTCTCTCCATCTCCATCTCTCCCTATCTCTAGAGTAATAAATGGGCCTGGGAGAAGTTCTTCTATGCACACCCAAAATCTATGGTCCATCACATTGATCGTTCATTGAAATTTATGTCCTTTATTTTTCTTTTCATTTTGATTCCTTTTGCTTGATTCACCAGAATGTATGAAAATCTACAGTCCATCAAAGTAAAAAGGTGAGTGGATTGAGCTTTGGACGTTGATGAATCTTATTGACTCTTGTATTTGAGCATTTTCATTTATTTCTTATGGATTTGCATTTAATGTTGTGTGCTTTTTGGTAATTTAATACTGAATCTCAATTTGCTTGATAACTGAAACCCTGCTCTTACTGAGATATAGAACTTAATACTGTGTCAATTGCAGATTATTTTGACTCATGAACATGCTGATGCAGTTCTTGGTTTGGATGACATACGTGCTGTGCAACCCTATAGTCCTACAAATGATATTGATCCCACTCCCATATACCTAACTCAGCATGCAATGGAAAGGTGCTTATATCTTGTTTTCCCCTTTTTTGTACACTGAGCTTTCAAGAGGGAAGAGGCCTTATCTAGTTTCACATGTGATGGAATGACTATTAGATCCAAACCAATCATATAAATCTATAGACTGTGGAGTTTGCCACCTTTCCATTTAACAAAAAAAAAAAAAAAAATGGAGTCCGGTGATATGTTTTTTCAATTATAGACGAATGTTAAATAAGATTGAATGAGCAAAGAATCCTCCCTATAATCCTGATATGATGGTACCAATGTGTGTAACATGGTGGATTTGGCAAGACTCAATGCCTGAATTTTTTAAGACCATGAGGACCTACAGATTTGAAATCCTTAAACAATTCTATGCTTGGATGGCTACTCGTAACGGCTCCCAATTCTACAACCTATTAGAATTCCAGTTTTTTGCTCAAAGTGAAACTTAGTGGAAAATGGTTTCATTAGGTGCATGTGGAGAAAAAGAATGACCACAGCTCTGAAGATTGTGAGAAGACTGGTGAATCTTTAGGTTTTTTTTTTTTCTTTAACTTTTGATCATTGGATAGCTGCTCACTCTTGTATTCCAAATTATAGTCTTCACATCTTTATGGATCTTTTTACTTTTCATAGTTAGGTGTATCTGTTTTATACTCCTTGTGTACTAAGGTGTTGCCCTTTCTCAATATCAATAGATGTCTTTTCTAATAATCCAAACTTTGGTATTTGAGGAGGCATTTAGGTCATTTTGCATGCTTCTCAGCTGTTAAGAGGGTTATAGAGTCACAAGCACATCACATGCATTCACTTCTGTTAGACTTGACATCCAATTTAGATGGCAGGAGACCACAACAATTCTTTCAAACTAGTAGATTGTGGGGGTGTAGAGTGTGGCACCTCCCAATTCAAATCAGGAGGTGACTTCATGTAAAATGGTTTAGGATATACTAATATGCATCATGCTTGACATTTCATGCTTCAATTTTCTCGTTGTCAGTTGCAATATAAATACTCCATTACCTGACAGTTGTGTTATATTATTTATGAAAGCATTTTGGAGAAATTTCCATACTTGGTTCAGAAGAAACTTAAAGAAGGTCAAGAAGTGAGGCGGGTAGCACAGCTTGACTGGAAGATAATAGAGAACGACTGTGAAAAACCTTTTTCTGCATCAGGCCTGGAAGTTGTTCCTTTGCCAGTTAGTAACCCCAGATGTTCCTTAATTATAATATATGTGTCTACTGTTTCTTGTGAACATCTTAGTATGGTAACGCCAATGTTCTCATTGTAGGTGATGCATGGAGAAGATTACATATGTTTGGGTTTCCTCTTTGGTGACAAGTGTAGAGTAGCTTATATATCTGATGTTTCACGCTTTCCTCCGAAGACAGAGTATGGTGAGGGCATATCTACACACACACACACTCAGATACATACATGCGCGTTTATGTGCTTGGAATGCATCTATGCGTATCCATGTGTGAGTGTGCACGCATGTGTATTGTAATCCCTTTTGGGCCTATTTCTGATCTTATATATCTGGGAAAAGCACACACATATCTTAACTTTATATGATGATCTGCTTAGCTGATTTTCTGCCAATTCAGAGACTCCCAAAAGGAATCTCCAATCATGGATGGATTATTTAGACATTGACATTGTGGTTGGTCCCTCAACTGACCTTGGTGTGAGTTTTGGAAATATGTTATTAGGATGGAAATATTAACCTTTAAAGAGGATGAACTGCATAGTTCAGGAATGGTAAATTCTATTGTTTTAATTAAACTAAGATCACGCGAATTTAAAATGTTTATGAATCGTCTCCCATTTTTTTCATGGAGGTGTTGCCCTAATTAATGGTAGAATGACACTGAAACACTTCTTCAGTTACTTGATCGTTTCTTTCTTTTAAGTAGGGACAAAATTAGAACCAATATTGAACTCTAGGTGTATAGAGCTTAATTTAGAATTTAGCTTATATTCTCCCATTTGGCTTAACCTGGTTCGATGGTATCTATGGTTTGTGTGTCCTGTCAGGATAGGTAGCTTGCTTTCTGCACCTTAATTCATGTTCTTTGTTTGATACTATTGTTTTAGTTCTTTGTTTGTTAAACGATTACATTAGTTGTTGTGTATTATTTTCACCCTAAATGGATAAGTAAACTCAAGGATGTACAGAACACCCATCCATGAGTCCCAAAATCTAATAGGAAAAGAATGCATGAACAGTTCTCTTTTCAGATATCGACCAATAAGTTGGGCATATTTTTTTTTTTTTTTTTATAAGTAATAAGTTGGGCATATTTTTATCAGGCCTCTCTTGTATTTTCCTGCCAAAAGGAAGTAGTATATTCTAAACCAAACTGGAAATCATAACAGATGCTAGAGTTTGGATAATAGTCGTATTTTGGGTCACTTTAAATTATATTCTTGAGATTTTGTATCCATAAACTTTTTTTGAAGGTTTGTGTGTCATCTTTTAAGAATTTTAGTATAACAAGAATTACTATATATGTTAATGTGTCTTCTAATCTCTAGTAATGGTGAACTTTGATTTCACAGTTATTTCGAAAAATGGTGCTGGACAGTTGGATATTCTTATATTGGATACATTGTATAAGGTCAGCAAATTCCTTTTTAATACATGTAATAGGTAAAGACAACTCATCCATGAATACACATCACTAACATTGAGTTTTGAGGGGCATTGGATGTAATGACAAGATAGCTGGCATCAATGATAGGATGATCATTATTAGATAGTAGGAGTTTTTCTTGACATATATCATGCATCAATGATATGATGATATATGTATCTATATGTAAGATGATATACATGGTCTGAGAGCATTTATTGCCACTTGTAGTGTCATATAATGACATGATATATTGTGTACTAGAATAAACTTCCTTCAATCTATTCCCTTATGCTACATGTTTTTATATCTGCTCATACATGTTTTTCTATTTCTGTTTTTATTTTGCTTTTTATTAATTTTGTTCTGATTCCCACTAATTAATCTTGTTATATTCTGATTTGCTTTTTTCTGCGCACAGAAAGGATCCCATATATATCTGCCCATACATGTTTTTCTATTTCTGTTTTTATTTTGCTTTTTATTAATTTTGTTCTGATTCCCACTAATTAATCTTGTTATATTCTGATTTGCTTTTTTCTGCGCACAGAAAGGATCCCATAATACCCACTTTTGCTTGCCACAGGTCTGTTCATGTCCTGATAAGTTTAATATTTATGCATTCTCCTTAAAGGTTACATCCTGCTCATGTCAAATTAACTAATTTTGCAGACACTTGAAGCTGTGAAGAGGATATGTCCTAAGCAAGCCCTGTTAATTGGAATGACTCATGAGTTTGATCACCACAAGGACAATGAATTTCTGATGGAGTGGTCCAAAAGGTACAAACCTATTGCCCCTTTCTTAAGAATGAATCACAATCTCACTGGTCCAACTGCCTATTCTCATGATAAATAAAATTTTGTTTATGATCGGAAAAAAAAAAACAATTGACATGATTCTCTTGTTTTACCATTGCCATAGGTTATGGTTTTAACATTATTGTAAGAACTCATGTTCTGTTGTCCCATTGAATGTATTCAGGGAAGGAATACCTGTGATGCTTGCGCGTGATGGTTTGAGAATCCCTATAGACCTATGATACGGTGAGGAAATTCCCTTAAACTCAACTTTCTTTTTCCTCATTTAGTTTAGTATTTTTATAATATGCAGTCGTTGAAAATGATATCTTTAGTTTAAAAATCTTTATGCTGGAAAACTTCAATGATGTGGCTCTGAGTTATAGCCACATGAACAAGATTTTGACCGCATCAGCCCTATTAAGATAATAGGAGTTTGCCGCTGTAAATGCACTCCCCATTCAAGTAAGGTGTAATTGGAAAATTGCTCTAACTACATTCTGACTTTTTGATATGTAATCAAGAAATTTTATTCATAAGAGAAAAAGGCATAACCAAAGTACACAGGAAGTATACATGAGAACTAACTACATTCTGACTGTAGTTTTGGTTTCTATTTCATCCATGTCTTATTGCTGCAAGTGCACCTCGGGTTATTCAATGGCCTCTAGAAATTGCCGAGTGTCTGTGCACCCCTGGGATTAGTTGGGACTTTGTTCTCGGACACCCGGTGCCAATAAAAAAAGTCCAATTGGTTTTAGGATTATTGACCGTAAAACTTCATTAACTTTTGCCCTGTCCACCAAATGATTACTCATCTACCTCCTTGGTTCTATGATTTCATGCCCATAACCAAGCTCAACCAGCATCACCACCACAAATTCACAGCAAACTAACAAAACCATAACCCCACATCAGTCATGCTTCTCAAGACCTCAAAGAAACCATAGACCCTTAATCTTCTTATCAAATATTCCTTTTCTCCATCTATATCTAGATTTCCTTCCCCGTCTCCCCAATAGCTTTTAAATTGCCAATAACCATCACATAAACCTTATAGCAAGAAAACCATATCCCAAATACTATCCAACCGCCAAAAAACTTGAAAGAAATAGAACAGCTAAAATACAAATAAGGAAGTTGATGTTTGGTGCTTACAATAGGTTAAGGTAGTTATGAAGTGGTAAAGGCCTTGGTCTTGGTGGTATGCTCCCTCCAGATCTAAGGTTCTAATCCTCTTGGGTGCAAACAATTCCTAGGAGCCATTGGACTGGGGGATTTTTTCCTTGAATTACCCCAAGTGCACTTGTGGGAAACTCCTTGCTGAGGACCTGTGCACCCCCAGGATTAGTCGGGACGCTGTTCTCGGACACCTGGTGCCAGAAAAAAAAGTAGTTATGAAGAGCTGAGTGGGAACAATGAGCTCAGTGGTGATGCTGAAGAGTCAGGTGGTAAGAGGTGGTAGGTTCTTTTTTTTTCATTGTTTTTTTTTTAATCTTTTGTGGCTGTCCTTTAAGAGAAATGATAGTTGCAATCATGAGTGTGCAAGCGCCACGCAATCACTTTGAAAAAAGTAAATAAATACGGGATTCACATAAAAAAAATAATCTTTTAATAGTGGACCCCACTCTTTTTCAAAACGACTGCACAACGTTTGCGTACTCCACGACTGTATGTAGCATTACTCTAATGTGTCACATGAATGGCACATGCATTTCTTTTATGCACATATTCCTTAAATGGCTGACAATTGAAACATTGAAATTTAGAGTCATTGCTAAATTGGTTTGAGAGAGATGACCAGAAACAAAGATCAATGTTGATGCTGCAGGATGCACAGTGTAGGTAACCCAAAAACTTTTCACGGTGCAGCAGTACTCTTTAATCATTCTCTCCTCATAGGTAGGACCCATGTACCATAAATCCCCCCTCCCAGCTTGATTCTTATAAAGATAATTAAATTTAACCACTGCAGAGAGTAACACAAAAACACAAGTCGATTTAATAACTGGTATGATATTTAACAGCCTTCCCTAGTGCAAAAGCTAGGGTATTGCAATTCACCTCTGAGGTTAATCATACTTTCCTGATTTTTAAAAATTTATATATGACTTCCTCAATTTGGATTACATCGGTATATCTCACCAACCAATCTAGTTTTCTCACTAACCAATCTGTCTGACACTCTACTTGCACTAATCCTTTTTCTAAAATGTTCTTCCGAGGTGTACTCCAACCTTTTTAAAGTCAAGGAGAGGATAGTATTATGCCTAACCACCAAGAGATACATTGTTATTTACTCTGAAATCTATTTGAAACTTTGAACTGCACCAAATACATTTGAAACCCATGCACAAGTTGGTAGCTTTAAAAAAAAACAAATTGTTTCATATCTGTAAATTTCTAGTAGAATAGTAAAAAATAAAACTAAAGTCTGAATTTAATATCTTTTTAATGTTATGCATGTAGGTTGATGAGCACTGAATTAAAGTGAAGATATCTACATACAGTTTCCATCCCTTGTTGGGTTTTCAGAAACTATGGCGCAATGATATTAGTGTCAGACTAATAAAAAAAATGATAGTAGTGTCAGATTATTTCTATTGTCAACAACTTCATGAAGATTTAGAGCAACTTTTACAGGGTTGTGCGGAAAGTGGTTTTTATATTAATAGCCGTGGGGTAGAAGTGATTTGAATTTGTATGTTTGAAGAACATATTAGTACTTAGTTTATAGTGTATTTCCAAACAAATCTTTCTTGGATTTGTCAAAGTTCAAAATAAGAGGAAGTTTTCAGATTGCAAGAGAAGTGAATATAAGTGTGCAAGCATAGCAAGAATGTTGAGATGGTTATTATTATGATTAATTTGTCAAGTACAAAATCCATGAGTTGAGATGGTTTGTTTCATACCTCAGATTTTGTAAACTTCTTGTTGGGTGCCTTGGGGCAGGTTGCTACTAGATGTAATCTGTCACCAAAATATGCCCTTAGGCCCCTTACTACTACTACTAATACTACTATTGATGCACTTGATTTGCACTTGGGGGAAAATATGTTGGATGCATTTGCTTATCATCCAAAAGAACTACAGCTTTAGGTCATGCATGATGAAGTGTCAATGCACTAGTTTATGATATAACATTGCCTCGTGTCTCATGATGGATGAGTAGCGAACAACTGGGGTGTTGTGAAGTTTGGAAAGAGAATTACTGAAAAAGACAGCTGCTTTTCTTGAGGATTCACAGTACTGTAGTTTGTTCATGTTTACATGCGGGCCTTGACTGATTAGCTTAGTTTAAAAGCATGTTTTTAGCGTAATTATAACAAGCGACATACGTTTAGAAAAGTTGGATATTCTCTCAACTTTTTTTCCCCACAGTAGTATTTTTTTTCAATTATCTTAATAAAGATATGATTTGATTACACATTTGTTCTATATATAACAGCGGTGAAACCATATATACCAGTTACTATTTGGCATCTCCAGCCTTTGTATTTTTATTTTTAGTTAACTTGGGGTTAAATTTCTACTTGCTTAAAAAGAAAAGTGATATTTGCGGTCATGTAATGTACAAATATTATGTACTCCTTTAAAAAAAAATAAGTAAAAGTGGGATCCATATGAAAAAATTAATTTTTTAATAATAAATTCTATTATTTTTTTTAAATAAGTATACGGTGTTTATACAATTTACGACTGTAACTAGCATTAATTACTGAAAAATGGATGGCGTGGTCGTGATATTGGACAATATCCAAGGTGCACCAGGCCTGCCATATATATGCACGAGGCCGGCAACCAGTACCTGGTGGTAAATTTGGTCAAATCCAAGAAATATTTTATGTTTTTGGCACAAGTTTAATCAAGAATGGCGTATTGAATTCAATAGTCTTTTAGTTGCTTTCTATTGTGAGATCACTCTAATATTTTATTATTATTTATTACTATTTAATATTTTTTATTATTTTTTTATTATTTTTTCACTATTATTCCTAGAATATCTGAAATTAACTTATTTAAACGTAACCTTAGCATTTCTTTCCTCTCTTACTGCACATAACTAAATGGGGAAAAAAAAAAAATATAAACCAAGCCCCTTCGTGAGTAGTCCTGTTTTCCCTAATTTTCAATTTTCAAGATTTCAGTTTCCCACGGCACGACTTGCTTGGCGTGGAAAGCTGATTTTTTATCATAAAATATCGATCGTATTAAATGGTCAAACCTTTAGATGCGCAGACTTGAAATCAAATTCTGAATTCATGAAGAACAGGCCCATTTTATTGAAACGAATTTCATTAAAAAAAAAAAAAAATAGGTATCAATTTAAAAAACAATTCATGTCGTTAGCTTACCTTAAATAACAACGAATTAAAAAGATGGGAATGCCCTTATATCTATATAATAGGAAGACCTTAAAATATTAATTAAGTCATTTCACACAAAAAAAAAAAAAAAAAAAAAAAGAGAAGAAGATCAAATCATTAAAAAAAGAAGAAGATTTTGGCATCTTTTATTTCCAAGTCTCTCTATATTTATTTTTTAAAGTTTAATTTCCTTCCGTCTTTTGTCTCAGAATCTGAAGAAGCCAAAGAAGACCTGGCAAGTCGACATGACCAGCCTGAGCCCCTCATCTTTTCAGCTACTATTAAACAATTTTTCCAACCAAAGGTTCGAGTACTCATTTTCTTTTCACGTTCTCTCCTTGATTCATTCGAAGAGACACAGAAACTTCAAAGAAAGATTAACAAAAAGATAACAGAATGGCCTGCTTTCTTCCCTTTAACAATGGAAATTTGGATCTAACCTTTTTCGTCTTCAGGCCAACAGTTGTTTTGGTCGATGAATTTGTCGACGCTCTAAAGCAATTTTCTTCATGCACTGAGAGTCTTGGCTGCGTACAAAGCTCTTTTTTTAAGAGCATCCATGGAAATATGGTAAGACCCTTCATTTTTCACCTCACTACTACTGCAACTTATAAAATATACAGTACTCTTTTATTGTTTATTCAATTATTCAACTGTTTTTTTGCTTACTTTTCTGTTCTTAAGAAAACCAATCGCAAAGTAGCCGTATATATGTATAAACCCCTTTTAGACTTAATTCATTAGTTTCGAATCAATAATCTCTAGCATTTATTATTTTTATCACCATCATCATCATTGTAAGTCATGTTATTATTTCTGTTACTAGAATCTAGATCATATTTCATTACATATATACAGTATACTTAACCATCATGTTATATGTATATATGCAGTCACGTACTGATTTTTGGATATCTTAATTTCTTAATCTTTTCTTCAGATCATATGGTATGGAGCATGGCAGAAGAGATCTTGTGAAAACAAAGAGTTATTATGTAATACCCTTGTAAGTTTTAGTTATTGTTACTGGCGCTTCCACTTTTCCTTGTACTAGTCATAGATATCCACGAATCATTAAAATTAGTTAATGAAAATTAATACATAATTGTTTGAAATGTTTTTGAGTTTTTAATCTTCTTCTTCTTCTTGGAGGATTTGGGTCAGTGACTTTATTGATGGATATGTGTGTGTGTGTGTTTGTGTGTGTATTTTATATACTCGAAGGAAGTTATGTAAATCATAAGTCCAAGCAGCAAACAACAGAGCATTAGGGTAATGACAAGATTATGGGACGGGCTAATTAATGTGCCTAATGTTGATTAAGAAGCTTCAAGTATATGTATTATCTGCTTTCTACTGTTTGATATTAATGCTCAAGGAGAGTTCCAACTTTTAAACCTACCTTTGGGACTTCAAACAATGAGGAAAGAGGGTCCTTCAGTTGCTAAATTAATCGAAGTGGGAATTCCAAGTTGATAATTATTCTGATGATAACTTCTTTTGCTATACATTTTTCTCGTCATTTGCTTTCATTTTCCTTATCTTTTGCATGAAATGCATGGGGGTATATATATATATATATATACACACACACACACACACACAACACACATATATATATATGTGTGTGTAAAAAACTCTGTTCTGATACCCGCTTTACACTTGTCCCAGATCACAATGTTAAACAGTATATCAAGCATGGCTATCTTAATTGAGCATAGCTTCATTGATGCGTACGCTGGAGAGTCGAGAGACAGCTCCTCAGCCATAAGATTTCACACAGGTGACATAATATCCATGTATGCAGGCTCTGCAGCAGCCGCCTCTGCCAGCGACATAGACGACCTTTCATATGCATGCTTAGCAGTATTCAAATCTCGTTTTCCAAAGATCGAAGGTGCTGCAGCCGGAGTTTGCTTTAGATGCCAAGGCAAGCCAAAAGTGGTATGCCTTTTTCTGTGGAAGTCAATCCAACTTTGTTACACATGGATCCTAAGCTCAGATCAGAGAAAGCCTATTCTGTCCTATCTCGATCGGTTATCTGCTGACATCAAGTATGACATCTTTCGGGTTGTCTATGTCAGCAGTGACAGTGTACTAAAGTTTCAGTCTTTCCCTCCTACTGAAATATTAGAAAATGGAGGAGAAAGCAAAAAAGGGCAGGTCATGCAAAATTGAGAAAAGGGTGCTGCTAGAATGTAAAACTAACCCTTTCTGCATCTTTGTTGCAGTATAGATCAATTGTGATGGTTTCATAGAGGAAATCCCACTCATGGAGGGAACTAGCTAGTCGTAGATGAAAGGGTAAGATAGTACTTGTTTACATGATAAGACCTAGATATTGAGATATGAAGTGGTATCCATAATCCACTGGTGTCTGTTGTGGATCACTCGATCTCTTTATTATTAAAAACTTGTTCTGATTTAAGTGGTTTTGATGGTCTCCAATGCTTGGAGGAAATCTAGAGTTTGTAACCAGGAAAACAAACAGGATTTCCAGAAGATTAGTATGAGTAACATAAAAGCTGGTGTCAAACTTGCCATTAAGCCTGGTCATTTCACCATAAGATCATGCACCTTTTTTGCATTGGGCCACACCTTAGTTGGCAACCGAGGACAGCCCATGATCTTGGTTAAGGAGGGCTGCAGTCTGTTCAAACAAAGGCTCGAAGCCTGAGCTTAGCACTAAAATGAGTAAAACGAGGTGTTGCCAAAACAACCAGGCAAAAAAAAAAAAAAAAGACTTGGACCAATAACCAAACAACCAGAATTAATTCGATCCGACAAATAGAGATGATACCAAAATTCTAAGAAATATTAATCCAACTAAACAGTTGTGACCAGATTTACATAACCAATTCAAATTATATACTCTTTACTGTAAAGAGTTTGGATTGGATTTAATTCCATGACTGGTGCTTAAGTTGGGACAATCAAAGAGCAGCCACCCAAATGATTCTTGAATCATTCCAATGCACCCCACTCGGTTTCTTTGAAAAAATATTCAAGTGCCATGCTTTAGAAGGCAACCAACCTTTTTAATGGTGAATGGACTCTTGAGAAACGCATGGCCCACATCGAGAATCATTTAGATTTTTCTCCATTGCCATCGATCTTCAACAAGCGTCACATCCACGTTTGAAGATTGTAAATCATCATTGACTTTGAAGATCAATTGATCAGTATATTCTTTTGCCAGAAAAAATAAAATAAAATTAATGAACTGGAAGAAAAGAAAGGAAACTTTATAGACCAAGTAACCAAAACGTTCAAAAGGTTGGAAGAAAGGAGGAAAGCAAGGGGACCCGTATATTAGAAAGCTGTATATATCATTATGCCTACAGTCAAACCCCAAGTTTTTGAATTTATGTCCCAACAAACTTTGAATTTTCAAAACAAAATGTCCCACACTCTCTTGTCTTCACTTTTGGGTCTTCCACTGCACAATCTAAGCATGTGAGAGCTGTTCTCCATATGGGTTCCATGCCCTAGCGGTGCTGTTCTTTGAAGCTGGTAAAGTTGGAAATTAGTGTGAATTCTCTTAGAATAGTATAAAAAAAGGGCAGATGGTACCTATTATATGATATTTCATGAGAAGGAAAATGCACTGAAAACTCTACTTTCTAATTTGGATGGATGCATCTAGCTAGGATCTGTACATATATAAATCTTTCATTGGGACAAGCTCTATGTTTCAACTGATCATTTAGTACCATTTTTTTCTATTTGTTTAATCAGAAAAAATAATCCTATATCACAAATCCTCAAATTACTGCCTTTTTTTGGCATTGGGTCTATGCAAATCCAAACATTTTCTTGCAAGTTTTTAGCCATCAAATAAAAGATGATCTGGGATCCAATCCTGCCTATATCACTTGAATCATCCCACGGGGGTCATGACATTTAATATAATAACAAGTTTTCCATTAGGTGGAGCCCTTACCGCCTTGCCACGTGGAAAACATGGTCAAACATTAACGCTAGCCCAATCTATTCACATTTTTTCAGAAGTGAGAAAACGCCAAATATATGGTCAATCCCTAACCACGACATGCATACACGTGCTGCCCTAACACAACAAAGGTTGTGGGGTACTAGAGACAAAGTGGGAAACACTCCATGTGAGTAGGGTCCCAGCCACAAATCCATAGGACCATAGTCCCACACTTTCTTTAATAATCACACAGTGTATAAAGAATGTTTTTGGACACTTACCTTTACTTCAAATTCTTTTGAGAAAAGGCTATATAATAAAGTACGTACTACTGCAAGGAGTAGTTTAGGACACCCACCCCCAAAAACATTTAATTTAAGCCAAGAAATAAGGGACGCTTTACTTTGTATAGGGCTCTGAGCATTAAATTATATTCATGGTTACTTTTGATCACCTTATATTCTTTTAATCAAAGAGTTTTGGGTTTTGAGCCCTAAAAGTTGTTTTGGATAGGGTTATATGATCACAACTATATATATATAGCATGCTTTAATGTAAGATTTCCAGTGTTTATACAGTGAAATTAACCATGTTCATCATGTGATGTGACTTCTAATAATAGATCAGATACTTTCTCCATGATGCTTTGGTTTATGGCCTACGAAGGAATGGAATCCAAGAAGGGATCGATTTCCTAAACATTCTGTCGACATGATTTTTGATTGGATCACATGATCTCTTTCTGAAATTCCCTCTTACCTTAAAACCTGTGGTGATGATGAAGATCATCTTAAAAAAAAAAAAAAAAAAAAAAAAAGAAAAGAAAAGAGGTCCTGAATCTAAAAATTATAAACTTGTTCAACTTAATTGCTATTATCTTCGTTCATAAAAGAGTAGATAAACCTATGATCATGAGTTGCACAAAACTTCATTTTGTATGCTCTTTTTATGAAATTACGATTGTCAAAGTAGGAATCTTAACAATCAGATGCATAATATATACACATTATTTTCGAGGGTTAGATACAAGAAGAAAAGTCAAAATTCCAGAGGGATTAATCAAATAACTTTGAAGTGCTAGATAGACTTTGCTGATCGAATCACTATTAGCCCCCATTTGGATAGTGAGATGAGATGATTTTATATAAAATTTAAAAATTGAATAAAATATTGTTAGAATATTATTTTTTAATATTATTATTATTTTGAGATTTGAAAGAGTTGAATTATTTATTGTATTTTATGTGACAATTTGAAAAAGTTATAATAATGAGATGAGATGAATTGAAATGGTTTCTCACTCTAAACGGGATCATAAAGATATATATCTTCCTAATACTTAAAAGCATGTATAAGATCTACAGTAGTGAATAGTTCTTCCGTCCAGCACTCTGTTTCTCGTTGCTCTTTCTCGTTGCCTTCTAAAATTCAGTTACAATTTTGATCTTCTTCGTTCAGTTAGCATGATCTACACACTTAAAATATCTGAGATGAATTTAAAATATCTGATCTACACACTTAAAATTCAGATTTACAGAACAATTCTCAAACTCAACTACACACTTAAAATTCAGATTTACAGAACAATTCTCAAACTCAACTCGAGGAAAAAAAAAATTTCCGTGTTGTTAAGATTTCTTCTCGCCGTTGGTACGCAATTCTCTTCTGATTTCACCTCTAACTTCTGCATCTTGTTTCTTTTTTTTTTTTTCTGTTTCTCGCATGTTTTTTTTTTCTACACCTCAAATGGGTTTTTGGGTTTCTGTGAATCTCAAACTCAATTCAGATTCACAGTGTGCGACGGAGAGGCAAACGGAACCTCGTGGTGGCTGGGTCTGCTAGAGGTTGTCGTCGGTGTCAACTGGTGGAGGTGCGGTGGCTTGGGTGGCTGCCTACGGCCGCAGAATCGGTGAAACAAATGGGTGAAACCCATTTCGGTTCGGTTTCCGTGGAGGAGAGAGAGGGCTGCGCGTGGGGGACTTCGACGGTGGCTGGGATGGTCGCCGCCTTGAGGGAGACTCCTCGGTGGTGGTCGTGAGGTTCGGTGGCCACGTACGGCGGCGTAACATGACACAAATGGGTGAAACCCATTTTGGTTCGGTGTCCGTGGGGGAGATGGAGGGTTGCGCGTGGGGGACTTCGACGGTGGCTGGGTTGGTCGCCGCCTTGAGGGGGACTCCTCGATGGTGGTCGTCAGCTTCGGTAGCCGCGTACAGCAGCGCCAGCTCACATAAATGGGAGAAACCCATTTCGGTTCTCTTTCCACGGGGGAGAGCCATGGCTGCGCGTGGGGAACATTGGTGGTGGCAGGGATGCTCGTCGGCGTGAGGGGAACACGCCGGTGGTGGCGGTGATCATGGCCGGGGCTCGGCGGCGCCGGGCTGCGCTGGAGGAGAAGCAGCCGTGCGGGATAATCGCCTAGGAGAGAGAAAATTTAGGAAGAAAATTTTTTTTCCTACAAAATGACTTAAAAAAATTTTTATATGTTCCAATATTTTACAATTTTCCATCTGAAAAACATTATATAACAGTAAATTCTTTTTTTTTTTCTTTACAACTTTGCTTTTGTCCTTACTAAAATATTACATTGTTGAATTTTTTACATAGGTTGAGCTCCGTGAAGTTGAAAGTGGAAACAAAATATCCCAACAACTAACTACTTATAAAAGTGTCAAAAGTATGGATCCTTTAACTTTTTAGTTTCATATTGTGAATTAATAACTAAAATAATCTATTTTGTTTCTCTGATTTTAAAATCTTTTAAGTCATTTATTTAATGTTATTTATTCAATAATTATTCTGCATGGACTTTGAACTGTTTTAAATTATAATTTCGAATTAATTTAAAAATAATACTACGTTTTAAGAAGATTTTTCCTGAAATCTTCCACTGTAGATTATCTAGAGTATTTTGCAAATATAGCAACTTCTATATAAAAGAAAATCTACTACATTTATCTTCCAAAAAAAAAAAAACGATCTCATCTCACATTTACATCCAAACATATATTAAGATAAATCATATAAAAATAATACTATATTTTATTTAATGAAATAAAATTGCTCAAAACATTCACTAATAATATTTTATTTAATTAGTTACACCTGTCTTAATTGACTTTTAACTATAAATTTGCTTCTTTTATAATTCCAAAATAAACAAAATACATTTGCTATTTGAAAAATTACATCAATATTTACAGTCTTACTTATATAATTATATGTAATCAATTATTGAAATATTGAAATTTCAATTAAAGAATTTAATAAAATAGAGTACATACTCATTAAAAATAATATTCTGCATAAACTTATACTCTAAAAGATGCTTGAAAAATAAAATGAAATAAAAATTTTGTGAATATTAATAAGAAATTTTGTGAATAATAGAGATGTAATTTTGGATTAAATACTTATTGAATTTTAAGAAATGAGATATAACAGTTAAATAAAAAATATTATCAAATTAAAATATTTTTAAATTATAATTCTGTAATTATATCTCTTTTACTATTATCTTACTACTAAGCAATTTTTTTTCCTTTTGCTATTTATATTTCAATTAAAAACCTCAGAATTTATTCTTATTACATAATATACAATAAAATTAATTGAATCAATCAATATAATTATATAATTTAATTAAAAATAAATTTAATTTTATAAAATTTGACATTCTTTTGCTCTTTGAGTTTATTTTTATCATCAAGTAATATCAATTTCTTAAAGTTATAAACTTATAAACTAACGTTCCGACATAGTTAAATGTTATATCTTATTAGTTATATATACATATTTATCAACAAAAAAATTTTAACAAAATTGCTATAAAATTACTCATAAAATTTTACCAACAAATTTAGTTCTATATGTAAATACTTACATCAATACTTAGAATTTTACCCATATAATTATACATAATCAATTATTAAAATGTTGAAATCTTTAAAAATTGAAAATTCAATTAAAGAATTTGATAAAATAGAGTACATATTCAATGAAAATAATATTATGCATAAACTTGTATTTTAAAAGATGCTTCAAGAATAAAATGAAATAAAAATTTTATGAATATTAATAATAAAGTTTGTAAATAATAAAATTTATTTCTATTGTAAATATAGATTAAAGTTTGGGTGATGTATATTACCACAACACACAATCAACTAAAAATAAAATTTTACATTTTCTGGGTCATGTTAAGGACAAAATAAGGATTGTGTTTTTATAATTTTAAAAACAAGATTTATTTATAAGAGGGAGGGAAAAAGTTGGCTTTCCCAAGTCAGACAAAAAATACAAATGAGACAAGAAATATATATAAAAACTTGCAAACAAAATATAACATTTTCATGGATCCTTTATGAAAAGTATCTAAGATTAAATGTTATCATTGCAAATACATGAGCAATGCACAACAACGGTATATATGTTATATTCATATTTTACGTCGTAAATGTTTCTTTAATCAATTTTATGTTATATTTAAATTATTGCTTAATCATTCAGACTAAAAAATATAGTTTGTTTATATATCTGTCGAGCTTACATCGACGTTGACGATGGTAATGGACGACTGGGGGCTGTCATGTTCGGTCAAATTGCAGAAGAAGTTCTAGGTTGCACAGCAATCGAACTAATAGAACATACAGGAGATGTAACCAACTTATTCATATTCCAATTTGTATTTTAAAAACATTTAATCTTAGATATTCAAATAGGAAGTTATCAAAAATATCTTTTACATTATATTTATTCACCATACAGGAACATTTACCGTATATCCAAAATATTGCAAAATTATGTTCAACCAAAAAATAGATCATACAATTGGGTGCAGATTTAGATCAACTCCAAAAACAACATCACAAAAACTTCAATGTTCTCTCCATAAATGCTGTAAATGACGAGAATACACCACTTTGAATCCATAACCAGCAAACTTTACTTTTAGTAACGAAAGAAACAATTATGTAATATTTAGCAGTTTCAGACTTTACTTTCAGTAACGAAAGAAACAATTATGTAATATTTAGTCGTTTTAGACTCTATTTTCAGTAACGAAAGAAACAATTATGTAATATTCACTTTCCAGACTTGCTTAAACATATAGTTTGTTTAAATCATTTATCAGAGACCTTAAACAATCATAGTTTGCTTAAACAATTAATTATATTATCTTCATAGACTTTATCATTAAATTCTTTTCTTCTACACTAGATGTTTATATTTTAGAATAATCTAATACAGGGCAAACGTGCATCGCACATAAATTCACTGCTAGTATACACATGCGTATAAATCTTGGGGTTAGAGAGAACAATGTAAGTCAAACCTCAAAAGGGACTAATCAAACTACTTTTAACCATTGCATGATTTGAATTCATTGCTAAATTTTTCTCGTTCCCTTAGTTTTGAAAAGATAAGGCTGCACGATCATGTTTATGTTTGGCTTAGCAACAACTAATATGCGATTTGATAATTGGTAAAGTTCACCTAATTCAGGTAGATTTATATCAAAATTTTAAATTATAGAGTGTGAGAAAGATATATACAAAAAATAGATCTTATAAATATATAGTTGTCGGACTGAACTTTTTAGATAATACTAAATGAGATTTTCTATGCATCAGTCAATATTCACTCTCACATTCTACACCTATAGCTCTTTTATAGGATGAGAAGGTATTTTTCATAAGATATGAGATTATTTTTCATATGATGTAGGGTGGTGAATAGTGATTGATGAGAAAAAAAATTTATACTAAATACCCAATAAATAATATGCAGTCTATCTATATTTCTACCATTTTAGGTCCTAAAAACTGATCTAGAGGATTTGAATTCTGTCATGACAGTAACAGTGCAAGCATATATGTGATCATCAAGCTCTAAACATTAATATTGTCTCGAGGTTGATTCTGAGATTGTAGTTAATGTCATCCTACTCCAGCATTATCAAAGGCTTTGTTTTTGTTCATGACAACGAAATATATTATATGTCTTGTCAAATGACCACTAGAGTGAATTTTCAAATAAGTTCTTAGAACTACGTCCGTACGTGGAGTTCCTGAAAATCATGCACTTTCTTTATTTGCTTTTCATACATATACACATAAGTATTATTTTTCAAAAAAAAAGACAAATTAAGAAAAGCTACTGCAGCTCATTGAAAAAAAAAATATGATCATAGTTCAAAAAAAAAAAAAAAATAAATATGATCAAGTGGGTCCAATCCAATATTAGATCTCACTTTAGTGATATAAGTAACATTTGCAGCATAACAAGTGCTACGGAAGAATTGACATTTTATATTATCTAATTATTATAATTTTTTTAAACTCTCATACAAAATAAAAAAAATAATTTATTTTTTTCAAATCTTAAAATAAAAATAATATTAAAAAATATATTTTAATAATATTTTATTTTATTTTTAATTTTTATCTCAACTCATCACATCTCATCTACAAAAATAAATTTTAAAATATCCATGATAACCGGATAAGTATAAATGAACGAGTTTGTCTTACAAATATAACTAGATACAATAAGTAAATGCATGAGATTGCTTTTAAGTTTTTTTTTTTTTTAAAAAAAAAAAAAAAAGAGAGAGAGTGAGAGTAAATTTTTCATCAATTTTTTAATCTTGTTCATTTATTTTTTTAACAGGATGGATGTATCCAGTAAAATTTTAATAGAATATAAACTTAAAAAGAGAGTTTGGTTTTATAGTATCCCTTTTTTCCGGCACCAAGATTAACTAATAAATAAACATTCTTATTTTACGGCCGAATATAATAATGTCCATGTTTTTCTAAAATTTTCTACTATATCCTTTTTTTTTTTTTTTTTACAATATATATCCTTTATTCTATTATATAAAAAAAAAAGTATACAATAAAAAAGAAGTGTTGGAATAATATTTTATATGGAATTGCTTAGAGAAAATAAATAATATAGAATATAGAATAATACATGGGAAACAGTGATAGGGTAATAGGGCAAAAAGTATCTTTGACTGATGGCTTCAGCTAAATAAATTGAGCGGCTCAGTACACCGCTCTATTTTTATTTTATTTATTTTATTTATTTAATATTTTTTAATATTTTTTTTAAAAAAATATTATTAAAAATTAATTTCTTAATTATTAAGTAAAAAAATTAAATAACAAGCGATCAAAATGGGCAAACTAACATTTTCTAAATAAATAACTTTTTTTTATTATTTTATATTTTTTATGTGGAAATATTGTATCCCTTCAACATCGGCTATTCTCCTGCGAGTAATTCATATAAATTTTCTTTTTCTTTTTTAATTTTTCTCAAGTCATTACAAATAATATATACTGATGCTCCTATATTAATAGGAGTGGACTTTAAGATGGACTAAGAAAAAAAGGTACACTGCACTTCAAGACAGGCGAGATAAGCGGAATTAATTCTTCAACACCTACAAACAATTTCTTTGTCGATTAAAATAATAAATCTAGAGCACAAATCATGGAACAAAATTCCAAATTGACAACAGATTCGTAGGAAAATGATTGTTTGAGCACAAATAAAGTAATGGGGAATGGATTTTGTAATTTTTCTCACTGATTTCTAGAAATAATATTCATAAATTTCATAATATATTTATTAATATCTCGTTTAATTATACAGATGAAATGATATAAAAATTAAAAATTAAATAAAATATTATTTAAATATGATTTTTTTAATATTATTTTATTTTAAAATTTTAAAAAATTAAATTATTTATTATATTTTATATAAAAAAAATTATACAAAAATAAAATCACTTTTAAATTACACAAAAATAAATTAAAAAATAGACGTGACCTTTTTTGTTTTCCACTTTTTGATTTGATAGAAGATAAGCTTTAGGTAAATTCCCCAACTGCCACATCTGTTCCCTTTGACCTGCAGATTGCAGGGAAATGAAAAATCGATCTGATATCGCTGTCCTTCTCTTTTATTATTATATTTTATTCAATATTTCTGGGAAAATATAAATTCGTACGTTTATTGAATTTACAATGGGATTCTAATTGAAAGTCGAGATCTAAGCCCGTGAGTATTCTTAATTCCTAGTACAGCTTTTGACTGTCCAGGAATAAGGTCGATTCAGAAGAAGCAGAGAGCAGTTTTCGTACCACAAACTTGTCTTACATGCATTCATGCATGTATGCATGCAATGTATTATTAATTACAATTCATCTAGGGGCAATCGGGTTATATTCTATTTAAAAAAAAAAACAAAAAAAAAAAAAAAGCACGAACAAAAAATGAGGGAAAGATGAAAATGTTGACTTGTCCTTCAAGTTGGAAAAGTGGAAAAATTGGAATGTGCACTTCTTATTTTAACATTGTGCTTTGATTGTTGAAAGAAAGTGAAAAAAAAAATAGAAAAAACACTAAGTTTATCGTCTTCTTATGCGTTTAGTTTTCGGTGTCATTGTCTTCTTCTGTGTTTAGTCTTCAGTGTCATCGTCTGGATTGACTTGATAAGAAATACCCGTTTGGATTTCTTTTGAAGTATTGGCTTGAAGCTATATGTTCACATGTCTAAAAATTGGTTTCAGTTTCTCACAATTGTTTATGGATGATAAAGACAACACACTAGCACGGATGTCATCAATCCAAGAGATCCAAACCCTGTAACATGCATTTAGAAGAGATCCAAACCCTGTAACATGCATTTAGAAGTTAGTGATCAGAAAAAAGTAATAAATACCCATAAAAATGTATATTTTACAGAATAAAAAGGTTTAAACCACAAACCTTGGGCTAAGAAATCACTCTAAACATCACCATCATAGTTCCCGCCATGGTCCTTCCGATTCACAACAAGGTAAGACCATAATCGATTTTTTCTTTTTGGGTTTCAATTAAAAAAGACAAGCCGAGAGGAGAGAGTGGGAAACCCACCTGGCACTGGAGAAGACTGGGCGATGGTGGGGCCAAGGTGGAACTGGAGGCCAAAGGAGGTTGAGTAAGGAAGATGCAGAGGAGGATAAGCGTCGGATTGAGGAGGATCTGCCAGTAGAGAGTAGAGATCTCGAAAGGGATCCGGAGCGCCGTTGAAATATTACCTTTCTATTAACGCCACGTAGGACCCGTTTGCCCCTCGTTTGCACGAGGTGACTGCATCCAGAGTTTTTCTATTAATAATAAATGAAGTTACTTCATACCTGCCTACCGAACTTCATTTTTCTTCTTCTTTTTTGTCAGAATTATGGCGTTACTTCCTTTGAATCGATCACAACTTTTGATGACCAATTGAGGGAAATCGATATGTTAATTAAGTTAAATGACATGTTCATGAAAACTCATTCATATATAGGGCCACTATCTCTATTCCTTCTCGTGGACTCTTCCTCATTAATATTCTACTCTTTGATTCTTTGAGGAGGGACCGGAGTTCCTCCAAGAGGTTTCTCTCTGTTTGACATGATTTGTATTTGAATATTGAGTTGATCTGAGTTGATAGATAAATAATAATATTTTGTGAGTTTTATTAAAATTTATTTAAATATAAATAAATTAATATATATATTAATATATGAAATAAGTTAAAATGAGTTTGTATTCCAAATATAAGTTTAGGGAAGGGTGGTGGTCCTCCCTCTCTCGTGTGGCCGTTTCTACTCTTTGCAACAACATTTTTCTTTGTGAAATGCTACATCTATATAAACTTTTTACATAAAGATAAGTTATATGTTGACTAGGCCGTGACAATATCAATCTTAACTCAATAAAATATAACTCAAAATAATAATGGTTGGTGCATGCATGGACTCTTGAGCCACTGCCATGCTAGCATATTTTTTTAGTACTGCTGATGTGGCATGCAACGAGAACATTGACCAATCAACGTTTAAAAGTCTGACCATTGACTTGGTGATGTGGCACTGTCACAGTTATTTCGTGCACCGGAGTGTGTACACTTAGCAGTACTCACCTCAAAGTTTCAACTGGAAAGAAAACTGACTAACACATTAATAGCCAGTAAATTATCATTTTGTATGACTCTCGTATAATATTGAAGTAATTCTCTTTCCTTTTTCACTGGATGATCGTTATTACTTTGGATTTTTTGTTTGTTTTTTTCTCAGATTCTCAACACTTTTGGATGTTTTTCTTTCATCAGTTTCTAGCTAGTTTCGTGTTCTTTTTTTTTTTCGTTGAGGTAGCGAGTAAAGATCATGTTGATCAATAACAACTAAACAGTTGGGATTAAACGGTTATGATAGATTTTGAGGTCTTAATGATCACAAAAATAAATAAAACATAAGTAAAGCATTATAAATAAAGGGAAATACTTTAATTAAAAAAAGATTATACAAAAGTAAACCGTAATGCATAAACTGATATGATTTAATACGATACGTCTGATTGTAAAATAAATATAACAGATCTTATAAAATCACATTGATTATTGTAAGTTTACTTTTAATTTTATATAATATCTTTATATCTGTAGAGTTCTCATAAATTAATAATAAGAAAGCTAGTTAGTTTAACCCTTTTCACATGATTTTCCTTGTCTTATAAGATCGTTCCCCCCCCCCCCCCCCCCCCCCCCTTTTTTTTTTGGTGACAAGTCCATCATGTCCATTAATGCTTCTAATTGTACCAATTATTATTCAATGTAAGAAACTAATTAAGCTCGTTGGTTTAGCACATTTTGACATTATTTTCCTTGTCTTCAACGATCATTCCCATTTTCTTACTTGACAAGATTAGTGATCAAATCATCATCATCGATCACATCATGCATGTTGTACCAATCTCTTCCAATCTCAATCTCATGTTCTCCTGAACACAAATATTTTGCACCAATTATGATGAAATTCTCTGTTAAACATTGTTGTCTTATAATCAAATTTGCCCAATATTCATGCCTAATTGCACCTATCTTTAGTTTAGGCCTATCAAATTGCAACAATATCCCTCTATTTCCTTTGTTCTTTATCTTTTTGTGTTTATTTGTATTAGTTTGTCGTCTTGTCCCCAATCACTATATATGTAAAATGTCCTTAAAAGTAAAACTTTAATTAAGCTCAACCTTATCTTGTTATTTGGCCGTGACAACAGATCTAATTTTATATATAATATGGTACTAATTAAAGGATGTAGTGATCTTTTTGCAGTACTGCCCGGCCGGCATGAAATTAATAAGCCTATTTAAGTTGAGGTTAGTCCACTTGAAATTAAACTGTATTTTAATAAGTAATTCATTGTAAATTAAGGTACCGTTTAGATAGTGAGTTGAGTTGAGATGAGATGAGATGAGATGATTTTAGATAAGTTGAATAAAATATTATTATAATATTATTTTTTAAGATTATTATTATTTTAAGATTTGAAAATGTTGAATTGTTTATTATATTTTGTGTGAGAATTTGATAAAGTTGTAATGATGAGATAAGTTGAAATCACTTCTCAATCCAAACGGGACCACAAGTTCGAAACTGAATTTTTTTTAACAAAAAAAACAAGTTCAAAAATATCGATTTGCATGTAGATCACTGGAGAAATATTGCACACATTGGAAGGATTAATCTGGACAAAAGAAATTTATACATCCTTATGAAAAAATAAAAACCTTACTCAAAGTACTAGATGACCAATCTATCATGAAATCTGAAAAATAAATATAAACAATATAACAAATGGTGGTGAGACTACAATATCGCTAGCTACTTCAATCATGAAAAACTTACTTCAAAGAGATTAGGAGGGATCCGTGAGAGATAATTATTTTTTATTAAAATAGATAGACGTATAAACTAAATTTTAGAATATTTTTAATATTCTTGAACATCTCACAGATAGTATTAAAACCTTATTTTTTAAATATATATATATATATATTTATAATATTTATTTAACCTCTAACGATTCTTAAATTCAAGCATTTTAAGGGATCTTTGATTGGTTGTTCAGTACGATTTGGACCCATTTACTGTAAAGTTACTATACTGAAATTATACTTTTTAATTTCATGATTCTGATCTTTAATCATTTCCACGTTTTCCCTCTTCTTATTCTCAAAAACTTTCTTTTTTTGTTTTTTAAAATAAAAATAGTTGTTCAAAAACTCGGGAATTCCTCGGATGGTTTGGTCGGCAAGTCCGCCGACCACGAGTTTAAAAGGTGGGCGAGTTGTTGGAGGCTAATGCCTCGTTCAGATCGTGCCACATCAGAAGGGACCCACAAGAGGAAGGTGTGATAATGACGTGGCGAGATCACAGAAGGGGTACAGAATGTTCTAAACTGAAGAGGAGGCCCACTGGATCATGATCTAGTGGGAACTCTCACACACGCCTGTCAGTATGTAAGACGAGAAAAACACTCGAAATACACACTCTTGACTGAAACGTCTTCACCCACCATCTGCCTTAAGATCTCTTTCCTCCCCTGCTAAATTTGAGAGAGAGAAAGTTCAGAGACTTGAATAGACTCTGAGAGAGAGAGCGAGATCTAATGGAGTACGAGAGGATACACAAAGTTCAGGTATGGGCTTGTTCTTGCACCTACTGAAGGAAGATCACAGGCTTATGTCTAATTTTTGCGTCTTCTTGAAATTTTGAATCTTTTTCTTTTTTCCCTGGTTTCGCTTTTCAATTTGAAAGTGCTTTCGTTAATGTGGGTTTTGGGATAAGTTGTTCCTTTTTTCCTCTTTCATTGTATAAAATGGGGTTGGACTGGAAATGTTTGGATTTGTGCTCAAAACATGGCTTTGTTGCACTTGGTTTGGTCTTGAAATGGTTTTGGGAAATATGATTTTGTATGAGTTGTAGGTTTTCATCAACTCAGAATATTTACTTGGGCGGGTGATTGAATTTTTCCATTGGGGAAGCTGAGGAGGTTGGTTCAATTCAATTATCCATAAATATGGATTTTCTTTTTGTTTATTATTTTTTCCTGGTTATAATGATGGAATGGTTTTCATGATTTTTTCTCTGTTTATGTACAAACGGATGTATATGATATACAAACATACATATATACATACATACATATACGGTTTAAATAAAAATAAGCAAGAACCTTGATGTGGTCTGGTTTCTTCAATTGCAGACTGGTATTATTTCTCCAAGTAAGCTGAGGATGAAGCTCATTGGGTCTCACAATCATAAAAAAAAGGATGGATCAAATGGTAACTCTGCGAGAACTTCTCCTTCCAAGCTTGAGGATTCCGAGTTTGTGAAGAACAGCTTGTTAGCCTCCGATAGTGGAGACTTTGATGAAGGTTCGCAACTGTTATTTAGAGCACTAACACCAATTTCACTTAGCTTGATTTAGTTTTCGTTAATTATTACTTATACATAGATTTTTTTGCAACGAACAAACACCTGTATCTTTACTTTTATATTAATTTAGATATATGCCCTCCAGTTACATCTTCCAGCTTAGAAGTTCCCTCATTGAAGTTGTCAAGTGAGGCAGTCTTAAGCCAGACTTCTTGCCCGCAGAAAGAGTCATTGCAGAAGGAAAATGGTGACATGGGTCGCGTTAAAATGCAGCAGTTTTCAAAATGTGAAAATGGTCATTTAAGCACAATTCATCCTATGAAAGCCATAGAAGATGAAAATCTTGATTACGATAGCAATGCTAGCTCATCTAGTTTTGAGTTTCACAAGGGGGAGAGATCAGCACACAATCCCTTTACAAGATCGCTGTTCAGACCCATGCCATCAAAGTGGAATGATGCCGAGAAATGGATAATGAATAGGCAAAATGTACAAGCTCATTATTCCAAAAAGAATTGCTCACAAAACCAAACAAATCGGTTGCCAGTGACAAATACCGTAAGGGTTGCTTCAGAGTCTGCTAATTATGATCCTAAGTTTGCAGTTAGCAGAACAGCAGAGACAAAGAGAGTTGATTTCTGTCAACCTGCGTCGCATGTGGGGCCTGAGAAGTTCTCTTTTGTTCCCACTGGTACTCACCCCATTTTGGATCAAGTCTATAGTGAGGACTTGAAGGAAGTTGGTCATAGGGATTTAACCTGCACAGAAAGCTCAACAGAAGAAATGACAGGTATAGAAAGCCCTTCATTGTGCTTATACTGAATGATAGGCTCAGAAATAAGAAACTGATCAACATGCTGATTTTCTTTTAGATTTGTCTTGCTTTTGACAAATGCCACATAGACTCACTTCTATGAATGGTTTTCTCTCTGTATATGCAGGGTAGATCCACATTCCTGCACTAAAATCTTGTTTCATACACTGCATGTTCGTCCTTGTGGCATAGCAATTGGGTTGATGATACTTTATGTAGCATTTAAACAGCTCACAATTTTTATATGGAGAAAGTTATCAATGACCTAGGTTGGTGAGAAGCTCAATAATTAGGATGCTTTCACAGAATTCAGTCAGTTATCAGAATAAAGACTGATCATGTAGGTCTTGATCTGTCCCCATTGATTTGGTGCTTCGTTGCTAGACCTATTTGGTGATTTTAAATTTAGATATAACAGTAGATCTGCCAATTTACAGATAGATAGTGTTGGATATAAGGGGAGAATGATATCGAACTTGTAAGTATTGATAGTATGCATACATGCACTCCCTCACTTCTTCCATGTAGCATCGCATTCTTTTCTCCCTATTTGACATATTTAGCAGGGGAAGAGTTTGATGGAATTTTTATGTTGCTTGATTATATAGTTAATGACTAAACAGAGTAGTGATAAAATGGAACTGAATAAATGGTTCCCTAGTAAAGATTCAGTCATGTACATAATTTCAGGATTTGATGATCTAATTATGCAGGCACTCCTGCCATAAGATCAGTCTCAATGAGGGACATGGGAACAGAAATGACCCCTGGCACAAGTCTAGAGCCTTCAAGGACTGCTACTCCTGTAGGGGCAACAACCCCACTCCGCAGCCCAACTTCCTCAATTCCATCTACTCCCCGAAGAGGTGCACCTGCTTCCACACCTGTGGAGAACACCACCGATGAGGAGTCCCAGAATCCAACAGGAAAAAGCAAAAAAGAATTGTCAGAAGAAGAACTGAAGCTCAAGACAAGGAGAGAAATCGTAGCCCTTGGTGTCCAGCTAGGTAAGATGAATATAGCTGAATGGGCAAGTAAGGATGAGCAAAAGAAAAAACCTTGTGCTGAAACAGTTGATACGGGGGCGCTTGAACGGATTGAGTATGAGAAACGTGCAGCTGCGTGGGAGGAAGCTGAAAAGTCTAAACACACGGCAAGGTTTCTTCCACAACCCACATACTTCTTGGTTTTTTTAATACCAAATCGCAGTTATTTTGAAGTTCAAGGCCATGTATATTTTTTTTCTGTACAATGAGTGCTAATTTGACAAGAGAATGTTAAATTTTCTCAGATATAAGCGTGAGGAAATCAAAATCCAGGCATGGGAAAGTCAGCAGAAGGCAAAACTAGAAGCAGAGATGCGGAGAATAGAGGTATGGAAATTCTACCTCCTTGTGTTATTATTAGTCAGCAGAAAATTTTTTATCATGTAAGTTGAGACCTAGACAGCTGAATGATCTTACATTTCTCTGATGGTAATGTAATTGGACTAGAAATTAAGTCCATAACTTAGATCCACGCATTGATCTTTCATTTCTCTGATGGTCTGATTTGAACCTAGACAGCTGAATGATCATTTTTAAGTCAAAAGCAGGTAATCTGTTTGCTTTTAGAGTTAACTAGAACTTGTGCGGCTTTCTAATGTTATACAAATTCTACTTATCAATGAAGAAAAGAAAAGAACAATAAGAGTGAAAAAAACTTGGGATATAGCTGACTCATTTGCAGCTATTTTTAATAGTTGAACTCCTTAAGACACCCATGACGGATTGAATTCTGACACTCCACCTTGGAAGAGTCTTAAGGTGGAGAATACCTGTCAACTAAAAAACCTGAGTCAGCCATCACTTAATTGGAACAGTAATCTTTCATGTTAAAATGATTGCTAGAGTAGAGTCTAAATGAAATGTAACGATTTTCAGTCCCAAGTTGAACAAATGAGAGCCCAAGCTCAAGCGAAGATGGTGAAGAAGATTGCAATGGCAAGGCAAAGATCAGAAGAGAAACGAGGTGCAGCTGAAGCCAGAAAAAATAGCGAGGCAGAAAGAACTGCAGCCCAAGCAGAATATATTCGTCAAACAGGGCATTTGCCATCTACAAATTATATCTGTTGTGGTTGGCTGACATAAACCAGAAACAAAAAAGAGAACGGAAATCCTTCATATAGTAACTTTGCCGAAGTAGCCTCCCCCTTGTAGTCTGTTTCGGAGAGAATTCTTGACCCAGCAGAGTGTTGTTTTCTCAACATGAAATTTACTAAGCAACCCCAGTGTGTAAGTTGTTATATGGACTGAATTTACAATTTATGCATTGAAAAAGTCATTGAATTGTTCATTATTGTTCAGGTAAGCAGTTTACCAAACTCAGGCTGGAAGAAAAGAAGGGGCTAAAAAAACAAAGCAGTTGTCAACCTCTCTCTCTCACACACACACATGCTTGAACCCACAAAACAAAACAAAATGGTAAAACAAGCAGATGGAATCACAAAAAAAACTTTCAGAAAAACTAACTCAAATGCTCTTCATAAATGAAGGATATGGAAAAGACATAAGGAATGCATCTACTTATCCCTTTTGGATACAGAAATGCTTTCAATCCATCTTAACTTATCTTATCATTACAACTTTGTTAAATTTTCACATAAAATATAATAAACAATTCAATTTTTTTAAATTCCAGAACAATAATAATATTAAAAAATAATATTCTAGTAATATTTTATTTAACTCATCTAAAATTATCTTACTTCATCTCATCTCACTATCCAAATAAGCATATTCAGTCAAAACTTTAACTTCACTCCATCTAACAATATGATAATTAGATCATGATATGAGAGATGGTTGTACTGCTCTCTCATCTCATGATATGTCACTGCTGCAAATCTTTTGAGGTAAAGATAAATATGGATAAGGATTCTTCCCATGTGCTTTCTAATGCAGTGAAGATTTGATTTTTCATAAATTTCTAGGGACAAAGCATTGCACTATGATTAGTATTTAGGATTTGAAGCAATAAGATGCACATGACATGGCACTATGAAAACCTTGGATTTAAAGATAGGCCAAGGATTGGTCTCTTCATTTAGAAGCAAATGTAGGATTCTTGTCCAATGGGCATATGAGAATTGTTATAGCCTCCCTAAAACTCTACGAAAGTAAACATATACAAAGCCAGTTACTCTCCCACCCAGTAGTAACATCTCAAGTAACGTGTTAGAACATACATGTTCTTGCATGCATTTTCGCCAGGGCTTCCTGCATCGTAAATCGAGAACAATTGCAGAACATCCCTGATTTGGCCGATTAAACAAAAATAAGCGATAATGATGGTGCTCTCTCTATTCACCAAATTTGCAACTCTTTTGTAGTGAAATTTGTTGAAACCAAATATTTCTGCATGAGATTAAGTACTAGCTAGCCTGCTGCAAAAAGAGAATCTTGAGTAATAAACTTTCGAATTCGATCTCCATCTTAAACAATTTGAGGAGATAAGGAAATGGTAGCTCGAGCATTTTGTTACCCACTTTTCTGTCATAGCCAGAATTGCCACAAATTAAAACCGATAGAATTATTTTCTTATTGGTTTCAGTTTTTATGTAGTTCATTCATCTCTCTCTTTTTTGTTATTCAATTTTTTTCCCGGCCTGAGTTTTTCTTTTTGTAAGCTGCAAATGGATAGACACTAGAATTTAGAAATGCCATTCACGGTTCAACTGGTGATATTATCGTGGTAAGTGGTGCTGGGCCTTCTATCCTTTCTGATTATTTATTGCATCATTAAATACACACACATATGTTGTGTTACTTGCGGCAGTTATGATGAAAAGTACATAAAAGAGAAAACAAGAAAAACATGTAGATTTAACGTGGTTCGGCAGTATGCCTACATCAACAGAAGCGGGAGCTGAATTTTCACTAACTGTCAAAAGTAGGGTTACATCATATGTATTTATACTAACCCTAGCCGTACGGGCTGATTTACAGCTCCGCTCGGTACGCTACGCTCCCCTCACTCCACTCCGCTTCACTTATCTGCATACGTGTTCTACTTGATACGAGCCACATAAAAAATAATATATATATATATATATAATTTAACATCCTTTTTTAAAGGACCATCTAAGTTTTTCTTCTTCATTTTTTTTACTTTTTTCATAGTTGAAGGTAGGTGTCAGACGAAGAAAATGGTGCCACCTCTGGTTTTACATGTCATATATATTCCTAATGATTTTAAGGATGATGATGAAGCCTACATATATGATTGAAAATGTGATAGTAATGATAAACTTCAGTTGTGGTTGGTTAGTATAAAGTTCAACTATTTAGCCACAAGAAGTTTCCCCCATCCTCTCATCCAAGTCTTTTCACAATAATTGTATTCATCCTCTTGAAAAACTTTTCACAGAAGACACGTTCATTTCCCAGTTGTTTCATATAAGTTCCTTTCCTTTTTTGTTTTTTAACCCCCTAGAAAACTGACCAGATTTTACGTATAGCATAAGACCTTCAGCAATTCTGCAGGGAAGTATATATTGAATGCTGAGATTTGATAGTTTTGGGTATGAGTGTAAAACATCCGAGAATGAGAACTGTCTTCTATCCTTACATTGTACATCCCCTTTTATACTCTTAAAGCTTCGGTACATGTTGATCATTCATACTTGAAATGAACAAGTATATTTAAAAAAACAAAAAAATAAGAGACTGCTTTTATAATTGGTGATTAGGGTTGGCATCTACAAACTCTATGGACTGCTGAGTTTGATTTTTGTCATGTTGATCAGGGTGAAAGGCAATGTTCTTCAAATCAATGTGAGATGCTACTGAGAGTAATGCGCACTCCACCAACCTGCAGGGAGAAGGCAATGCATGATAGCCTTGATAATCATGATATTTGAAAGAAAAAGCCTGAAGCCTCGATATAACTGAGGACGAGATGTTGGGAGTTGTCTCACCCTTGTGGGATGGCGGCCCTCTGTATACCTTTGACTCAACCTAGTTCAGTACTTTTTGCGATGACATTTTTAGAATGTCATAGGCATGGAATGTCAGCTTATTAGGGCCTAAAACTGTCGAAATCTTTCTTTAGGTCCATCATAACCTTTTTATAATTTTATATTCCCAGTCCACTTTGCATTTATCTATGCATCAACATAGCTTTCCCAGCTCCTAAACATTTACTGTATCTGTGTGCATGTGCAGGCAGGCACTCTTCTTGGAATTGTTATTATATTTGGCACCCTAACTTGAAACAAGTTTCATATATGGGCACCCCAATGCGCCAGCCATGTAATCCACTCCCCCCAAGGCATACCTCAACCATCACTATGCGCTAAACAAGTTAGATAGGGTAAACCAGACTAGAAAGTTGTTTTACTGAGTTCAGAGTTCAAACCCCCATGCTCCCAACTCGCATCATGCTTAGGCTAGACTCCCAATGCATATAAGTTGAAGCTGTACAGTATTGAATCTGAGATCCGGAGTGATTTTAGCCCTTTCATACATACATAATGAACAAGAAAGATGGTTTCTTGTCATGTCTTGCTTGAAAATATGAGGGGTTCAGTTAGATATTTTAAAAGTGCCATTCAAAAGGAAAGTTCAAGAAAACGTTCCCACCAGAAATATAAAAAAAGTGGGGTTTTGGGGTTTGTTGGAATGACAACCTTCGCTTTTATTGGCACTATAATTGTTGATAGTGCCCTACCTTGTCACCATTCCATCCATCAAAAAGTTAGTGTACATTGCTCACAGTCTGAGCCCCACAACATGCATCAAAAATCACAAACCAACCCTTCAAATTTCACCTCACACCGCAGTGGCCAGCTATTCAGTCCCACGTCTAAAAGGAGATCTCAACTGAGCTTTCCCACCTCTCCCCTTCCCCCAAATTGATTGAAAATTATCCTCACGACCCAAAAAAAAAAGGATGTAAAGTTGAAATATAGATCATCAAGGGATGGATGATGACATATGAAAAGAATGACAGGTGCCTCACCTGTCGAATCTGCCGACATCACCCTGGCCCATATATTAATCCCACGATGCATAATACTCCAAGAAGCTCCAAATAATTCAACTGGCCCCTGAAAGCGCTATGACTACAAATAATTGTGATTTAAACTTCCCTTAAATTTTATAAAAAGAGAAAAGAGAAAAAAAGGGCCTTCTACAAATCATAATCCCATTTGGTTCTATAGAAAGGTCAAATCATCTTATTATGAAATCATGTCATCAAAGAGTTTCTTTTAAAATAATTCTTATTTGCAGCATTCAACTTAGTCGTCTAGCACCAATTAAAATCGTCAAACCCCCCCTTTGCTTTTTCCCAAACAAAATTTCAATCTAAATGATTGATATCTCCACGAGACAGACCCATTAGCTTTTTCTTAGACAACTTTCCCTTGTCTTATCCTAAAACTATTAGCATATTAAGCCTATCCTTTTGATCTAGTGTTTTACCACACGCTTACTGCATCAATCAAGAAGCCAGACAGTAAGTGTGGAAAACAACATAGGACCAGAAAAAGGAGTGATTTGAGAAAAACATGTAAGAAAAGCCTATCATGCTGATTCGAAAGTGTCTCTACAGGTTTTCCGATCAGTAAATTTTCAAATTTAATCAATGCACTTCAAAGAAATATATTGACTATGCGTACTTATGGAGAATACATCCACATATTACTAATGGAATTCGAAAATTCGATAGAAAGCAATATCAAAATTTATTGGTGCAAAACAATAGAGTTATTGGAGGATAAATCCAAAGCAAGGATGGGGTTCTGAGATCTGTTTTTCAAACTTGAAAACAAAGGCTATCAATATTAATGGAAGCATAAAAGAGTCGTTTTCCACGCCTACATGGTTACAGAGACCGATCCTGGCTTTGGAATCTATGGATCTATTTGCACATGGATCTATCTCCACATGTGCAAAAAGTTACTGAAGACAAGATATTGGCAAAGTTTAACCCAACAATATCAACATCATGTTCTGAACTGCAGCATCATGCATTTAATGTACTGCAAAATTATAAAAAGGGTATTTATCCTGACAAACATTAATCTCCTAATATTTATGTATAGTATGTATTTCAAAAGCTTAGAATAACATGAAAATATTTCATATAATTACAGTATAGCTTAACAAGTAAGATGCTAGAAGTAAGCATGCTTCCCAACGTCACAAGGTTGGAAGAAATGCTAATACTACAAAAGCAGAGAATGATGATTCTTCACTGGTTAAATAATTCAGTACTCGAGAGACCCCACAGACGTTATCCCAGAGCTCAAATTTCTTGAGTCCTGCCGGTTTGCATAGTCATCGCAGCCGGTATTAGACAGCCTCTGAATTGGTACTGAGTTCAGAAGCTCTGAGTCTCGCCTGCCCATTTGCTGCACTTCCTGGGGTGACAGGATCTTGATACACCACACACTGTTTACAAATTCCCTGGAGTAAAAAGTATAAACTTATCAGGATTCGCTAATTGAGAGTGAAGTCGAGATAGAACTTTTCCAAATATTTCTATTGACAGAATGACAACCATTTACAACATCACACACTTGTATTATCTTAAACCATTTCACATGATCACGTTAGTATGTATTTTGATACATTTCTATTCCATTTACTTGTGAAACATGCCAGAAAATTTATGATATCAGATGTCTACCTGAGTAAATTAGAGTCTTAAGCTTTGAGACGCAAGCCGCTGCCTATAATCCACAAACTTATGTTCCCAGATAACTTTAAAAGTATTACTAGGCTTCTTGAATTCTTTTTATTTTAGGAAACAAACAACATAAAAGGTGTGAAACTCACGGCCAGGGGTCATCGCCGAGCAGAAGAACATCATTCTCCCGGTCGACAAATACAAGCTGCCAGCCTGATCTCTGAGGGTCCTCCAACTCGCCTTCAAGGCCAAACATACGAGCTAGCTCACCGCGCAATTCATGATAACTACTAAATTTGGTGATATCCAGTGACCTACCAAAGGACCCCGACTTGTAAACCTGTCAATATTTACATGACTCTAATCAGAGACAGATCAAAATGCACATAGATAAGATAATAGATCTGATATAAGAGATTGCGTATATAATAGATCTGATATAACAGATTGCGTGTATAATGGAAGGCCTATAATAAAAAACAACAATTCATTATGTAAATTCAAGAAGACAGCCCACCTTAACAAAGGCTCTTGTTGGTGGGTTTACTTGGCCCACATTTTCTGGAGACTGCAGGAAACTAGATTCATCGATGCAACTGGAAGGTGTCATCGCTGGATTTAGTGAGAAATCAGTGCCTGCAGTACTCATATAATTAGAAGACGAGAAGGGTATGGTTGTGGAGTCACTCTCGCTGCCAACTCCCCTAAGACCTGACATCCCATTTTGCATTAGAAGAGATGACGACTCTATATTAACGCCAAATAGAAGATGGCTCTGAGGGTCAGTACCTCCTTGGTCAATGGAGCACTCCCTACCAGGAAAAGGTGGCAATGAAATAGAATTTGGAGAGATATTAGTCTGGGGCAGACCCAACTTCTCCACTTGGGGCAAAGCACACTGAGAAGCTACAGGAGAAAGAAGAGGTTCAACCGCAGCTCGTTTTGATGGCCAAGCAGCAGAAGGAATCAATGAGTTATTTCTTGAAAGGTTGAGAAGGTGGGTTGATTCATCCTGGGGATATGAACCCAGAAGACTGTGTAGAGGAGAAACAATTGGGCTGGTCACAGGATTCCCATTCGAATCAGAAAAACTCTGCTGTTGGCATAGCGAAGAGATTGCTTGCAAGGATGGTGACTGAGATTGAGAGGATGAAGCAAACTGTGATATTGTAGAGACAGTACTTGAAATCTGTTGATGGCCAAGTAGTTGCTGGTGTTGTTGTTGCTGCTGCTGCTGACTATTGAATGAGTGCTGATGCAACTGTTGCTGGAGAAGCTGTGATTGAGTTTGACCCTGAGAGTGAGATTGATGCTGGTTTTCTTGAACACCTTGCTGAAAGGCCTGCTGAGATTGTGACTGCTGCACCATCTGGGGCTGCATCAAAGCAGAAGACCTACTTTGGAGATTCTGTGGTTGCTGGAATTGCAAAAGGGATGTATGTGATGGTTTAGAAGGATCTACAGCTCTCATCTCCTGAAGTGCAGCAGCAGCCATAGCTTGATACATATCAGTATGCAAACCAAGCATGGAAGCATCAAGCCTTGGTTGAATCCATGGCGTGACCCCAATTCCCTGAAAGTTCAAAGGTTGGATTCCACGATCTCCATTATCTCCTCGTAGCCACATAAGAGGAGAGTTAATTCCCAGATCATCCTCCTTAATGCCTGGGAGAATAACACAATAAAATTAATAAATGAGTTGAAACTCGCAACCTAAACTGTGATGGTTAAATGAAACGGCTGTCCAGGAGGGAGGGGAGATAAAAGCGGAACTTGAAACTCTCATAGGATGTCAGCATATATGTATGACTACCACAGTACCATGGAAAGATGGAAATCCTGGTTGCCAAGGTCGCTTAAGCCTGAGAGGAAATGGAGATGGATACATGGGGAACGTTGTCAATGGTTCAATCTCCCATAGGGACACCCTTGGCTGTCTCTCCCCTGCTGTGGATTCATCCCAGCCAACCTGCAATTATCAGGTGAGAGACATTCTCAATTGGATCTAACAATCTGAAGGAAACTTTTCACTAATTCATACAATAAAAATAGCTGTTCTCAACAAACCTTGACAGAGCGCCAATGTGAATTCAACCACCTAACAGGATCCAAGTCACTTATGCTGGTTATCGTACCCATGTAACTGGATAATAATGTGTGATGGTTAGTCTATATTTTCACACTTATAAGTTAATGTCTTCTAAAGATATTTATCAGATCAAGAAAAGAATAATAAAACTGAAGTAGACAACAATATGTGGATCATGAAGGCATTAAATGGGAGCTCAATCCAAAGTGTTACTATGAACTCCATATCAAACCAAATCATAGTTTACTAAAGAGCGTTTGTAAAAGCACTCCTGACAGTGTAGAATGTACCACAAAGTTACAATTAATTTTACTCTGTAAATATTCCATGAAATAACATATCACGGTTGTCTCTAAATTGAGATATTTATTACAATTATAGTCTAGGAAAAAGGCACAAACATAGTGACTAACTAGAGTCTGAGACCTACCGACGGACACTTGATTCTTCTGTTTCAAACAGCATCCTAAAGCGCATGCCGACCGAAACACGAGTATGATAGACTGCTTTAACGTACTTAGCCAGTGGTATGACAAATTCTGACGGACTAGCCCTGAATTAAGAATTAAAGTTAAATGTGAATTTAAAGGAAACCATTAATTAAATCTTCCAAAACACTGACAATTAATCCTACCTTGGGTTATAGAATATCGTGAAACGGCTGTTTGTTGCAGCTGCATGAGCGGCAGCAGCAAGAAGGCCCAAGTGCATGCTATCACTGGATAGAACTGATGAAGGCATCACAGTTTGTGGTCGATTAGCTCGCCGAATGCCAAGAAGTAATTGATTCTTTTCATTCCTGATGAAGGGAAAGACATCAATCAGACCTTAGTTGTAATATTTAAAAATTTTCAGGGGTTGAGATGAAGAAAGAGCAAAAGAAAAATGCAATCTCTATGCCTAAACCAAATAAAAGTCCAGGATGCAGTGGCTGGAAATTATTCTCAGCAAGTCTATCAAAGGGAGTTTTAGCTCAACATATCATATATTGGGTTTTCCTCTGCACCTATTGCCATATATTTATGACTGTCAAGGGCAATGAATAAGTTACACAGCTTGGATCACCCAGATAAATTTTTCAGGTCGCGGGGATATTAACAAACAATTATTACAGAAAACTGGAGGATTAGCAAACTGCCTACCAGATAAAAAGCACAGAGTCGCCAGCAACAAGTCTTTTAGCACTTACAAATACACTCCATCCTGTCGTAAGGAGGTGCCTTTTCGGCTGGCCTGCATGAAGGAAAATAACTTGTATGAGTGTTTATTGTAACTTGCAAATGAATCAAATTTCTTAATTTAGTGGAAAGTACAACAAACTTCCATGACACATTATAAACAGCCTTACAAAGACTGAAATTAGCTCAAAAAGCACACTACAAAAGTCTAGACAGGTAGCTTATACTGATTACTAAGGATTTAAGCTTAATTCTCACCATCAGCTGATTGCTTCTCTTTTATATTATGAACAGGATTTCAAAAACTTGAAAACCAAATAATAATAATAATAATAATAATGGTCTTCTGAAAAAACATACCACGAAATATATGTCTAAATTTCCATTCATTATCATGCAGATCCCTTGCAATTAACTCTTGTGCTGGAGGCTGCTGGGAGAAGTCCTGAAGGTCGGAATTACCATGTTAGAAACAAAATAAGAGATTGTGAACCACAGAATAGTAAAAATTTGATGATTATACTCATACAGTTCAAAAGCTTTACCAGGGGAGGGAACACTTTTTCAGCTGCTCGGCGAGGAACAGAGAAACCTCCATGAGTGCTTGTGTCGCTGGCTGTCAAGGTTTTACAAAAATAATTTGTTGGCTGCTTGCTGGGGGTGCCCAACTCTGCTGGGAGGTAGGCATCCTTTTGCTCTTGCTGCAGATTAAGATCATTGTCAAATGAGAACCGGTCAATAAGGAACAAATCGAAACACCAATCAACACACAGCAGCATACCGGATTCAGTGGCTGCAAGGTCATCTGTGCGTATACTTCATCTGTCTCAATATCTGCCTGAAGTTACACAAATTTAGAGCCATTAGGCACAGGCCTACAGGAATGTACAGGAATGTACAGAAAACCAGAACCAATAAAACTAAAAAACGCTCACATGCATGGTCACATTGTGAAGTTGACAGATAAGTTGTGGAGGCAAACTTGGGTAGTTAGGAATATGGGCATCAACTTCCCTGTTGGTTGATGCAGCAACCTACATTGAAGCATTGAGATACTTGTGGTCTTAGAAAGGTTACATGTACGGATTTTAACCTCATAATAAAGATTCTGGCTTTTAGAAGAAATAAGTAGCATGTCTATCTTCAACAATTAACACGCAACAATTTTTACCCACAGTCACGATTACCAATTACAAACAAATAACACGGAAAAGACAAGATAGGGTTGAAATTGACTAAAGCTCAAGAGAAAGGGAAAAATACCAGCAGAAACAGTGGCAGATAAGGGGGACGGAACCCCCCCCCCCCCCCCCCCCAACAAAAGAAAAAACTTTCTGGATTTCTGAACCCTTAATAGTGACATATAACCTACAACTTTCCCCCATTATATATACACATGGCTGCCTCTAAATTTTCCCCCCTTATTACACATGACCACCTCTAAATTTGTGGACCCCTTCATTATGATATTTAATATAACTTTTGTCCCATTATTTGCATGCGAGTCCTCTACCGGTTCTTCATCAATAGCATCTTTTCTTTTTCGATTGATGCCTTGTAATTTACATATAATCTCTCCCTCTATTACAACCATGTATTTTTAGTCATGTGTCCTTTTTTTTCATTTTTTTAATCTTCCTAAAAGAAGCAATAGATATGTATAAACTTAATAATCAACACTCAACTGCCATAAGCATTTATATACAAAGTACTCATTTAATTTATACATGTGCAATTAGACTTTAATGAATAAATTTACATGATTTTCTTGTATATGTTTCTTCTTCTAGATATGGATCACTCTTGTATATTTTCCGTGTACTTAGGTTGCATCTTTTGTGCTTTTTAATAAAAGAATCATATTCCCTATATGTGAAAAATAATAATTATACTTGCGCAATATATATGGGGTGAATCAACTTAAGACATAGCCTTGCATCAATTGCTACACGTTTCATTTCCCGTATTAGCATATTATCAAACTCGTCAACTGTGTGCTTATATTTTCATGCTCAAAATTATTAACTCCAACCAAAAGAAACAAGGGGAGAGATGAGGCGGGAAGAAACAGGAAATCTCAATCTCAAGGATTTCAAGCACAACTCGCGCACCCATTTAAGAGGATCAGCTTCAAAATCCATTACTGCAGTAACTAAATCTATGCTCACACATACCAACCTGCTCACTGTGACCCTGGGGAAAATAAACAACACGGCTTCCTGCAGCCGGTAGCGAAACGAGAGGACCCGCACAAGCATGCCAGAGTTCAGAATTTAGAACTCTCTTCTCCCCTGCAAAAATAGTTTCAGTGGAACAAGTTTCAAGAAGAATACATGTAATTGTAAATCTGGATATTATACCCACCAATTAAGGAGAATAATCCATTACTATTAAAAGAATATTCCATCAGCATGGCTTCATTGAGCTCATGTCAAACGTTAGGTTCCAGAACCAATTAAGTTACCAGATTCTGGCTACAACACAGCCAAATTCCAAAGGGCGGGAAGCAGACAATAATTTAGCTAGATTCAGCCAAATTAACCTCTTGTTGTTCAGAATAGGGAGAAGAGGAAAGAAACTACAGCAGTAAATGCTAAGTTTCAAGCAATTCAGGGGTCCAAGAAGCAAAAGGAAAAAGGAGTAAGAAACAAAAGCTTAATTTAAACGGAATTATCCGCTGTCTTGAATTTTTAACATCTTTACTTCCTATGCCTTTGCTACTCTTTCCAGGAAGCCACTGAACCCCCATGGACATACCAACTTGTATAAGTAAATCACTGAACCCCCCGGGACTCAAGTCTAAAGCCTCAAAAAATGAACTTTCCTAGAAAATTGGTAAGAAAGAAAGTGAGCGAGAGACTAAAAATAAAAGGAAGTACTAAATCCGCAAGAAAAATTTAGCATACCTTCCTGGGTTTGAGGACTAAGACCAGCTGAAGAGAGCCTCATTTCCGGGGATGATCCAAAAGTACTTTAAACGTCAAACTTGAGCTCACAACTAACTATCCAACCCACCCTTAACCAAAACTATTAAGCACTAAATTACCCGCAGAAAAACTCCGAGACTGCTGAATAATCCTTTCAACTGCTTTCCTTATACTGCACAATAGCATATCTTTACCTTTCCCTACCATTCAAAACCCAAAACCCATTGAAGAGGACAGAGCTGAGAACAAGATTACAGAGTATGAACCTTTATGCAAAGCCAAGCCTATATTAAACCCCCTCCTGAATCTTCAACCGAAGCCGGTTCCACTGCAAAGCACAATCGACTTCAGCCTCATCCGCTCCTTACAGTCCTGACCCTCAACCCCCAAAGAATCCTACTGCAAATCCACGACTTCATGCTACAATCTTCAGCAAATAAACCTCAACATTCAGCTCCAAACCTCAAGTCACTCGTTCAACCTCTTACAAAAAAAGCTTGGTTTACAGCTCGATAGTTGACTGGTTCCAGAACCCAATCGACCCAATCTCAGATAACCGATTTTATTTTTGGCACAAAACCAAGACAACCCACAAACTAAAGCAGCCAAGTACGCCACAGAGAGACCAGATCTCAGCCTTAATGCCCCAAAGCTGGCTGTGGCGTGAACCCCAGAAAAAACCAGATCCCCATACAGAACCAACCCAGAAGAGAGTTACACGCAAACAGCCAGGGCAAGCATTTTCTGGAGCAGACTGAAGTTACTTGATAAGAAACTCATCACTGTTCAAAACATCGTTACCCATGTCTTACAGAGCATTTTTTTTTTTTTTTTTTTCCTTGGGTCCTGGCTTCAGAGTTTGAGCCAATCCGACTCGGTGTTTCTACAAATGGAAATGGAGGACTGCTGATTCTTGTGGTGGTGGTGGTAGTAGTACTACCAGTCCTCTACTACTACTACTGCGTGGTGGCTATGCTATCACTATTGCTTTACCACTTCCTTTCTCTCTCTGATCCTCCAATCAATCAACATACAACCGCCATTATTTTTCGGTGTCTTTTTTATACCAGGAAAAAGAAAAAGCATAGACTCAATGAGAGAGAGAGAGAGAGAGGGTGTGTCAGATTTTTTTTTTTATAGAGAGAGGAAGAATTGTTTAGCGACTTTTCATTCTCATCTCAGAGTTTCAGACCACTTTAGGAAAGATAATAAAACAAGGCTCCGAGTTGAACAATTTTACCATACCTACCATCTTCACAAAAATAAATCACTCTGTTTTTTTTAATATAATTTATTTTCTTCTGAATTTCATACATATATATATATATATATGTTAGAGAGAGCTGCATTATTTCTTTCCTTCTTTTTCCTTTGAAAAGGAAAAGTGTATGTAATTTCCTTTAGAATTTAACGTGCATGGAATGATTAGCTAGCACTGTCTGCACAGTACGCTGATGGTTGCTGTTGCAAATTGCAAGTTGGCACTCTACCATATAAAGATGGGCCAACTTGGTGAGTCCAACTTACAATAGGGTAAAAAAATTACTTCCTACCATTGCAGCATACAGCTTTAGGCATAGTTTGAATACAAAATATTCTCAATCTATTTTATCTTATTATTATAAATTTTTTTTAATTTTTATATAAAATATAATAAATAATTTAATTTTTTCAAATTTCAAAATAATAATAATATTAAAAAATAATATTCTAACAATATTTTATTCAACTCATTTAAAATCATATTCATCTCACTGTTTAAATGAACCCTTAATTTTCACTGCATGGTGACATTAAAGTCTCAAGTAATTAAAATTCATGCATTTCACTTTTTAGAGACATACTTAAGTTGCACATCTTTGATAGTTTTATATGTCAATCATTTAAATGAACAGTTAATATTCTTTAAACGATCAAGAATGAGAAAAAAAAATAGGCATGAAAGATAAGATTGGTCTATTTATTATTTACCAATAGAAATAGATATATAGTTTCATAAAAGTGATAAATAGATATGTGTTTATCAAATAAATGCTTGTTTGCTAAGAAAGATAGAGAAAGTAGGAGGGGTGGGCACCCATTATCATGTTGTGCTCAGAAAAAGAGAAAAAAAAATATATAGTTAGTGATTCAAAATTTAAACTCAAGAATATGAAAAAAAAAAAAGGGGAAAAATATGGTTTCAATGATTCTTCACATGGGAAAGATGTAGGGATGGGGAGGTTCCATTGCAAGAATAGAAAAGGGTAATGCCTGGTTTAGCACTTCCTCTTACATAGTCTTTTTGACTTTAGCCCTTTCCTGTTCTTGTTGATATGATTCTGCCATAAATTTTGACAAAGATAACTAAGGAACCAACTTTAAGGAACAATGGAGAAGAAGAACATGCAAAAGGATTATGAACATTATAAGGTGCATGGATGAGGAGATAGATATTTTATTGAATATTAATGATAGATGAGATAGAATTTTCCATCCATCTATCTTTCATTTGGTCCACCCATTTCATGTGTGCACTGTTTTGGATACCCCTATTACAGAAGACTTTTAGGTTTTTGTGTCCATCATCTCATGAATTGAATCTTCAAGGAATTTATAAGATTGCAGCAACGTGGTTTCATGCATGGGACCATATATAATATTTCCATTTTAATTAATATTTATTTTCAATACTAAGACCACCAAAGTTAGGCTTCTAATTAACGTGACCATAATAGTTTTTTTCTCCCTCAATTGAAGTAGTGGATCCCTAGCTAGGGTTTCCTTGATGACCTATGAAGAAAGGTGTAGCTATAATGCACAAAGGTAATTTCTTTTAGGGTCTTCGATCGGTGAGGGGGAGAAGTCGACCACACGTACAAAGATATTCTTTATAACCACACTTGTCAAAAAGTGGAACCGCAAACTGGTTTTTTTTTCCTCATGAATTTCTTCTCCTTTCTGTCCGTTTCCTACCCATGATATATATTTATGTTATCATGAACATTTTGTTCTACCCATGCAGAGGGAGGTAAAAAGAACAGCACTAGTCTCGAGTCTCGATCCCAGTTGTTCATGAACATATGAGAGGAATGGTGTCAAATAAACCATAATCTTAGTCAATGCTGTGAATTAAGTACTAGTTACTGCTAATATCTAAATATACTTGGAAGGACTTCTCTCATCACTAAAACATTTTTCTCCCCCCTCTTGACTAAAAACAACTTCCATTATTGGGAGAGATGCATGCACGAGATCTTTTTCAGTACTTAAAATCGTTGCAAATATCCCTATTAATCATTGCATTTGAGCATTTTTTACGATTTTTAATTCGTCGCATCTTTGATGAAATCAAAGTGTCTTTTTTTATCAATTTCAGCAATAGGCAAAAAAGTCACAAAAAACTACTATTTTTTGTATTTTTGTCTATCTCAACTATGTGAAAAATTGACAGAAATGGCCTTTTTCGTTTACCATCAAATCGTTAAGAAAAGCCAATTGTGTCGATATATCATCGCAAAAAGTTCAAAATCGCCGCAAATAATTTGATATTTTTCTAGCGATTTTGAATTCTCGTTGTGATTATATATTTCCAGCAAGTATTTTTCGCCAAAAAAGATTATTTTCGACGATCTATAATCGCTGCAAATAAGTTAAAACGAAGAAAAAAAATTGTGCGGTGAATTTTGATCGCTGAAAAAGGTTTTTTAGAAAATAAAAAAAATACACAAAACAGAATACATAAAAAAATGTATTATACATCCAAATTATATGTTATTGCTCAAAAATACAATTGCACAAGTAGAAAATACAAAACTAGACTTACAAATGATCTAAAAATCAATAATAAGTGTCACCAATAACATTCATTCATTCTGAATTTGATAACTTATTTGTGAGATGCAAACCTACATTTACCCGAAATTTACTTTTCCTCAACAATTAGCAAGCTTGGTCTTTCAACAGTGGTAAGCAGTTGTCTTTGCCACCACTTCCAAAACACCACAAATTTACATATCCAGAATAACAAAAACAACCAATAACATAGTAAATCATCACTCTTGTAGAGCCCATGAATATACATGGCTACACATACATATTAGAATAATAAAAAATGTAAATGTGGGCAACTTTATATGTCATCTTTCAACTACAGAATCAAAGACATCCTAAACTTTACTATATTTGAATTGGAAAATTTAATTGTTGTTTTTTGAGCAATATTCTAAATAATTGACTCAAACCATGCTTGGCAATCAAAAAATTGAAGCAACGAGGGAGGGGCTTGGTTGGGTTGGCTAGCAACAGTGATGGTGACCGTAGGTCAATGGCGGCATGTAGTGATTGTTGCATGGAGGCATGAAGAGTGGGGATCGAAGGAGAAGAATGATTGTGGAGAGACGAGATGGGGGAGATAGCTGAAGGGAATTAAAGAACCGAAGGGAAAACGCGGGAGATTTAAATTTTATTAGTTTTTTCGGCACTTTTTATTCACCGCTAATAAGTATTAATTGGCCAAATATGACTTTTACGGTGACAATATTCATTGCAAAAATCATCTATTATGACGATTCTCAAATTCAACAAAAATGAAAAGCCGCTACAATTACAATATTTTGTTATGACGAAAAAAACTACTGCAATAGGTATAAAAGTTGCAGCAAAAAAATTATTTAAAAAAAAAAAGTAAATCACCTTCAGCATTTCTTATTTTTGCGATGGGTCTTCAGCGGCGACTTAGAAATCGTCACAAATAAGGATTTTTTTTTTTTTTTTTTTTTTTTTGCGGTGATCTTAAAATCGCTAGAAATTGACTATTTTCTTGTAGTGACACTAGATCAAATTGCTACCATCAAGCGGGCCAGCATGTGGTTCAAGCGTTGCCCAAACCTTGTAATTGGGTCTTCTGTTTTTCTTTTCAATGCTACAAATATTGTAATGGGTCTTTTGTTTGGGACACTGATCTACTCCCTAGCATCCTCTTATACTTATGATTCACTTTAATAAAAACTTTTATTATAGAAAACAATTAACATATTTGACACTTGGATGTTTGTGTTGTGAGGCACGAAGGACTTGTAAATCATAGAAGATATATTGGTATCCATGAGTTTATGGCATCACATATTATGTCGAACGTACATGTATATAACCAAGATTGTGAGTGAAATGAAGGCTTAGAGCATTGGCATTGGTGTTTCCATATGCAAATGCAAACACATATTTGCATAATTACACCATTAAATTAACTGCATTGGATTATGCATGTCTAAAATTTTTCATAGCTATATACGAATAGTGTTTCAATATCTTTGCAGATGCACTATTCTCTCTCTCTCTCTCTCTCTCTCTCCACCAATGAGGTTATTTTGATATTTCGAGAGCTCCCCACACATTTCCTCTTCTCCCTCCCTCAACTCGAACATAACCTAAACAAAATCAAAAACCCGCGTAGCTCTCTCTCACGACGTCTCTCAACGAATCTTGCGACAGCTCTGGACGAATCTTGCGACAGCTCTGGACAGATCTCGTGCAGTTAGGTATGATTTTCTCCCTCTATTCTTTATTTCTTCATTCTCTCTCTCTGACCGAGTGAACATTCTCTATTTGTCCCTCCTAAAATTCTTCATCATGTGATGATTTCCAAGGATTCGGTCACCCAAGAGGACAATGCACTTCCTCCATCGTAAAAATCTTGGAAATCACCACTGCCACTGCACTAGGATTGTGTTTTATGTATCAACTAGCTAGGGTAAATGAAAAATTGATCTCTCTGTTTTGCCTAGAGATTTTTATTACATAGATTTCAACTTGTTCTAATTGTTGTTTGGATGCTTTGTTTAATCTAGATTAGGGTTTTGATTTCTAAACTGATTTTATGGATAAATTTAGGGTCTCAGTTTTCTGATTTTTATAAATGGGTCCTCTGATTTTTGTAAATATGTAGGAGTATAACAGAGTATTTTGATTGCTTTGTCCTTTGGTTTTGCTTAATCTATATTAGGTTTCAATTTTTTGTTCTTGGTTTTAAATTAGGTTTTCAATCATGCTGGTATTATGTATATGTAGTATGTTGTTCAAACATGTGCTCTCGTACATGGAAATCATTAAGGAACAAAGGTATAAGGAATAAGGTCATATCTCGTACAAAGTTAAATGCTTGGTTTTGGGTGATTTTGTAATTATTTTGACTGTGTGGTGACATATTTTGTTAGTGGTTGGTTGTTGCTGGTTTCGATTGGGTGAATTGCTGGCGGAGCTACTGGTGATTTTGTTACTGGTTGTTAGTTCCATTTCATTGCTGGTTGTTGTTTGCTCTTCGAAAATTTATGGATCTAACTTGTATCAGTTATAGTAACATGTAATGTAATGAAATGGAATGACTATGATTTTGGTGCAATAAATTTGTATTCTAGACAACTTGGAGGAATTTTTATTAAGTGTATGAATTTGTATCAAAATCAACTTTGTGGAATTTGTATTAAGTTGATAATACAAAGTGTTTTTTAGTACAGGTTAATATTTGTTGATGAAATTGGTGTATATATAAAATTGGTGATTTTGATATATGAAATTGATAATATTTTGATACATGAAATTGGTGTTTTTGAGCATAGGTTAAAGGATGAAATGCGTAGTGGGTGCTAATTGCAAAATATAAAAAATAATAATAATTTTAGAAAATAATAATAATAATTTATTGTTAATTTGGTTTAAAAATGAATAATCTAATATAAAAAATTTTCTTGGATAACAAAATCAATCTCTAAAATATGTGATTTTACATATGCATATAGATAAACTAATGCTAATACTCTTACAGGTATATCGGTGGTGAATCAGAATTAGTAGGTAGATTCATTCAAGATCTTCTAAGTTGCTAGATCATTCTTTCATCGTATTCACCATCACCTCATGAATTTAAAAAGCATAATTTTAAATTTTAAATACCATCGCTATATCCCAAACTAAAATACTTATTTAGTAGGATGTCTTAAATTAATGAATATTATCAAAAAGAAAAAAAAAATACTTACTCCCCATTCCACTTAAATTTAATCCGAAGGATCATCATCCCTAATGAAAGACGTGTGTGGGTGAACAAAATGCACACATGTAGATGATGGGTAGTGTAATTTGAAAGATAAACTCAATTATCAATTGTTCTAATGACCATTGAGTACTATTAATTTAAAACTGCTACATCACACATCATCTATATGACATAATTTAATTTGAAAGATAAATTTTAAAATTTAAATATTACAAACCAAATTATATCATATGGATGGCATATACTGTAACGACTTTAAAATAACAATTTAATGAGTGGGCATGCAGGAATCCTTCACGTTCAACCATTAGAACAACTGATATATAATATATCATGTAAATTAAACAAATTAAATTCCTAAAAAGTAAAAAAAAAAAAATGTTTTCGATGTTTCTCACAAACTATTATTTGAAATTATGGTGGGAAACTTTTTTTTTTTTTCACCCTAATTTATTTTATTTATTAAACTATATATCTTATTTTTCTATTTTTTCTTTCAAGTTGTATTGTGATATGACAAGCCAAACCCATGATGCTAGCAGGCGATTATGTGCTTATCCCATAATGCCTTTACAGTCATTTTGCAAATGATTTGATGCGTAGCATCCTTATCCCATATATGACCTCAGTTCTCTTATTCGCCAACTTGACTTGATCAGTCTTTTAATTTTGTGTGCAAGACTTCTCCTTGTAAGTACCCTACAAAATAAAGTCACAATCAATTAATTTTAAGTTTGATCGGCAGCACATGATAATATATATCTTAACCATACATGGAATCATTTCTGAAATAATTAGCAAGAGGAACTTCTGCTTGTTAGACATGCTCATAAAGCTGTGTTGGAAGGTGACTCATTTTATAAATTGTACCCAATATATATATATATATATATATATATATATATGTATGTGTGTGTATACACACATATCGCTGGTAGGACTCGCAATTAATATTAGAGAAATGATATTTGAAATAATGTGTAAGTCCCGCATATTCCATTAGAAAAAATGTATAATTATAATATCGATATGAAAAAATTATTTTTTAATAATTGATTGATCTCATTTTTTTAAAAAAATAGTGCGTGAAACTTACTCTTATATTGCTCTTAATCTTATTATTGATGTTGAGAATGGTTAGATTCAGTAGTGATCGACCACTTGTGTTAAGTCAAGAATTCATGGCCATTATCACAGCAATGATTTGAATTATATGTATAAAGATGCAGATGTTAGAGTTGCCAGTGCCTGAGAGTACTTTTCTCTCGGCCTTTTTCCTTCAGAAACACACATCTTTAATTTTCTCACTTCACTATCATTGTATTTTGGAAAAGAACAAAGCCTATTGTTACGCGAGCAATATATATGATCTTCTGAAGATATTGACTTTCTCTTTGATCAACGCGTTTATACAGATCAATATATATATATATATATATATAGCTGCGGATAAACGTTTTAAATTAGATGGCCGAAACGCAAGCCAAGTTCAATCAATAATGTTTCGAGAAATGTCATTTTTTTTTTATCTTAATTTTTATTATTTTTTAATCACACATGTCGATGTAACAAATTATAAATTATTCTTGAGAATTTTTTTTAACCGTATGTCTCTTTTATTTTTGGTATCAAAACAAATTAAAATTCTCAGATAACTTTAGACAGCTTAAGGTAAAATATTTTCAAGAGCAAATTAATAAATGATAATGATTTTTTTAATATATTTTTATGTAAATTGGTTAGATGAGGAAGTCTTTTCAAACCTTTCCATAAAAACTAAAGTACGATTTGGATAGTGAGTTGAGATAAGATGAATTGAGATGAAAATTGACAGTTAAATAAAATATTATTAGAATATTATTTTTTAGTATTATTATTGTTTTAAAAATTGAAAAAGTTAAATTATTTATTATATTTTGTGTGAGAACTTGAAAAAATTATAATGATGAAATGATATTAGATAGGATGAAACACTTTCACAATCCAAACAGAACCTAGCTAAAAATAAAAGAGAAAATAAATGTGTTCCACGTACACACAACCTCATGATCATGCATGTGTGATATTTGGATTTGCATAGAAATATATTTCATATTATGACCAAATATGTCTATATTTGCATGTGGGTAGGTTTGTACCATTTTTTTTTAAGCGAATAACAATTACAAGGTAGTAGTGCTTGAAACAATTAATGTGGGGATATATTGGGAATCTTTACACCATGAGCCATGGATATATATACATATATATATATATATATGGTAAAAACCTTTTCACCAGATCATGCATGCGCATTAGAATTCACATCACTACGAACAACTAAAGAGATATGTTCCAATCAAAATTGTCTTTTAGGGACGAGTGGATCGCTTGAATGATGGAAATAATATGCCAATCTTGTTGGTTTTATCGATTTTAGAGAGTACTCTTGTAAATGATCTGTGAATATCCTTATAATGGGATGACATGGGAATTCTTCATAGCATCATAGCATTTCCATCCCACTTGATTCATATTTTAGAAGAACTTGAAGCATAAACAAATTAACATAATCATTTAATGTTGTGTAAAATATCTATATATCTATATATTATTTAATTCACAAATTATGTTTATCTATATATAAATTTTACCTAATATATGATTACGAATAAACGAGTTTCGTGATTTAAATGGATATGGCTATTATTTTATAAACCTCCACCCAACTTGGGTTTACATGGTCATGTATGAGCTTTGATTTATTTTGTTCACCTTCCTTTCGCATAAACACTTGTTAACCTAAAAGAATGAAGTCTTCCTCTAAATGCTAGAAAGGCCGGGAAAAAATATATATATTTAAATAAGGAAATATGGTCATCAAATATATTTTTAAGTAAGATTAACTATTGAAATGAAACGAAAAAGAAAAATATATTATTTAGACATCGTTTGTTTTTACAGATGAGATGAGACGAATTGATATTAAAATTAAAAGTTGAATAAAATATTGTTAGAATTTTTTTTTTAATATTATTTTTATTTTTAGATTTGAAAAAATTGAATTATATATTTTATTTTGTGTAAAAATTTAAAAAAATTATAATAATTAAATTTAAAAATTTTCTTCAATGGCAGTCTTTCATTGACCAACCTTGCATAAAACCACACATTGTCAGCAACCACGAATCACCTACTCAAAAATAAAAATAAATGATATAATAAAATAAATAAATTCAAAAAAAAAAAATGAAGAGAGGCTGAGGCTGAGGCTGAGGCCAAAGTATTTAAACTAAACGAAAAATGATAAATATACAGTATTTTTTATAATATTTTACATAATAATATTTTATAAAATATATTTTAAAAAAATATTATATAAAAATAATATTATTTTATAAAAATACTTTTATTTTATAACATACATCGTAAAATGTAGTGTAAACTATGAAGTGTCTGCCTACCATTACTCAAATTGGACAGACAAGAGAGAGGACACTGAAAACGTGAATCACCAAAGTCTAAAGTGGGAATTTGGGGAAGGGGATGATCCTACGGAGGGTAAGAGGAATGAAGCAAAAAGACGAATCTGGGCCGTCAGTGGAGGAAAAGGATGGGTCCCAGGGGGTGTCGATGGGACGTGACGTGACCACTGTTTGCTTTTTAATTATAATTTTTTATTTTTAATTGGTCGCTGTCAATCGTACGGTGGAGAAACGGCACACGCAATTAATTTCCCCACGCGTCTAAATACAAGAAGAAGCCGGTGCGTGGCAGCAGCTGTAATTTTTACCAACTTCAAAAACTATAACTTAATACAATACAAGAAGTGGATAATATGTCGCTTTCTTTCTCTATTCTGTACCTTCGACTAATGCTAATGTTAAATTTTGACAGCTACGAGATTTTCGCGATAAAATAGAAAAACTTTGTTGACGGCATCTGTTTTTTCATACCCTTCTTATTATTTTACAAGTTTATTATTAAATATACTCTCATTTTATTTTTATTTTATTATATAAGATATTATACATTTATTATCATTAATATTCATTATATCAACTAAACTAGTGTCATGTATGTATACGCATTAGTTTATCCGCTAGAAAAATAGACACAATATTAAAGTCTCGTTTATTTTTATAGATAAAATAAGATGAGATAAAAATTAAAAGTTGAATAAAATATTATTAGAAAAAATATATTCATCATCTTTTTTTCTCATCATCTCATGATATAGTATTAAATGATAGGTTCACAAGTAAAACATACTAATTATTTTTGTTTTGAGATTTGAAAATATTTAATTGTTTATTTTATTTTATGTGAGAATTTGAAAAAATTGTAATAATTAGATAAAATGTGACACCTACCCACCAGTCAAACCATAATGAGATAAGTTGAGAAGTTTTGTGAAAGTAAACTAGACATATTTGTATAAAGTCAAAAATTTCTATGCGACATCATTAAATATTTTAATAATAATATCATTTTTAAAACAATTTTTTTTTTTTCATTTTAACCTCATTTATCAATGAAACTACATACGCATTTTTCCACTCAAGATTCCAAATAGAATTTCTCTCGAAAGATATATCCTCCATCCATAATCAATTATATATAGCAGTGGAGAAATAAAAATAGGAGTCACCTCGTCAAAAGTTAACAGCCATACATATATAGCAACTGCCATGGGATTTCAACCAGTGGTACCCATCATCAATTGCATGCAAATCTTCCCGTCTTAGCATGTGAACGGATATGATCACGTTAGAAGTTGAAACATCCATGTCCAAAGAAAGAAGAAGAAAGTACTGATCAGCAGATCCAGCTGTATTATTTCTGAAAGTTGGCCATGGCATAGCACAATCACATGTGTGTATTGATATTTTCTTAATTTTCGTGGTAGATAGATCATCAGAAAACAAGGGCACGATATTGTTCGAGAGATGCAATTACTAGTCGTCTCTTATCATTTTCAAGTCACACTCAAAAAAATTAACATCATCCACCTATCATCATGATCATCCACCAGTTTTTGGGTTATGATCCAAAGCTTATAAATCATGTCTTCTGCAATTATATATATATGCTAACTATATATGGAAAAACCAGCTTTCATAGCCAGCCTGGTTTCTAAACCAGTCCTGATCTAATTGGACGAGATATAACTAGTTTGTTCATTACGTCAAAGCTCAACAAGAAAATTATTTATTTGCGATCAATTAATTCTAACGAAATAATTATTTATAATTAAAATTGGTTACGAATGGTCTTTTGATCGTAATAAATTAGTCACAAAAGTCTATTTTTCTTGTAATGATGCTTGACGTCGCTCCATTTTACTCCAAAAATTTTCTAAATTTTTTGGCCGAAATTTAGAATTTACAGTACGAAATTAGAAATCATACATGTGATAACAAATCATTGGTGATGCAGTTTAAGTAGTCTCTTATGGAAAAACTTATGGGAATTTTATGCATCCGAATATAATTTCATTATGTACTTTGAACAAGAACATGTGACAAGTATTGCATGCAATGAAAGATGGTACGTTGTCTTCTATAGTTTAATTTATCATTATATATATATATATATATATATAATAAAAAATAAAGATCAAAGATCATGAGATCGAAGGAATATATTTAGAATCCAATCAATTAAGCACCCAAACCTCAATAACACCCAAATCTAGGATTCTAACGAGTCAAAACATGAGCATGATCATCCTTTTTCTTTTTTGAAAAAGCCAAATTGGAACCGTAATCAAATCTTTCTTTAGTGACAACCAGTTGTTGGGTAGGAATATTTCAGAGGATCTAAGATAGCTTATGATTCTTCTGAAATGATCATCAACCCATCAAGTGCATTACAAAGGTTAAATCGATCAGAGAATATATATTATTTATATATATATATATATAATTATTTTATTCTCAAACCATTTTGTAAATCACACAATTCACGTAATTTAAATAGTAAGATTAATTTGATTTGTAAGATTTAAATTTTAAAATTTATTTTTTAAATTAAATTAAATCATATAAATATTTTAATCGATATAATTGATATATACTGATTTGAGAATATAATTTTAGATAGTGTAATTAAAATAGACAGCTGGGATACTCCCATGATGCACTTTGGAAGACGATAGAATTTTGAGAAGGAATTAATTAAAGAACCCGAGAGAGAGAGAGAGAGCACCAAATCAGCCTCAATGGCTAGGAATTGTAGCTGAAAACAAAAAAGTACTTAAAAAAGTGGGAGCTACATATATATATATATATATATATATATATATATATAATATGATGAGACAATAGTACCGTCCCTTTCAAGCCCTATCATTCAAGATTGTTTAGCAATATTTGATCTCCAATTAATGAAAACAGAATTTCTTTCCATCAAAGATGCATTAAATTAAAACAAAATTACAAGAAGATCATGATCAGGTGCATCTAATCCTTCAAAATAGAAAATTTGAATATTCTATTAATTCAGCTCCTCAGTTAATTTGCAAAATGTCTATTCTATGTCAAATATTATATATTACATGTTAATGACTTATTTTATGTGCTTATATCTCTAACTCGAATAAGAATTAATTTAAGAGAATCTTATAATTTAAAAAAAAAAAAAAAAGAGGAGCAGATCAGAAAAAACAAAAATATCAATAAAAAAAATGTTACATATATTGATCATGCATGATTCTGCTTAAAAGTCATTATAACATTTTTTTTTTCTAAACTGATCAAGAATGGTAAAACACAAGATCATGTACATGTATTAAGGGTCATGTGATTATCTATAATTTTTTTTTTTTTTTTAACAAAAAAGAACTCCTTTGAAGAACCGGATGCCTAATGATCTTCAAGCTATTCCCACAATTATTCCTTTACATGTTCTTGTCCGATTTTATATATATTTTTATTTTTTTTATTCTCAAGTAATATTAATAGATTAAAAGTAGTACCTGTTTCTTGCAGAGAAAGAGATTAATAATTAATGTTATTAATTCTCTAATCCGATGGTCAAAAGCTCATCAGGTGCCTAATATATATATATATATATATATATATCAAATAGAACCACAAGGACGTGACCATACATCGATCCTGATCTGAGAATATTTTGACTAAATTCTGCTTTTTTTTCCTCACTATATTAAGGAATGAATTTTGGAAAACTTTGACTGTATATATATATATATATATATATATATATATATATATATAGTTAATGGAGCACAAAAACCGTGGATGAGAGAAAACGACGGATTCTAAAAGAAATATAAATAAATAAATAAATAAATACATCATAAATAATAATTTGTAGATATGATCATTATTCATGACTATGTTCTTCTGATCTCCTGCCGACATTAAGGATTAAAACATGGATATGGAAATGAATATTAATTACCACCACCACTTATAACGTCCCAACTGTTCCATCTTTTTAACAGTAGTACCGTTGGTTTTGTTGGATACAAAACAAACGAGGAGTCAAGTCCGGTTTAATTAGATCCATTTGATTGGCAGAATAACAGTTTAAAATAATCATTAATTTTGTTTATATTTTTTTGATGAGGAATGAATATTAGAAATTAGTCATTTTTAGATTCAATAAAAATATCATATATATGAATTAAGATAATATCGATAACAATTATATAAAATATTCTCATTTATTTATTAAAAGATAATCAAATGACATTCATTTGAATCAAAGTTTTTTTTGTCAAGACATATATATATATATATATATATACACACTACAAATTAACACAATTAATTTATCTTATCTACTTCTAATTAAACGAAGAATCCTAGTACTAGCCATCTACTCGATACTTCAATGTCTTAAAATCTAATTATCAAAATTATTAAATATAACACCCAAACAAAAATGGGAAAAAAAAAAACACTGACCCATGTGATCATCGGAGGGTAGACCAAACTGAATCATGATCTAAATCACCCACTCGAGGGCCAGAATATGAAGACTTCTATCCATATATTTTTTTTTCTCAAAAATCAAGAAATTGTTCAAAAAATAATGGATTGAGAATAAAATGGAACATCGATCAATGGGTCCCATGAGTTCTCCATATGACCTGTTTCATGTATGGGCCAATGTTACAAATTCAAGGAAGATGTCCTTGGCTGGCTAACTTATTAATCCTCCAAAGTAGATCATAACCCAACAACTAGTGGGTCCTTTACTACAATGATTGATGATGGAATTATACAGCATATATAGGATCTTTTTTTTTTTTTTTCTTTTTTTTTTTTTATCATTTTTTCTTTGGCTACAAATCTATCTAAGTTTTAAAGTGATAAATATTTCGACCCAAGATATTGTTCTGGGTGAGGTCCATTGATTTAATATAAAAGAGACATCAAAACCTAGCATATATATACATATATGTACATTGACATTTAGATATTATTGAATCATACATATATCTACTCTATATATTATAATAAGTACCTATCTAATTGTGAATAATAACTTTTATTATTTTTCCGTTAAGTTCGTTAAATCCTGTTTACCAAACGGTCCTTAAAATTCTTAATTATTTGACGTGTAGCTCCCTTATAGAATTTAATAGAGGATCATGTTTTATCAAAAGGTCGTCAAGACCCTTGACCATTTAACATGTAGCTCATTTATAGAATTTAATAAAAGATCATGTTTTACCAAAAAACCTTTAGTAGAATATAATTATTATTAATATTTTAATTAGTAGAACTATAAAATGTGATAAAAATAAAAATTAAAAAAATTATTAAATTAATAATATTTTATTATTATATAGAGAGTAAATAGATAATTCAATATAAATACAGACCAATGCTCATACTTTGTCAAAGTTAAGATTTTTTTTTTAATCTTGATTTTTTGTATTTCTTTAACCTTGTATTTTATTTTTTCAGACAAATAAGTTATTGATTTTTTCACTTTTTTTTTTCACCCAGGACTTAACGCACTCGGGGCCGTTTCCTAATATGTGTATATATATGTTGATTGGAGAACAAATTACTCAAACAAAAGAGTAGTTCATGTGAAGTTTAATTTATGAGCAGCGCCTCGGTGCATGCAGCATGTTGCATGGGGGAGGGAGGTACTTAATTTCTCCTACCCGATGCATGCATGCATGCAGTTTTACATTCTTCATGCATGGGATTCATGATTTGTTCTAATTCCCACTAATGAACAATGACCAACATAGCTATATATAAAAAGCCATTTGCCTTTTATATGTTCAGGCTAGCTTTCATTTTTTTAATCACGGATTAACTCCAACATGTATATATATAAATACGGATTGCACGTGCTCACAGGCATACCAACTTTCTATATGATACTTCAAGGAGCCTTAAAAAAAAAAAAAAAAAGAGGAGTTTGTACGTGAATAGGTGCATTAATTGTACCTCGAATGTTATTTTCTAATTTTGAGAGAGCCTAAAGTTGCAAATTCTTAAATAATCATTATTCCCTTGTACATGAATATTCGAACTTGAAGTGATATTAGGCGCTCCATTTGCTTATGAATTTACAATCATTTCATAAATATTTAGTCTACGATGGATGAGATTTTATAAATTTAAATTTACCAAACTTACATGTTATATAATAACGGTTATTTTATAAAAATTTTGTATAAATTTAACACTTTTCTAATAATTTAATTTATGTTTTAATATAAAGCACCGCATACAAGACATGCGTGAAAATAAAATTCATTTTGAATATTAAGAGTATTTTAGATTATCTATAAATAATAATAAAATAATTTATAAATAATATAAATTATCTTACTACAATTGTGTTCATAAACAAAGGTTAAAGGCCATAGTTCATCATCTTATATAATCATTATAACTTTATTAAATTTGATACAAAATATAATAAATTATTTAATTTTTATAAATTTCAAAATAAAAGTTATATTAAAAATTTATATTCTAAGAATACTTTTTTTTAATTTTATCTAATCTAATCTAATATAATCTCATTTCATATATATATATATAAAGAGATACTAACAAACGATACCAAAGGAACCGCATAACTCACGGCGGCTTCGAAGGCAACACAATTGATATAATTCGGTTTGAATTGGAAATTTATTTTAATTCATCATTATAGTTTTTTAAAATTTTTATATAAAATATAAAAAATAATTTAATTTTTTTAAATTTTAAAATAATAATATTAAAAAATAATATTTTATTTAAACCAACCGTAAACTACCGACAAATGCTTCAAGACATGATCGTTGCTAGCATTTTTATTTAATTTATTTTGAAAAAGAAAAACACAAAAAAAATCATAAATTGCTGGCATTAGATTTTCAGGTCATATTGAAGCGTAGCTGTACAAAAATTGACAAGACGGAGTGGAGTGGGGGGAAGAAAATTGGTCAAAATTAGGCACTCTTTTTCAAGGAAGTCGGCCAGTTCATGTATTCCCATTCATCAAGAGAATTATCACCGACCAGTTCCATCCAATCCATGGCAATATATGTAATACACAAAAAATACAAGGGGCAAAACAAAAAACATGTAATTATTATTATTTTTAAATAAATAAATAAATAAATAAGTAGGGGAGGGGAGTGGTGGAAATAAATAGAGGGTGGGTGGAATATAACGTCATACCACCACCCAATATCAAGAGACGCACTTTTATAGTACTTCTGCAATGAATCATCAACAGCTAGCCTTTCATTTTCCTACCATTTCTCTCTCTCTCTTATTTTCTCTTTCCACTTTCTCTTACTTTCTTTCCCATTTGTATTTATTTATTTATTAAATAATTAATTAATTAATTTCTATTTTGATTGTCAGATCTTTCTTTCTTTCTTTTCTCGGAGAGAGCACAGAGGGAGAGAGAGGAAAAGCGAGAGATGTCAAAAAAGCAACAGCTCACCTCTTAGATTTGTGGGACCCATGCAATTTCTCCATCTGGATTTCGTCGTCCCCTTTTTGACGGGACAGGAGGGGTAGGGGCCTTCTCGACCTTCGAGCCACACTCTTTCAAGTTTCCACCGGCTCTTGAATAAACCAAAAAATGTAATAAAATGTGATACGAACAATTATAAATTTATTTTTATTATAAAATATATCTAATGAATTTTATAAATCATATTTATTTTATATAATTTTTCTAGGTAGGTAATAATTCTCTTATTATAATGTTTACAAGACGTGTAAAAAAATAATTCTATCTAAAATAAACTGTTAAAAAAATTATTTTTTATTAATAAGATATACTTATTTATAAAATATTTGTATGAATTTTATCTATTTTTAAAATTTATATCTTGCATTACTTTTTAAAAAATAACATAATTTGATATAATAGATTATATAAAGTTACGTTAATTTGTGATTTTGTTTAATGTAATTTGTTTTTATATATATACAGTACATCTTTTCATACAAAAATTTCTTTTAACTATTAAGAAAAAATAAAAAAAAAATTATGGTTTTTGATAAACTAATGCACATGGGGTGTGACACGAGACATTTATTGAGAAAAAAGATAGGAACAGAGACGACAAGGAAGGAATATATTTTGAAATCAATGGTTTCCTTTTCAAATTAAAATCAGATGATTATTATTGCATAAAATTCGTTGATCATCAGCCCAATGGTTGATTTAAATTATACTATATATAAATATGCTTTTAAATCTTTGGATCTCAAGTTTGAATATCCAACAATATTAATGATGCTCGAACTTATATGGTTTGGTTGCTAATTAAGGTATTTCTCTGCTCTTTATAGTCTAATTTTGAAGCTAGTTAGCTAGCTAGGTGAGTACTAAATTAGCTTGAGCAAGAGACTTTTGGCCGTGGCTCAAACTCAAAAGCATCTGAGAATAATCGAACCAAACCAAAAACCAACTAGATGGTCATTGCATGCTTTGTCAGCATGGTGAGCTGAACATGCAGTAACCGCACTCATGGCTCTGCAATATTGACAAAGCTGGGAACCAGAAATTATCGAACGAGAGAACATTACTTTGCACACGCACACCCACAAACAAAAAATATAGAGCATGATATACAAAGAGATCATCAGTGGACGTTTTCTTGGCATTAAGCATGCAGGTGATAGTAGCTAGGGATCGAATCTGCTTTTATTTATTTCCCGCCCGACCCCTTTTTTCTTCTTCCTTTCAATGATCAGGAGAAAACGCATGCATGCTTTATTGCATCTGAGGTGGTTGGACCATTTACGCAAAAAATATCCTAAGAGCACTGGCATTGGATTCATCAAATTCATCTTCAAAATTTGATGAAAAGTACATATTTTTCATATATCTAAAATCTCCTTATCCATAACTCCACATTGGATTAGCCATTGGATTCATCAAAATAATAATATAATATTATTTTTTTAATAATATTATTTTTTATAATAAATTTTATAATTACACTAATATATGTTAATTAATAATTTAATTTGATACTTAAATTATTATTTTTGAATTAATTTTTTTTCTCAACCTAATTATCCAACAAACACATTTTAACAACCATTCTTCTACCCAACAAGTAGATGGTGCCAACCATTCTTCTTTTACCAATTTTTTTAGTTATAACTAATAGTCTCGGATTAAGCTCTATAAATAGATCCATCCTCTCATTACTTCCCACTCATCAAAAACCAATATTTCTTCTTTCATTCCATCAAATACACAATTCTCCAAATTCCCTATGGATCCCTTTGAGAGTATTGATCATATAGAAGATGAAGATTATTTTGATCACGAGGAGTATATGATACAAGCAATGGCCCTACATAGACAACAACATGCAGTCGAGGGAGCATCTGCTTCACGTCGTCGTAATTCTCAACCTCGTATGTTCATCCGACGTAATCCATTGGAAGGTCATGAGCGCCTTTGGAATGATTACTTTGCTGAGCCGTCAATATATCCGCCAAACGTATTTAGGAGGAGGTTTCGAATGCATCGTAATCTTTTTTTACGCATACATTCTGCAGTTGAAGCTCACGATGATTATTTTGTCCAAAAAAGAGACGCCAGTGGGAGACTTGGATTGTCCTCCCTTCAAAAGATAACTGCAGCAATTAGGATGCTTGCATATGGGGTTACGGCAGATCTTATGGACGAGTATGTAAGAATTGGAGAAAGCACCGCACGGTTGAGTATGAAGAAATTTGTAAAGGCGATCGTGTCAATTTTTGGGGGTGAGTACTTGAGGTCTCCAACCAATAGTGATATAACGAGGTTACTAGAAGTCGGACAAAACCGTGGGTTTCCAGGAATGTTGGGTAGCATTGATTGCATGCACTGGAAATGGAAGAACTGTCCTAGTGCTTGGAAAGGTATGTACTCTGGTCATGTAAATGAACCAACTATTATTTTGGAGGCTGTTGCATCTTATGATCTTTGGATATGGCATGCTTTTTTTGGTTTGCCTGGGTCTCATAATGACATCAATGTACTCGATCGATCTTCTGTTTTTGCCACGTTGGCCGAAGGTCATGCTCCTCCGTGCAACTACACAATCAATGGTCACGAATACACAATGGGATATTATCTTGCTGATGGTATATATCCTTCATGGGCAACATTAGTGAAGACAATTCCTGCTCCACATGGAAAAAAGAAAAAACATTTTGCTGCTTGTCAAGAGTCTGCAAGGAAAGATGTTGAGCGAGCCTTCGGAGTACTCCAAGCTAGATTTGCAATTGTGCGTGGACCTGCTAGGTATTTTCAGCCCCGAGTTCTAAAAGACATTATGTACACATGCATTATCTTGCACAATATGATCGTTGAAGATGAGCGTCATCAATATCTCGGGGCTGACCAGTTTATTTACGAATCCAATGATGATACTCCACATGAGCCAATTTCACGCGATAATATACCTGAATTCATGGAGTTCATTGCGCAACATCATCGAATTAGAGATAGAGGCACTCATTCTCAACTCCAAGCTGACCTTATCGAGCATTTATGGAATTTGCATGGCCGCTCATAATTTACGAGTTATGAAGTTTATTGCCGTTGTTTATTGTTTATGATTATTAAATAAGTTTATTAGTTATGATGTGTCGTTGTTTATTATTTTAAAGCTTTTTATTGGAATATTATTTTAAAGCTTTTTGGAATATGAATGTCATTTGGAATATTGCAAATTCATATTCATGCTTAAAAAATATATATAAAAGACAATGCACACATTTTGTGGTTGCATTGTTTATGTTTAATTTTATCATTGTTGCATTGTTTATTTTATCATTTTAAAAATGAATTCTGCATTGTTTATTTGGGTGTTAAAAGCTATTTCTGTGCAAATGAGACATATTGAATTTATCGTTTTTGTTATATCTCATTTACCTGCCTATTTGGGTGTTAAAAGTTGTTTATCTCATTTACCTGCCTACTTGACCATCTTGCCATTGTAATAGAATGACATCTAGAATGTCCATATCAACAAAATAAATTCTCCAAAATCAACAACATCAACTAACATTCAAGTTTGGCTGGCTATCCATATCAACAAAATAAATTCTCCAAAATCAACAACATCAACTAACATTCAAGAGACTGCTGGCTGTCCATATCAACAAAATAAATTCTCTAAAATCAACAAAATAAACTAACATGAGCCAAGAGACTGCTGGCTGTCCATATCAACAAAATAAAGTCTCTAATCCACAACAACATCAACTAACATGAGCCAATTTCAAGTGGCTGTCCAGCCTCAACAAAATAAAGTCTCTAATCCACAAAAACATTAATTAACTGTCCAGTCATCTATTTAATCCAAAACTAACATTCAGTAGTACTAGTGGCTGCCCAGCCACATGTTTTGGATATACATGTGGCTGCCCAGCCACTAAATACTGGAATTTTGGGTTGTAAATGAACCAACAGTTACACACCTCCATGAGGTATGGATGGAGATGTGTCGAATGTACCTTCGGAATTATTTAAAGAGTCCTCATAAATTTTCTTCTGAATATTCAGGAAATAGGCTTGTTGCATGACGGTCATATTAGAAAGATCCTTACTCATGATCTCCGCCTCGAACTTCCTCTTATCAAGTTCTAGTTGTGCACCCTTCACTTCATCAGCCTTCGTCACCCATGCTCTCCTCTCTCCCATGAACAGTCGCCTATCAGCGGTCATTTTTTCTAGCGCACTGTTGAAGTCAACATCACATGCTTCCTGAGCCTTCCGCTTCCTTAAGTTATCTTTCTCAAGTTTTTTGCCTGGAGGCCTCTCAACATTCTCCTCCACAACGTCATCGGGAACTTCAAAAGACTGCTCATTGGCTGGACGTTTATCGGGTGGTTTTCTCCTTGTATTCAGATTGTTCATGTGTTGCTGCCATTTGGGTTGGTGTCTCAATTGACACCAACAATGCTCCACTGTGAAATTCCCCTTCTCTATCTCTTTGTACATTATTTTAGCTTTTTCAATCTGAAAAATTGAAGGAATATTGTCAAAAAAATAAATAATCGATAAAAAAATACATTATTTAAAGGAAAATGGTACATACCTTGTCGTGCTCGGTTGCACCACTTGGGTGCAATGATTCTACTTGCGCTAGAAATGCACAAAACTTGTTTGTGCATTTCTGGATCATGGACCAACGATTGATCAATGACCCTATCGAACGATTTGCAGTATTTGGTTTTTTATACTCGTGATAAAACTCAGAAATTCTGTCCCACATTTGTGTGGATTTTTGATCGGTACCCCGTATGGCATCAATGCTAATGTTGAGCCAACCGGATACAAGTAAGTTATCCTCCTCAACAGTGAAAGATGCACCTCTCTGAACTTTTTTTGGAGGAGGCCTCTTTTCACCGTGAAGAGGAGTTGTTTGGATCATAACACTAGAATATTGCTCATAGGTTGGAGTGCAACCTTCTCCTCCACTTTGTAAGAGAGTGGTGAAGAAGGGATCCTCCTCAGATGGACTGCCCATCCTTTAAGAATCAAACAATAGATACAAGGCAGCACAATAAGCACAAAAAATTAGATACAAGGCAGTACAATAAAAAGATACTACTCAGCACAAGAAAATAAAGCAGTGGAAGCATATTTTAAGAAAATATCAAACCATGTTGCATGTTGGTTTATACACATCATTAACATGAAGAGAGAATGAGTTTATGCTTGAATGAATACATCAAATACACAGAATACACAAAAGAGAGTCACAATTCCACAAAAACATAAATGCTTGACTGCTGCCCAGCCACTGAATACAACTCAAATACACAACTCAAATACTGGAATGCAAGTTCAGAATTAGAGATAGTGGCTGCCCAGCCACTAAATACAACTCAAATACACAACTTGGATACAGAACAAAAAAATTTTAATTAGAGATAGTGGCTGCCCAGCCACTAAATACAACTCAAATACACAACTTGGATACACAACAAAAAAATTTTAATTAGAGATAGTGGTTGCCCAGCCAGTAAATACAACTCAAATACACAACTCCACGAGTATAGGCACACGGACCTCACATTACAAGATGCACTTTATTTTTTACTCAAGTGGATCCGTGTAGATTAAGACTATCCCTAGAGGTTGGCTTTCTTAATTTAAGGGAGTTCTTACTCTCAATCACTTTATTTTTATCCCTAGAGGTTGACTGCCCAGCCACTTTATTTTCAATCATTTTTATTTGTATGTTTCAAAACCCTTTTGCATAACTGCCTATACAAGGCCTCAAATTTTGAAATATAAATGGCTCGGGAGTTCTTACTCTCAATAAAAAACAAGGTGGTTCCAGCTTTTGCAAGAAACAATCAACAACATTGTAGGGCTTGGCAAATAACTATTGAAGTGACTGCCCAACCACTTCAGAACTCAATTACACATGTTTTTTGCAAATGGCCAACGAGGGGACAAGTCTACAACTGACTTAACAGCATTTGAGCCACAAATGTAAATAAGACAACAAAAATCTCCAAATTGAATTTAAAAAAAAAAAAACTTTCAAGAACCAATATTGAACAAAAATGGTTATTGGATGCATCTACAGAGGTTTTACATTAGAACCTGTGGGAGACAAAAACAAAGATAAGATTCCTAATATTGAAGCAACATGACCATTGATAGATAAATGTGTGCAAAAGTACACAAACAAATAGATAAGCATGAACAATACCTTGCTATCTGAATCGCCAGTTATAAAGCCATCAGACCCACAGAAAAAAGACTCTGTCTAGGCTTAAAATACACAATCAAAACTTAATGTAATTTGATTTCCTAAAGACTAATAAAACTTCATGGACAGAGAGCTCTAAAACTTAATACACAATCAGCATATATCTTGAATATTAGGCATGGACGGCAGGTATAGAGAGCTCTAAAAGTTCTAGTCATGGACGGCATGGACAGAGAGCTCTAAAATCAGCATATATCTGGGCAAGAACAGAACATTGACAACCCCCAGAAATGGGGCCGAATCCCCTCCTCCACCATCTAAGCTAACATGAAGATCATATAAATTCATACAAAATCAATTCGGCCCCAAGAAAAAGGTCATATAAAATCATATAAATGATCATGCAAAATTTTTCATACATGCATATATGATTAATATATATATATATATATATATGAGAGAGTGAACTCACGGAGATGGAGAACGTTCGGAGCAAAGGGAGAAAGGATCGGCGACGGTGTGCCTATGGAGGTGATGGAGGTTCTGTTTCACCTGAAACACCTCGTACGCACTTCAACATCTACTTCACGAAGATTCACGGGTCACTTTCTCGGCAAAGTTTTTGATACAAGCTTCGGGAAAAACAGGAGGAAACGGAAGGAAGAAACGGAGAGGAAGAAAGGGAGCGGAAGAAAGAAAGGGAGAGGAAGAATCGAAACGGGAAGTCGATATTTGGGGGTTTCGGGGTGGAGAAGAAAACAGAGAAGAGAGGGAAGACCGAATGGTTTGCCAGATTCGGGAAGAAAGAAAGGGAGAGGAAGAGTCGGAAATGGGTTTGAGGATTTCGGGATTCCGGGGTAGAGGAAGAAGGAAGAGAAAAGGGGGAAGAAAGAACTGGAGATGCGTCGATTCGGGAAGAAAGAAAAGGAGAGGAGAGGAAGAAGGAAATGAGAGGAATCGAAAGGGATTGGGGATTTCGGGGGTAGAGGAAGAATGCAGAATAGAGAGGGAAGAGAAACGGCTTTTGCGTGCGAAATAATTGTTTCGTAATAAAATAACCGGATAGATGTTGAATAGTAGGTCGCCAAGTTTGGTGATAGAAGAGATTTCACTGTAGCTAAAAGTTTAAGATTTAAGGAAAAGGTGAATCCAATGCAGAGTATTTTTCGTTAAATTCTTCAAATTATGGACATTGGACTCATTTGATGAGTCCAATGCCAGTGCTCTAAGATCAGCCAACGGCAACTTGTACGTCTTTTCCAAAGTGACTGCTTAATAATCAATGCATGTATCGAAGCTCCAACTGCAAGCTTCCTAGCTACGAGTACTATTCCTCTTGACCTAATTACTCTCCTTATTAACTACTTCACAACACATGAGGAGTCGACACAGCTAGCTAGGGTGTGTACGTACGTCTTGTACATGTTACATCTAGGCTTGAACTTTCCAAAACCAAAATCGTAGTTCTTGGGAACCCTAGAATGGATCATTGGGGAAACCCTAACTAAATTTAAGGGTTAATTATATTTTCTTTCCTCGAATTTTCATTTAATTTATAATGTGATTCTAAAATTAATAATTATATCAAAGTGAACCATTAAACTTTCAATACTTTTCAATCTCTCTCTTTCGTCTACCAGCAGTGTCAAATATAATGAAAATTTACTGTACGTGCTACTTATGTGTATAACATTAACTGTAAATATATAATTTTCATCTAATTTATTATCATTGACCATATAAACTATTAAAAAATATATATTATCAATTAATAATAAATCATAAATAATTAAATAATTTTTTTATTAATTTATATATGATTAATGAATATCAAATAATCAATTCATTGTATACATATATTATTAATAATTACTTGCAACTTAGGTATAAAATAATTTTATATATTTTTAATGATTAATGATTTATTATTAATTGATAATATATATTAGTTTATATTTTATATAGTCAATGATAATAAATTAGATGAAAATTAATTACATCTTTGCAGTGAATTTCTGTTAGATTTGATGTTGTTGGTAGACAGAAGGAGGGATATTGGAAAGTTTTGAAAGTTTGAGAATCCACTTTGATGCAATTATTAGTTTCAAAAGTATATTATAAATTGAATAAAAGTTTGATTGGGCAGAGTGTAATCCTTAATTTAAGGAAAAAGATCACGTTTGTTTGGTTTATTTGATTAGGGCGTTGCTTATGTATATGTTCATGATATGAATATTATTACTGTTTAACATGATCTCCATTTTTCCCACTCCTAAGAATCAAATTAAACTGATCTGAATATGTCATGACAAGAATAATCATGATTAGTTAACAAATCACTATTTCAGAGGATTTTTTTCTTTTTGGCTGAGCAACTGAAGATTGAAAAGGGATGTAGCTGGGCATGCGGCTGAAAATAGGGAGACTATAATTAATGATTGATTTCAGCCCCAAAGAAAAACTGCTGCATGCACATGAATTGCACGCTGAATTAAGTACTGTTTTGCAATAGATATTACTTATTAGGGGTACCCTAATTTGAAAGCAAATTTGATAAGCAATTGCGTGTACGTCTTAATAATTAAGCAAGCTAGCTAGCTAGTTGCGTTACAAAAGATAGTCGAGATTTTCGGCGTAGATAAGCATATTGATAAATATATATTCCTAAAACATTGACAATCACATGTAGTAGTACTACTTGATCAGCTGATCTCTCTCATATAATATATATATATATATATATATATATATTTATATAATCCTAATCCCAGAACAAGGCTAACAACCAAGATTTTCTTTGTATTAAAAAGAGGAACATGGATCAAGAGCAATACGACATTAAACGGAGAGACAACATGAGCATGATAGAAACTTGATAAGTGTGGAGCCCATCTGTGTTAATCATGTTAGTATGCAGCATGAACATGGGTATAATTAATGACAAAGAGAGGAGGAGAGGGCCACTAATCATGATTATTAATAACAAAAAGTGTTTAGTCATTAATGTCTCTTCTGACATATATAGGACACACCAAAGAGCATAACAATATTTGCTATGCTAGATAGACAAACAAGGAATCAAACATGTTGACTATATGTTTAGTCATTAATGTTTTCCCTCCTTTTGCTTGCCCAATTTTTTTTTTTTTTCCTTTTGGGTGTGTGGGGAGGGGGGCAGGCATAGCAAGAAAGCAAAAGACATGAGCAGAGCTTAGATCTGTCCTTGATCATGTTCTGGGTGACATACAGTCTCCAACAAAACCACAACACATTTAGCAACAAATAGTTTATTTTCAGTTGTTATGTTTCCTTGGCTGCCACCGTTATGATCTCTAATCATTTCTTTATCATCTGGGTCAGTGGAAATAAAAGAACCTCAAACTCCACTAATGACTAACCAAATTATGTTCCCAAGTCAAATCTCTCTCATCTACATTAATTATATAATTTCTTTTTCAAATCTCTAATCTCTCTCTCTTCTATGTGCCTCCTTAGACCTATTTAATTTAAATGTACATGAGTATATGCAGATCTAGAAGGCAATTCTCAACCACCAAGCTTGTTTTTTTTCACTATAATTATATTAAATGTTGCAAATAAAGATAACATAAAAGGAAGAAGAAAAATAAAAGATAAAAATGATATGATTTTTCATAACTTTTGGGGGATAATTAATGCTGTTAATTAAATTAAAACATGTAAATCTCCAACGCTCTATGTTGGGATGAGTGAAGTTCAAGAAAGAACCTAAGCATGCATTATGAACGGGACCACTTCTAAAGCACATCAAAGTAGGTGGACAAAGCACGGTTTTGTTTAAATAATTAATCTTATGCATTTATTTATTTGTTAATCTCATATTGCTGATCACTCTTTAGAGAATAACGATCGAGTATTAATAATTTATGCATAGTGATAATCTAATAAATACATGTATATATAAATACTATAATAATCTAATATATTGATCATATAAAGCACTTTTTTAAGATCTTGCAAAGGCATCAATTAGATAGTGTAGGCCATAGGGAATAAGTTAAGGCAGATGCAAGGGAGGAGAGGGACATCTCTTGACTTGTAATTAATTAGTCATATACTTAATTCGATATATATATATATATATATATTTAGAAAAAATATGGTACTGTAAGTCACTAAAAGCCAAAAAGAAATTAACTATGCTAATTTTCAAAAGGCAAATCTAGCTTAGATAGGAAAAATCATACTCAACGCCAAAATCTTGCCCTAATCTAATTCTTAGCATGGGATTCTCTCATGACTTTTGCAACCAACTTTAAAGTTATTACCGTAATTCTTAATAATTAATCTATTCCTCTGTTTCAGTGTTTGGTATATATACCTCTAAACAAGAAAAAAATACATCTGTGATTGATTATTTACGACGATAATGACTATTTTACAATGCAAACAAACTCATTTTAACATAAAATAATCATTTTACAGGAAATAACTGGTCACAAATAAGTATTTTTTTTGTAGTCATTACGACACTTTATTTGGATGCAAATTACTTCAAATTATTTAGACCTGCAAACCAAGTACTTGTAAAGAACTAGATTTGGGGGATGACTCGAACATAATTTCGAACCTGAAAGTATTGAACAGTGGCCAAGACACGCATGAAACATTGGCTTGTGTGTGTGTTTGGGGTTCCTAGTTTTAATATAACCAAAAGAATTTAAACATGTTAAAAAAATGTTAAAAGAATTTAAAAATGTTGTGTGTAAATCATTTCTGTATGCAGCCGTCAAGACTCCATTATGATTCATTAGTTGCTTTCAATTCAAGTGGCTATGCAAGTTGCTATCAAGCCAAGTCAATACACTATTTAATATCCATGGAGAGTAGATAAATCAATTGGATAATATCAAACACGAAACCTATGATCAATGACTACATTGGCTAGAACCTTTTTTTTTTTTTTTTTTTTTTAAATGAAAAAGAAGAGCAAACAAACATCAACAACGTTTAAATTATTAGCCTAATTTCGGCTTTGAAAGAATGTTTGAGAAAATGGTCGACATTGATATATATTAAAAAATATAAGAGGGTATATTAAGAAATATCAGTTAGTGTAGTTCGTAAATTGTTCTTGTCATTGTGTCAGATCAGATATCTGGAATCAGATCTTGCTTTCTTAAAGCATTAAACTTGGTCTATGATGTGATAGAATAAAAGACCGAACCATTGAAAGAGATATTTACAGAAACTTAAAGCAAGGATATTAGGCTTCTAGCCCATGGGCTTTATTTATGGTCACGTTTAACATTCAAGGTCTAGACTCTAGTCGGAAGAACCCATCCCACATGAGTCCGTTTACACATCATCTTTGAACAAAACTACAACTTTCTAAGTTATTTTACCTAGTATAAATGGTATATGTTTGGCTTGTCTAATAAAATAATTAGTCTGATAATTAAAAACTAGCAATAAATTTGAAGTAATAAATTAGTTTTCATGGGCTTTGTAATGGTTTTATGTAATAGTTTTTTTTTTTGGTGAGGTTACATACAGAAACCTGGTAATTCTGAAACGAGTTTGTATTTGACAAACCTTGTAATCTCCTTGACATGTTTTAACAAGTAATTTGGACGTGAAAAATCCTTTGGCCGATGTGACATAGTACATGCTGAGATGGCATTTAGAAATTGGTTTTAAATTATGACACCTAAGCGATCAACAAAACATTGCATTTTTTTTTTCAGAATTTATATATTAAAGTGAAAAAAAAAATAGAGACAATCGGCTAATGAATCATAATTCTACAGCTACATTTCACCATATATATGCCTAGTCACCATTTCTCGGAGTTTAGTGAAACTTGTCGTAAAAAATTCAAAAGCAAAGATAAGATCAGTCATCTTCTTCGAAGTCTAGTAGAAAATCAGTCAGGTTTTCAGAGTCACCAATGGCTTCGTCCAGAGACATGGAATTGTCCTTCGGCTTTCCCTGCAAGTTCAAGGGTAGGAGCAATAAACAATAAACAAGAAGCAACATGAGATGCAAAGTAACTTCTACTAGTGCTTCAAACTTTCAATTTCTAACTCCTTTCTTTAATAGAATCCGTTGCTTGCTATCTAGTGGATGCTAATAGTTCGAAGGACGATAACCCCGTATTCTTGTACAGAGTGATGTAATTAACCAGGCATTAACAGAACATTTAACCATGTTTATGCAAGTCTCAGTAACGATTGCGTAATACACATTTTTCGGCCTGGGCATCAAAAGCGGCTTCCAATTGTTCAAAAATTCTAAGCTATGTAGGAGGCCTTGGATGGTGAGCAAAAACAATTGATCAAGAAGTTGGTCAACTTTCGCATGAAAGAAGGTAAAAGAACAAAAGTTCGTACTATTGTTTATCAAACTTTTCATCGCCCAGCTCAAACTGAACGCAATATAATCAAACTTATGGTTGACACCGTAGAGAATATAAAGCCCATATGCGAAGTGGAAAAAGTAGGAGTGGCAGGTATTATTTATGATGTCCCTGGTATTGTAGCCAGGGATCGTCAACAAACCTTAGCTATTTATGACTTCTTCTGAAAGATGTACAGGGAGATGTGTGGAATAATGCTCGTCACCTAATCAAATTATAAATAATGAAAGCATGCAACCGAACCGGGATATAATGAAATACAAAATCACCTTGGATTTGCGAAGCTCTGGAGTACTTTTCAAGACGCTCCAATTGCGTGTGATTTTCTCGTCCTCTTCTTCCTCAACCTCAACATCACTATCCTCTCCTTCATCCTGTTGCAAATAGGTTAAAAGGGTATGAAATTACTCTCTCTCTCTCTCTTCCTTTTGGTCAAAAAGTGCAGCGAGGGTGGGTGGAATGAGAGACTAAAAGTTGGTGCTCTCTATGTGGACATGACCATATCCATTGGGGACCAGCTAAAGAGGAGACTAGCTAGGCCTGTGGGCTCTCCTTAAGATTTGCCAAAGCTAGAAGCCTATAACCCAATCCCAATCTACCAAGGGTTTTGTAATACCCCAATGGAAGGCCCAAGTCATGTGACCTATATTCCAAAAGGACTAGCCAATGCTACAGTTGGAGCCCCATTGGAACATTATAAAGAGCAAAAACTTCTCCATCCCAAGCAATGTGAGATCCCATACACCACATACCCTTATCCTTATCTATCCTTATCATATTGGGTTATCACAGGTTCTGAGACAGTAGGGATAACGGGCATGTCTCATCTCCTTGGCATCATGCTCATGGAGACTCGAACCCATGACATTTCATCTACCAAATCACATGAGAGGAAGCCTCTTACCATCAAGCCAACACCTTGTGATGGGAATAAAATTACTTGGAAAACAACCAGAGGGCCATTTGGACAATAGAAACCAAGGGAATCATCATAAACTAAAGAGAAAAAAGGGTCAAAAAAGATGAGGCAAATAAAACTCACATCCTCTTCACCAATGTCAACTGCTCGTGCCAAAGCATCATCCATATCTGTTACCTGCATTTATTGGTAAACATCAAGAGTCAAACCATGAATAAACTCGAAAACTATAGATATTTAGAGGTTTGCCTTTGGTGGTGTTGCTTCAAAGTTAACCTAAAGTAATTGGCATGTTTAGTATTTCAAGTGCCAGAAACCAACACAAGTAAAATGATTCTTGGAGAAATAACTTATCAGAAGAAATCAATTTTGTATGATAGATGCACTTTTCAGAATAAAAATCATCAGATCGATGCATGTCTGCATTGTAATTATACAACAAAATTTCATATTACCAAGGTTACTACAGATAACATAGCATGTTCAATCAGATAACATATAAATAAAGAACCTGCCTTTATCAGTTTCCTAAAATATGCCGATAAACTAGTGAAATTCCTCGATACCCAAAATTCAATTCCAGAAGAAAAAGAACGAACTGTTCCTCTAGGGCTTTGTTTCAACAAAAAAATATTTTTAAATGTGATATGAATTAGTTGCTTGCATATAGATTGTCTAATTCATCTTCTTCTGCTTGAATTTTTTGTTAAATACAAATCTCCACTCTTACTTACTCGTCTCACCAAGCCAAAAACTTAAGAATGGGATCTTATGCACCCTCAAAAACCATCAAACATAAATAGGTAATAATCTCATGCGAACTGATCACTGGACTACTACGAGAACTTATTTCCACTGGACGTTTTTATTACTACAACTCAACTTCTCATCCTCTCGTTCAGTGAATACCATAAAACTGCTTTTGAGGAGAATATTTGCCAGTAATCCTCCACCATCAACCTGTTCGTAGTCAATTTCCGACACAACTAGAGATGACGAGAAATGGGCACATTTATATTGGTTTCCAAGGATGTTTTAGAGCAAAACAAATAAATCGTCAACAGTAAGTAGATGTTGAAGCATAATAAGAACATCAAATATCAATAGATAGTGCATATATTTTCTACTTTGGTCTGGTGGAACAAATCGTCTATCCAATTTGAAATACAGAACGAAAATCAATACATCAAGCAGAGTTCACCTCTAACTCTTCAGTCTTGTCGTTTGCCAGCATCTTTTCAAGCTCCTCTCTTGATATGATTTTTCCATGCTGATCAAAGCAGAGGAAAGAACTTCTGAGCTTAAAGTTTATCCTTCTTTTTTAGTATGATATAAAAGTTTCAGCAAGTTTTGTACATACATGAATATATACACTCCTAAATAAATGTATACATAAATACTTGAGCCCAACACTCAACCAGCATAAGTATAACCAGATCAAGGCTTAATACAAATCTAAACAAAAACATAAAATGCCACTCATGTTTTCATTTATTCGCTCTCCATTTTTCTGGTCTCTCTCCATAATTCTAACCATTTGAGGGAACAAAAGTTATTGCTTTGACTAACAAATAATACGCCATTATTTTCCAACACTAATTAAGGAAAACTGCCAAACTGCAATTGTATGCATTGAGCGACACGTAATTAAGGACAACTGCAATTGTATGTATTAGTTTGGGAATGCAGACTTGTATTACAGGACTTTCCAAAAAAGGGACAAACAAAATGGGACGGGGAGAGTATCTCTTTTCTTCCATCTTTGAGACCACTCTCCAATTTTACTTGAGTGGTTTTCACAGCATTTAATTAGAAACTATTGACAGAAGCTCTATTGAGGAAAGGATTAGTACTAGTTCTACTCTTTAAGTAACAATGGAAGAGTTCTGCTTGTAGGGGAAAAAATAGAGCAGATACATTGTACACCAGATAAATACAATAAGCAATGGCAAGGGGAGAGAGAATTTGAATTTAAGTGTATTTACCTCCTTCAGATAAGCAAGCATATTGGGTGTAGGTTCATGAAAATCTGGGCCCCTGAAATCAATCTCTTCATCAGGGTCTTGAATGTAGTTCACCGTTGGATACACTGGATCCCCACCCCATACTGAAAAGGACAACAGAGTTTTGAATTTCCAGAACAAAATAAAACTAATATGGTTTAAGGGTAATGAAATGCAAATTCTCTCATTTGTTGCTTTAACATAATACTAATAATTTTTTTTTTTTTATAAGTAAAAGTATATTAATAAAAGAATAGGCAACATAATACTAATAATTAAGAGTCAAGTCAGGTAGCTTTGAATTGTAGAAGGATGATAAAGGCATGGAAATAATATATATCGACAATAAGTGGTGTCATTATGTAAGAATCATGCTAAATTAGGAAAGGCATGAAACCGCAACTTGTAGGACATTTACACACTCAATATAGAAGAAACTTCAAACAAAATGCGGCCAGAAGAAACCATACAAGTGGATGTTTCTTACAATGACTATGGGTTTCCCTGGCAACAGAAACATTGAAAATGAGAAGAGAAAGAAACAAATGTGCACCAGATGCATAGACTACACATAGAGAGAAGAAATGGTTTCATCCCTCTTCCCTTTGTTCTGGTTAAATCACAACGGCCTCTCCTCAGGTTTGTGATAATGCAAATTATCTCCCTAGTTCAAATACCACAAATCCTCTCATTCATGATAGAAACCGAATGGGATTGACCACTGTTATTTTGCAATAATAACCCAATAAACTCTCACTTTAATTTTATTTCACTTAAAAGGGTATATTTGACATCTCCAGTCTGACATATTTAGAGTATGAGAGATGTACTCTAAGCATGATGTCAGCTGATCTGTTAAAGCAGAAAGCATCTGCTGCAATTTATTTAACCAGGAGCAAGGTTCTGGTAATATCTCTCACAAGAAAGGATGTCATCTTAATCCCACCAACCTCAGGAAGTTCCTTAATCCCTACCCCGCATCCTCTATGAATATGGAAAAAAAAAAAGAAGTCCAATATATATAAACAGAATAATCCCCCTTTGACAGACTAATACCGAATCAATCACAATAAACTAAATACTAAACAATATGATTACAAATTGAAGATACAAAATAATGCATTAAATTATTAGATATGGATAGATACTTTGCTTTATTTGATCCTCCTTCATTCGCATTGCTAGAGGATCCCTACGAATACGGATATCAGTTCCCATCATTATGCGATACTCTCGATCTGTTTGATGGCAAAACATTTCAATTAGTTGGGTGTTTTCATCTTCATCAGTCTCTTCGAAATGTTTCTCAACAGCTTCGCGCGAAGTGTCTCTTTTCCATGATTCTACCCATTCGGAGTAATATGCTATTGGACCTACTTTTTCCAGTCTCTCTTGTTCTGCTTGAAGCCTACAAAATCAAGAATATTTTCGCAAATGCCTTCACGAAACTGCAATGCTACAAAAGTGTTTGTAATAAATTATTTTCAGGTGGCAAATCAATCGATAGTTGTAAATTAGGGAAAGAGAGAAAGCAGGGCAAGCACAAATGAACCCGGCTTACTTTCAACAATTGTTATATTAAGCATCATAATTATGGACAGATACGTAAATAAGTTTCTGCACATAGATTTTAAATATCAAGTAAGAAAGCAGGGCTTCTGTGTTTGCGATAAGAAAAGAACATTTTATTGCAAAAAGTATTCGGTTATAAAGCTCTCCCCCTTAATGTTCAGGTTTTTTTTTTTTATCAGTAAAAGATAGATATTATATATATGAATGAAAAAGGTATAGCCCTTGTACACAGGAAGTATACATAAGTGCTCCTAAATACATTCTAAGAACGATAAATTTTTTTTTTTTGATAAGTAATCGATAATATTATAAATAGAGATAGGCAAAAACCCAAGTACACAAGATGGATACAGGAGATAAAACCTATCTAGGTCAACGAAAGGGAAGCTAAGAAGTCATGTACATTCAGGCCATTAAAATCTATAGCAATGGCCCATAACATTAAAGTACGGAAAAGTAAAGCTCTAAGTTCCCCCGGCGACCGCTCCTTGTTTTCAAAAGTCCTATCATTGCGCTCTTGCCAGATACACCACATGATACAGATCGGGATCATTTTCCACACCTCCTTAATTTGTTGAACGCCTCTCGGGAGTGTCCAACTGGCCAACAGATCAACCACAGTTTCTGGCATCACGAAGGGTAACTCTACTCGACTGAAAACTTCCACCCACAAGGCTCTCGTTATCTCGCAATGTAACAATAGATGATCCACTGTCTCACCTGATCTCTTACACAAGCAACACCAGTCTATTATAACTAACCGTCGCTTCCTCAAGTTGTCAATGGTCAGAATCTTCCCCCATGCTGTTGTCCATGTAAAGAAAACCGCTTTCGGAGGCGCCTTATTTCTCCAAAGTCTCTTCCACGGGAACTGAATGGTTGTGGTGTGGGAAAGGGACTTATAGAAGGATCTAACAGAGAAGATGCCCTTACCCGTCGGGTTCCACCATAAGCTGTCAGCTTGCTGTCTATTCGGCTTCACAGAATATATGAGGCTGAAAAAGGCTTCAAAAATGTCTACTTCTCAATCTTGTGCCGCTCTACTAAATGTCACGTTCCACTGCACATGATCCCCTGATATAATCATGAGGTCCTCAATGGATGCTTCCTGGTTGCGAGCCACACGGAAAACAGCTGGAAATGCCTCCTTTAGGGCCTCACTCCCACACCAAATGTCCTCCCAAAACTTAATACGGGATCCCCTCCCCAACACCATTTTAGAATGAGTAATAAAGTCCCCCCACCCGCGCCTAATGTGTTTCCATATCCCCACTCCACTTGCCCCAATTACCTCTTTTGTGCACCAGCCCCCCCATAAGCTTCCATGTTTATAATCAATCACCAGTTTCCATAGAGCTCCGGTTTCCAAATTATACCGCCATAACCACTTCCCAAGCAAAGCCCGATTTAATGTTCTCAAATTCTTTATGCCCAACCCACCTGACGAGATTGGTCTACACACCTTGTCCCAGCTAACTAAATGAAATTTGAATTCATCCCCTATCCCACTCCATAGGAAATCACGATACAGTTTCTCAATCCGAGCCGCTACACTGACAGGCAATTGAAACAAAGATAGAAAGTACGTAGGTAAGTTAGAAAGGGTACTCTTAATGAGAGTAACCCGGCCACCTTTCGACAAATACAATCTCTTCCATCCTGCCAATTTTTTTCCTATCTTTTCAATAACAGAATCCCAAATGGATGAGGCCCTAGCAACAGCCCCCAAAGGTAATCCCAAATAGGTAATGGGAAGAGAAGCTATCTTACACCCAAGAATGCTAGCTAACTGCCTAGTATTGCTCACATTCCCCACTGGTACTAATTCTGACTTGTCAAAATTAATTTTCAGGCCTAACGCTGCTTCAAAGCATAATAACAGAGCCTTCAATGTCCTCAACTGGTTGTGATCAGCCTCACAAAATAAAAGGGTGTCATCTGCAAATAGTAAGTGAGACAAAATAATAATACCCCTATTGGGGTCACCAATCGGAAAACCAGCCACCAACCCATGCGTGACCACCGCCGATATCATCCTACTCAATGCCTCCATAACGATAACAAAAAGGAGTGGGGACAGAGGATCTCCTTGTCTGAGACCTCGAGAGCTGCTAAAGAAGCCAGTCGGACAGCCATTTATCAAGACTGAAAATCTGGCCGTAGAGATACACCACCTGATCCAAGTACACCATCTCACCCCAAAGCCACATCTACCCAGCACATACAAGAGGAAATCCCAGTTTACATGGTCATATGCCTTCTCCATATCTAATTTGCACAGAATCCCTGTAGATCCAGCCTTCAATCTGCTATCTAGTCCTTCATTAGCAATAAGAACTGAATCCAAGATTTGTCGCCCCTTAACAAAAGCATTTTGTGTTTTCGTAATAATCTTCCCCAGAACCACCCCCAATCTGTTAGCCAGAACCTTTGAAATAATTTTATACACTCCATTCACCAGGCTGATGGGTCGAAAATCCTTAATCTCCACCGCCCCCATCTTCTTAGGGATCAACGCAATAAAAGTAGCATTTATGCTTTTCTCAAACTTCCCAACCAATGAAACTTCCTGAAACACATTCATTAAATCTACTTTCACCACTTCCCAACAAGAGTGGAAAAAGCCCATCGAGAAACCATCTGGACCGGGAGCTTTATCTTTGACCATACGTCTCACTACCTCATACACTTCCCCTTCTTCAAAGGGCCTCTCTAACCACGCCGCTTCTTGAGGCTCAATCGTATCAAAACCAAGGCCATCCATCTTTGGCCTCCATCCCTCTCTTTCTGTAAGTAGTTGTTCATAGAAATCCACCACATGTTCACTAATCACAGGGGCCTCCTTACACACCATACCATTTATATTCAACATTTCAATGGTATTATTTCTTCTATGGGAGTTGGCAACTCTATGGAAGAACTTTGTACTCCGATCCCCTTCTTTCAGCCACAATGCTCTCGACTTCTGGCGCCAAGAAATCTCTTCTAATGATAGTACTCTCTCTAATTCTGAAACCAACTCAGTCTTCCTCAATATTTCCTGCGGTACGAGAGCTCTAACTTCAAGTATACACTCGAGCTGTTGTAATTCATCCACCATGCGTTTCTTACGCTCCCCTAAATCTCCAAAGGAGTGTATGTTCCAAAGCTTAAGGTCATTTTTCAAAGCTTTCAGTTTACTGGCTAAAATGAAAGAGGGTTACCATAAAACTGATAAGATGACCACCATTGCCTCACCTTATCCCCAAAACCTTCACTTTTCAGCCACATGTTTTCAAACTTAAAATAACGACGCCCACTTCGAATGCCCCCACAATCCAATAAGATAGGAAAATGATCTGAGCAAAGACGAGGCATTCTCTTTTGGCACACCTTTGGATAGTGCACCTCCCATTCCGGTGAGATGAATATTGTCCCTATGCAAAACAATAGTGGAAAACCAACACATTAGAGTGTGGAGAAAAAAATTCTTCAACTCGGTCATTGTGCATTCCTTATCTTCAAAGCACCTTGCATTCCTTTCCGTCCAAGTACACCACATAATGCACAACGGAATCATCTTCCACACTGCTGCCACTTGTTGACAGCCTTGCAACTTTGTCCAACAACCCAACAGATCCACCACCCTCAAAGGCATAACCCAAGCAACATCAACCCTTTGAAAGATCTCATCCCACAACACTCTTGTTACCTCGCAGTGTAATAAGAGATGGTCCACGGATTCTCCATTCTTTTTACTCATGTAGCACCAATCCACCAATACGCAACCTCTCTTCCTCAAATTGTCCGTGGTCAATATCTTCCCAAGAGTTGATGTTCAGGTTTTTGGTTGAAAGTCTTTTAAAAGGTTTAATTTACACTTCCAAGCAACGGGGAAACATGCCATATATTTTTCTTATCTAGGGGTGAATTCAGTCCGGTTCGGTTGGTCTAGAGGGGGTTTTTGGGACCAAACCGAACCCCTTCAGTTCAGGATTTTCCCACCCTGGACATGAGCAAACGCCCATAGGGACCGGACCGAACCGGACCGGAATGGTAGCTGTCGGTCCGTTTGGTCCGGCCCAGTTTCTTTTCATCTTTTTTTTTTTTGTGCAAATAAATTAATTAAAAAATATATTTAAATTACTAAAATTAAAATTAAGTGAATTATTAATGTGGATTATTTAACTAACTCATTAAAAAGAAATTTAACTATAATTTTATTAAGCACAATGAAATAGGCGAAGCCCCAGTACACAGGAAGTATACACAAGAAACACCTAATTACATTCTAAAACTTAGAAAAACGAAGACAAGAACTCGTTTACAGCCCCACCCTTGAGTACAATAGCAGAGAACCAGCTAAGTAGAGTGCTTATAAAAAACTTCCATAATGCATCTCTATTGCGTTCCCGATCATTAAAGCACCTCTCATTTCTCTCCAACCAAATACACCACATAATACACAAAGGCATCATTTTCCATGCAGCTGCCACTTGGGAACAAGTATGCATTTGAAAGTTGGTCCAACTTGTTAGGAAATCGACCACTGCTTCTGGCATAACCCAGCACAGCCCAACCCTTCCGAACACACCATCCCACAGCACTTTAGCCATTTCACAATGAAGTAGTAGATGGTTCACTGATTCCGCTTCTTTCTTGCACATAAAGCACCAATCCAAAACAATCATTCCGCACTTTCTCAAGTTATCTATAGTCTGAATATTCCCTATTGCTGCTGTCCATACAAAAAAAGCCACCCTTGACGGAACATGAGCCTTCCAAATCCTTTTCCAAGGAAAGCCAATATGGTGTTGATTTAGTATCACCTTATAAAATGACCAAACTGTAAATTTTTAGAGGCTGTTTGTCTCCAACATAGTTGGTCCCTGCCCTGTCTTCTTATCTCCACTGAATACAACTGTCTAAAAAAATCAGTAACCTCCTCTACTTCTCAATCCTGGGCAGATCTGGAGAAGCCTACATCCCAAAGCACCACTCCATTGGAAAAACCCATCACCTCGGAAACTGAAGCTTGCTTATTAGTCGCCAATCTGAAAACAACCGGAAATGCTCGAGACAATTCAATATCCCCACACCAAACATCAGACCAAAATCTGATTTTTGAACCATCACCAACCGAGAAGTTAACTTGTTTTAGGAAGCGACTCCAACCTTTCCTAATAAACTTCCATAGACTCACTCCATACGAATCCCTGCTCTCCTTGGTACACCATCCTCCCCAATCACTACCATACTTACAATCAATCACCCCCCTCCACAACGCTTCTTCCCCATGGTATCTCCATAGCCACTTCGCCAACAACGCCTTATTAAAACTACATAGACTATGAATACCCAGTCCTCCATCAGCAATCGGGCAACAAATTTTTTTCCAACTTACTAAGGGAGTTTTAGTCTCCTCTCCCAGGCCACCCCATAAAAAATCTCTATACAATTTTTCAATACGGTTGGCCACACCAACTGGTAAAGGGAATAAAGAAAGGAAGTAGGTAGGGATATTAGAGAGAGTACTCTTTATAAGAGTAATCCTACCCCCTTTAGATAAATAAGTCATTTTCCAAGCTGCCAACTTCCTCTCTATCTTCTCGATCACCCCGTCCCAAATGTGTTTGGCCTTAAAAGATGCCCCTAGCGGTAGTCCCAAATATTTTATGGGCAGAAATGCAACTTTACACCCCAGAAATGCAACATCATAAACATAACTATAATTATATTTATGATGTTGATAGTTACTACTTACTAACTTAAACTTTAGTATGTAAAATTATTAATAATGTCCTATATTAAAAATTAAAATTCTAACATTTTATATATGGTTAATGAATATCAAATAATTTCAGTGTATATAGATTATTCATGTTTGCTTGCGCCTTAGTTATTTAAAAAAAAAAATTACCTAATTACTTAAATTAAGTCTAAATAGTAGAATATGTATAAATGTATTATGTATCTACGTATATTATCATATGATTTATGATATATTATTAATTGATAGCATATATTATTTATCATTTTATATGGTCAATGATAATAGATTAGATGAAAATTACATAATTAACTTATACAACTACTATATAATTTTTTTTTTATAAGTATAACTACTATATAAAATAATATTATATATATAAATATTTTAAAATATATATATACTAATTCGGTCGGATTCGATCCGGTCTGGTCCAAAAATCACAGGCCCCAGGACCAAACCGACCACAAGAATTTTTGGTCCAGTCCAGTCCGGACTGAACCATTTGGTCCGGTTGGTTTTTCCGGTCTAGACCGAAAATTCTTCAGCCTTATTCTATCTTCAATCAGCACCTTCTCTACCTTCTCCAAATGTACTCACTGTTCTTTATCCTTGTCTTGCCACTTGTCCATTTTAATATCAATGGTTTAGCTTCATATATTTTTCAAGCATGTACTCATTGCCCACTATGAACCCTAAAGTATAGTTATCCTTAAAGTGGAAAAAAAGTTTCAACTAATATTTCATGTAATCTAAGATCACACAAGTGTATGAGCAAACTTGTAAGAATCAAATTTATGGTGTCTTTGATTACTATTTAGAGGCAGGAGACACTATTGAAGATTTGCAAAGCTAACATGATAATCACTAACAGATTCCAAATAAACCCTACATCTCATGCAGTTCTAATCCTAGGAGTATTCTAGTCATTTTTAGATTTAGCATGCTTGGTATTCAAGTTATTAGTCATTTGTTCATGCGTCTAGTGTATTTTAATTTCTGTTTAGGTTTAGTTCAAGTTTTCTTTGTGATTAAAGGTATTTTCCTTTCCTAGTAGGAGTTTAATGTTTTCCACATCGTGTTAGGACATTGCTTCTACGTAAGTATATCTTATGGCTAAACCATATATGACTGTTTGGTTTAAGAAATCCTGACTTCCCACGAAATTCCATATGCTGGATTCGCATGTCCAGAATCAGATACCTGAGAATGTGGGATTCTCCGTCGGTTTTCCGTTTAGTTAGCCTAAAATGTTGGGCCAATGGTAACAAGTCTTATCCAAGCCTCCAAAAATGCCCCTACTGAAGATGGTGAAGCCACCAGGGGAGAAGGAAGGAAAGGGGGGGGGGGGGGGGGGGGGGGGGGGGGGGGGGGGTGGGGGCAGCTTCCATTTGGTGGCAGAGACTGGCCAGCTGTAGATGACAGGTGGATGGCGGCCGGCCAATAGCTAGGGGCTGGCAGGTGGTGGGTACTGCTCACAGCCTGGACAACACCTTTAATTCCCAGTTTCTTCACACACGTGTATATGTATGTATGTATGTATGTATAGATATATATATTTGTGATAAGTATTAAGACTTCAAAGGGCGCAATCCAAGTCCATGGGAAGTTACAAGAAATACACTTATCTAGAGGGAGAAAAAGAAACAAGAAAATTATAAAAATTAAGCCCTTCTAGCCCACTCATATTGATTGTAGAAACCTTATTTCTGAATTTAAGGGCTGTCCTAGATGATATGCACATTCTTAAATAGTTCCCAGCTTGATATAGGTTACATCTACTCTACCTCTTTTACATATAGGCGTGTGTGAGAGTGTAGTAAATCAACAAGGGCTATTCTATAATGACCATACCTTTCTTCCTTGAACAGATGTCGTCTAGCCCTGTAGAGAGAAGTTTCAGTTAATGTCGGATGTTCACCATAAAGCTTCACTTGCCCAGTCTCAGCCATTGCTTTGAGAAAAACCTGAAAAAAAAGTCAAAATTCAGATAAAAGGCCGCCGAGCATGTCTAAAGGATGTGCTTCATCTTCATACACATTTTGACTAAGTAGATTTCATTAGCTAACCTAATCCATACCACAAGCATATTGTGTGCAAAGCTTATGCAAACATAATCCATTGTGCAGCTGATGTATAAAGATGCAGAACCAACTAATAAAAGGGTTCCAAGAGGACCTCACCATTGAACCTTTCTGACTCTTGAGCTATAATCCCTCAGGTGCGAAAAATAACACAGCTGACAAGTGATGCATAACATACTGAGTGCCATCTGACCTTGGTCACATTAACTACACTCTAAGGCACACTTCACCATCTGGAAATACTGAGAAAGATGACAGATGGCATGTGAAGATGACTGTGCATGATGTACTTTAGCATCAACCATTGGTCACATAACCATTGATCAATGGGTTTGACAATTACCCCCCCCCCCCCCCCCCCCCCCCCCCCCCCCCCAATTTCTCCTTTTTTCCTTCCCCACTTTTTCATGAGCTTGTAAAGAGAAGGTGTATATTTGAAGCACATGCCATTTAGAAGGTTTGAATAACCTCTCTCCACCCCGCCACCCTTTTATCAAAATGCAATCAATGTCAATATGGAGTAATTTAGTTATGCTCAAATGAGATTTACTACTCATCATCCCCACACACCACTTATTTTTATTTTTTTTATTTTTTATTTTTTATTTTATTCTTCCTAAACTAATTGAGTTCTACTCATCATCCATACACCACACATTTGATAAGAGAAAAAAATTAAAAATTTAAAAATTATGTGTGGCGTGAGGATGATGAGTAGAATTTTTCTTCTCCTTTATATGGAGTATTAGAGTTACTAGTCAATTTTTCTCCTTTATGTTGGCACTAACCGTCTCAGAATCAGGTCGCCTTCTTTGCCATCTGGACCATTGCTCCTTCTCTGGCTTTCTCCAGTTCCACCATATTTCTTCACCAGTAAGTGGCTTCTCTATGGGCTTTTTCACTTCTGGATCAATAAAGGGATGAGGGCGTCCAAGTTTCTTGTCTAGTTCATATCCAGTTTCTTCTTGCTCGGGTTCAGTTTGAAAAACAACATAATCAGAAGATAAATCTTTAGGCTCTTCCGTTGTGTCCACTGAACTTTCAGGTTCCAGTGGATCACTCATTTCTAGACTCACATTAGAAGATTCAGGAGCAGTAACCAATGTTTTATACTTCTTTCTCCTACTGCCAGGATTTTTTCCATAAGATGGAGATCCTAATGATTTACCAGTTGGCTCAGGAGCCCTGGCACTCTTCACTCGACTAGCTGTGCCTTCTGGCCAATACTCCTGCTCTGGAATACTTGCACGAGCACCAGATGCTGGTTCAAGCTGCCCAGATGTGGAGTCCAAGTAACTATAGTAGGGTGGACGCTCAATAGACACTTCTTTGAATGATTCATCTTCCTTCTCACACTTTATACAAGGCGGTAGAAGAGCCCTCCTCTGTGAATTATTCAAGCAAAGTCTAATTTGCAATACTCCTGCTGGAAATGAACCTATAAATGATGACTAGATGGTTCACAGAAACATGGGTCAGAACCATAAAAAAATGATCAAGGAAGACAAATGAACAATAAATAGAGGGCAAGTGATAAGGAATGAAGCATCTCCAAAAGAAAACATGCATATTTTGTAGTTTGGAAACTATCATTTTTTATAATCCCACCAGACCTATAACTTTACCCAAGTAATCAAGTAGTCAAACAATATTCTAATGAAAACTACAAAGCACAGATACATGACAGTTGTGCATCTGCACACATAGGGACCAATTTAATGTGGCAGGATCTTTTTATTTATTTATTTACCTTCACGTGGTATGAGACAGAAGGATCCACTCTCTCCACTACTTTTCACTTTTTATTATCGTCATAGAAGCTCTCAGCAAGATGATCTCAGGCCTTGTGAAAGGTGACTTTCTCTATGGCTTCTCGGTGGGGAATGGCAATTACGGCTCTTTTAATATTTCTCATTTGCTTATTGCCAATGATACCCTCGTATGTGGAGCAACTAATGGGCAAATCCAATCTTTGAGGGCACTTCTTTGTTTTGAAAGCTGTCTCTGGTTTGAGTGAACCTTTCAAAGTCTGAATTGGTACCTATGAGGGATGTCCCTAATGCGGTGAATCTAGCTAGCCTCATGGGATGGATACCTCTACGCATGAAATATATTGGCCTACCGTTGGGTGCTTCTTCAAATCAAAGGGGATTTGAAATGTCTTGATTGAAAAGGTGGATCATAGATTGGCTACTTGGAAGAGGCTATACTTGTCTAAAAAGGATAGGCTTACTCTAATAAAAAATTACCCTTTCTAACCTACCCACCCATTTCCTGTCCTTGTTCTCACTCCTTACAAAGGTTGCCAGCTGTATTGAGAAGCTACAACCGGATTTCTTGTGGAGTGGGATGGGGGACAAGTTTAAATTTCATCTGGTGAATTGGTCAATTGTTTGCACACCAATATTTGGGGGTTGAATTGAGGATCCGTAACTTCATGAACTTCAACCAAGCTCTTTTGGGTGCATGGTTATGGCAATACCAACGAGAAAGGGGGGCCCTATGGAAGACAGTTATAGATTCCAAGTTTGGGGAAGCTTGGAGAGGATGGTGCTCGAATGAGGAAACAGACCATATGTGGTGGGTTTGTGGAAACACATTAGAAAAGGAAGGGAGGTTTTTCTAACACATGCACGTATTGAAGTGGGTGACGATTCTCAAGTCAAGTTTTGGTATGACAAATGTGCGTTGAACAAAGCCTAAAAGACACATTCACTACCATATTTGAGCTTATATGGGCGAAGGATGCCTCAGTACCTGATCTCTTGGTATTTTCTAGTGGCTCCCCTCAATGGAATGTAGATTTCATCAGGGTAGCACAGGATTGGGCATTGGAGGTTATCACCGAGTTGATTAGGCGTTGGAGGTTATCACCGAGTTCTTTGCTTTATTGTATGCCGTAAGAATGACTGAGGGAACCATAGACAAGATCAGCTAGAGCCCCTCCAAGAGAAGTAGATTCACAATCAGATTGTTCTACCAAGTTCTAACTAGTCAAAGAATGAACACTTTTCCATAGAGGAATATATGGAAGACGAAAGCTCCTCTCAAAGCATCTTTTTTTCTTGTTTGGACAGCCTTCTTAGGCAAGATTCTTACTATAGACAATTTGAGGAAATGTTGTAAAATGGTGTTGGATTGGTATTGCATGCACAAGAAGAATGGAGAAGTAGTAGATCACTTGCTACATTGTGAGGTAGCCAGGACCATGTGGGATGACTTTTTTGCAAGAATTGGAATATCACGGGTCATGCCTTGTAGGCTGGTGGATTTTCTAGCAAGCTAGAGAGGCCTTCCAAGGCAATCTGTGTTGGCCCCTATATGCATGTGTTGGTGCATTTTGCAAGAGAGAAATGATAGAAGCTTCGAGAATCCTAAGAGAACAATGGATGAGCTTAAAGTTTTCTTTTTTAAAAAACTTGTTCTTATGGGCGGGGGACATTGATTTTAATGGACTTGTCCATGATTTTCTCTTTTCAAATATAAACTCTAGCTCGGTACTTCTCATGTATACATCTTGTGTACTTGGGCTATACATTCTTTTCTTTGCTTACCTATCAAAAAAAATTAGTTAGCTTCATATGTTCATATTAAATCAATGCATAAGATTTTATGAATATATGCAGGTACTAGCATCTCCAAGGAGTGGTCGAAACACAATCCTCACTATTGCGGCAAAAGCCAAGTTGGATGTTTGCATTATGTGCAGTTCTGCAAGTCAAACAAAAAGGTCACTCAACTAACCCAGATATTTGCTTTCGGCTCAGTTGAGTTATTTTCATTTCCTCAGCCTACATTCTCTCAGGAACCAAATAAAATGTAACTAATACTTACCTTTTTTATAATTAATTAAACAATTTATTAGAAAAAGCAAAAATGTAACTTGTACTTACTAAAACTTTATCACATAAGAAGAGAAGAGCATTCACTTGCAAGCATGAAATCCTAAGAAACTCTTAAGCAATCCCCATAAGAAAAATTGAACAGGTATTAAGATGAAAAACAAACCTGAAAGTGATTGGATTGCAGCTTCCCAGCACCAAAGCCATCGGCAGAAGCTATAACTCCCAATCCTCTATCTACCATACACCCAGAAAATGAGAAGGCTGTATACGTAAGTGATTCATGTATCTAAATAATAACTTATAAAAAAATGTATCTAAATAATAAGAAATTTGACTTCAATTAAATTTATCTAGCATATAAAATCAGGTTAACTAAAAGAACCTTGAAACAACCAAGTTGCCGAAACAGATGCCATCTCAATTCAAGAAGTATGTATATGACATAAGTATCTGCAAAGTATTCAATAAAGACGAATAAGTCGGTTAGCACGATCAGATAACCCCATGTTACAGTATACACGTATGTAAACGCAGATAAACACAAAAAACGACTGTAAAATGGTTAAAGGACCAGGAAACCTTGAATATTGTTATCTGCTTGGTCTAATTGCATGTAAGGGAGTCCCCCCCCCCCCCCCCCCCCCCCCCCAAAAAAAAAAGCAGATAAAAAGGAAATAAATCTCTCTTTGTTTTTTTTGTAAGTAGAAAAAAAAAATTCAGGAAATAAATCTCTCTGCACCCGAAACTTTAATTTATTCTTTCCAGCGGTGATCACCGATAATTGTTTTTAAATGCACGAAAAAAATTGAAAAAAAAAATATCGTTCTCATGATATTATTCATTGTATGGGACCCGAGACAACAGGAGCTTCATCCATCGTAACCTAAGGCCTCAGTAATTCACTAATTCTCATCCATTTTGTATTTTCTTTTTCTTAAGAAAAACAGCACAACAAGAACCTTTAAATTTTCTCAAAGAACACTTACCGACGAAACAAACGGAGGATCAAACTGTCAAGACAAAATTGGCACTAGTTGAGAAATGTAAAGCGGAGTGATATTGAACAAGAAAACTGAACCCAGTGTTCAGATGCGGAACTTACCGTATTAACAGGACTGCTCGGTGGCTGGAATTGAAGGGGGGAGAAAAAAGGGTGTAATTCGTGAGCGTTTCTGGGCTGCTGAGAGTGTGCGAGTATGGTTTGAGATAGAGTTTTTCGAACGTGTCGGGTGGATTCGAGGGTTTTAGCTTGGAAGAGGGTTTTGGCTATTGAGCCGGGGAGGGGTGCAGCTGCTGGGAAGAAGTGCGACTGCAGAGAGGGTGGATAAGGGCCTCTCTCTTATTATGACTATCGAATTCATATTTCATATGGGGAATTTTGACCGTTTGATCCTTTAATTTCATGGAGTATGATTTGATTTCAACGGAGTTCTTCAGGAGCACTGATTATTCTAATGTCAGTAAAATGTAAAATTTGACTTATTTTATATAAGATTACCTAGATTAAATTATACAAATAGAAATATATATGACTTTTAGCTACAGTATGTTAGTATTGTGCGTCATATATGATTGTCTACTGTACAATGACCAAAGCTTATTTTTATTCCATAAATATCATATGTGATCCCTTTTTGTACTCTTGCTGCATCTTGATTGCTGATTTTTGTAGAAATTAGCGGCGGGCAAATTTCTTCACTTTAGTTTGGGTTGTAACTAAAAACCAATTAATAGAAAAAAAAATCAATTTATTTAGTTACTCTTCCTGCACTTTGATTGCAGATTTCAATTAATAGAAAAAAAAATTGAAAAAAAAATTATTAAAATTATAATATTTTATTATTATTTTGACTAATAGATAGATAATCTAATGTGGAAATAAGTTTTAAAGAAAATAGCTAAATGTAAAATCATGTCATATTATGCAAATTTTACATTTACATTTGCATAATCCAATATTAATACTCTAATTACACTATCGGAAATGATAGTAGAATGCTTACTTCTTTTAAAAAAATTAATAAATTTGAAACTTACATAAAAAAGTTATTTCTTTGATAATGATCCCCAACTTTTTTAAAATGAATAAATGAAGATTGCATATTTCAAAACTGTATATAATTCATACACTATACATATCCTAACACCTTAATTTCAAAATTGAATAATAATATTCTTAAAACTTGTAATGCCCCCAAACCTCGCTTGGAATTTGAAGGAGATTGAAGCATCGAGATATGGAACACAAAGTCACATACATCTCGTTGATGACAGTTAACATGCAATACACCTAGCATGTTCTAGTAGTATACAATAATCACAACATAATAATTTAAAACTAACAAAGGTTTGAGCAATTTAATATGATATCAAAATAAAACATTATTAATCCCAAAAACAGTTATTGGACCATTCATACAAAAGTATGGGTCTCGGAACCTTGCCCCTTACAAATATTTATTAAACTAGTTTCGCCCTCAATGAGCTCTCATAAGATCACGAACTTCTGACAGACACTTCAAGATAATCTTCACATAATGGTCTAAACGATTATCGAAGGTGAGGTCAGTGGTCCAATACAACACATATTCTTAATGTAAGAGGTCCTAGATATCCTTAAGCAAAAGCAAAATGGCCTCCATGTAGGTGTCAACTATATTAAAGCAAAATGCTATTGTATAGCAATCATAGATTATGTCGGGTCATTCATCTATCTTGTTGGTTATCTTTTGACCATGTAACAACTTATTCAATTCCAAGGAGAATGGTAGTGAAAACTACCATAATAAGATTTCAATAAATCTCAACAAGTTAAACAAAAAATAAACACAAAGATAACATGAACATATATAAAGTAAACCATAAGTATGAACGTGTAATTTGACAAAACACATTTTTCTCCCATCTAGATTTCTTTTTAAAAAACATTGATCTTGTAACCATGTAACAAAGTAACAGTATAGCCATGTAACAAAGTGTCATTTCTTATTAATCTCCTGTAATCTTATTTCATGTAATAATGTGTGTGGACACCTCACAGCTACCCCTATGAACCATGAGCTCCCTAGTTAACACATCACATTATCGACCATTTGACTAGGTGTGAGTACGTCTTGTACAATATGATACTGCAAATCGTAATGCCTTCACCTTATTTTTCATGTGTTGCACCAACTAGCATTAGATGTGGCCACTTCGGTCCATAATCTTTTAAAAAGAATCCATTTGAAGTCCGTTGACTGTACTTAATCAACCTAAAGTTTATCACTCTAATTTAAGCACTTTAAAGTGGACACGAGAGTTCTACTATGATATTTCCCCATCCTAGCATTGAGGTCATGACAAAACCTTTTTCTTTTTATGCACAATCCGAAAACATGTGACTTATAACTTGTGATGAAACTATGCAACTTTTCATTTAACCATGCCATGTACTTGTACTCACTCTTCAAAGACTGCACCACGTGAACGGTTTGAAATAATTAGAATATTCAGATACATATACATTAATATAACACATGAAGACTCAACATGGCATATATCATTTTTCAAAACTTCGGAGATGTCATTTAACCAAAATTTCCAGCAAGTATCATTTGACCATAACATGAAAAATACAGGGGTGTAAACCTCGTAGCATGCAACATTTGAGAATAACATTTTATTAATAAAATAAAAAAACAAATATGCAAAGTTTACACAAATACATTAGTATATTATCCAATGATAAGTTTAGAAGCTAACTTACAAAGATCGAGCAAGCGTGCTAGTGTATGTTTTAAGAATATTAGGTTTTTGAAAAAAAATGTTGATAATCAAGCATGTGATCCGTGCACTAGGAGTTTAAACATTCTAACCTTGATCGGCTTTAAGGTCCTTCCATCTATTCCACGACTTCTCTATTGTTCTATGCCTCATTCACATAAACACATGACATGAGAAATCCTAGGGCCAAATGATATTAACCTTTCTTTCACTTGGTTGAAACCCTAGCTGTTAAGTGACAACTCATTCTTTGTAAGACCCAAAACCATAATGATCGTGTGGGCTAAAAGTGTGCAAGACATACTTTTGTGTGTGTGAGACCTCATGGCCGAAGGTTCTTTGATATGTGCAAGGCACTCTAACTTGTGATTTTCTCATAGGGCGACTAGATAGGCATAATCTCATGGAACACTAGTAATGACCAAATATATCTTAGTTCTTCAAATGGTCCATTCTCATTCATTTTGCCATCAAATACTTGGGTTCTTAGAAAAGAAAAACCCTAGGCAAAACTATACTCAATAGGGTTTAAGCATGGCTGCCCTCTCATGGTTGAACACAACCCTTACTTCCCTCATACCCGAAATTTCAAGACTTCACCCCTCTTGTGTTTTTTGTGATGTGCACACGGTGAAGATTCGGGTTGAACTTTCTTATTGTGCTAATCTCCACTTGAGGCCTTCTGAATCATTTCTTCCTTTAGATGCACGAGATTGGTGTTTGGTGGTGTTTGTCTTCTTAGGGTTGGCGAGAAAGAGAAGAGAGGAGAGAAAATTGAAAATGCACTACCTTTGTTCTCCCTTCTCCCTTGTGTATGGGCACCGGCCATTAATGACCCTATTTATACTCTCTCTTGCTCCCACTTTTTCTCTCTCCTAGCATCACTCATTGATGGAATATGAAGAGGCTCAATAAATCTACCTAGATGGGAGCCAAGTGGCCCTTTTTGCTTTGGCCAAAAACCCATCCATCTATCATCTTCAATCATTGTCGCTCTTGGAACTTAAAAGCTTCATTGCATGGAGGGCAAATGGCATCTCTTACTATTCTTCTAAAACCCTAAACTAGCTTGCATGAGGGACAAGTGACGTGTTCTTCTTAGAAAATCGAAACCCTCTTTTTGTCTCCCTCATGATTACAATGTCTAAAACCCCTAAAATCCTCGTGCATGGGCGACAAGTGGTGTGCTCCTAACCAAAACCGACTACTCTTCTTGTTCCCTTGATTATTGATTTTCTTGAAACTCTAATACACATGTGCATGGATGCCAAGTGGCATCCCTTTGCCTTTGCCAAAAATGGTTCTTCCTCTCTCTCATCATTATTTTTTTAGAAACTTCAAGAGTCATCTTGCATGCTTACCAAATGACGTGTACCCTTTTGGAATCTAAAACTCCCTCCATCTTTCTCATGATTGCATCATTCTCATAATTGCATCTTCTAGAAGTCCTAAGATTTTTATGCATGAATGCCATGTGGCAAGAGTGGAGGAGGTGGCGTGTGCCTCTCTTGAATCCAAAACCCTAATACCCTTTGCATGTTTGCCAAGTGGTGTGTTCTTTGGCAAAACCGAAATCCTTATTTCCCATGTGGCTAATGATTGTCTCTTGAAAACCCAAAAGTTTCTCTCTTGCTTAGCACCAAGTGGAGCCTCCACCATGTTCTAGAAACCCCAACGGGCTTTCTCAAACCTGTTTTCCTCTTGGTGGCCCAGGAATCATTGGGCCTAAGGTCTTTTCATGACTTTGTCTCCTAATCACTAACCATCAAAAGCTTAGATCAATCTTGTTTGTTTTTGCAGATGAGATGAGATAAGTTGAGATTAAAGTTAAAAGTTAAATAAAATATTATTAGAATATATTTTTTTAATATTATTTTTGTTTTGAGATTTGGAAAAATTGAATTGTTTGTTTTATTTTGTGTAAAAATTTGAAAAAGTTGTAATGATTAGATGATATGAGATGAGTTGTGTAAGCAAACAAGAATTTAAGAACTTAACTTAGGCTAGAGTGTCACAAAACTATTTTATAATTAATTAATGATTTTGTTACTTTGATTTTAAAAAAATGAATTACAACGTTTACAGATTGCATCATGACTTTGACTATTTAAGTTTGATTTTAGACTATATCTTCACTTTTAATTTCATTTTTATTGTAAAATTGTATAGAATTGAAAGGTTGTAATGTATGAAACTAGCTTTCCCGAAACTCAATTGATGAATTTACAATTGATAAAAGTAGCATCTACGAATTTAAAAGATACAATAATGAATTTACAAATTTAAGTAACTATATATGAATTGATTAGAACTGCACACTGACCTGCACAACTTAGATTTGGGCCTGACTCGACCCATAAGGAAGGTCAAACTAACCAGACCCGACTCGACCTGTAAAATTCGGGTTGGGTCGAAATCTGTTCTTCTTCTCCTCGTTCATTCCAACCATACACATTGGAGGGCAAAAAGACTCGCAAGACATTCAGGACCTTCATTTATATAAGCTGCCTCTTAAAATAAACAAAACCTCTATAGTCATGAGAATAAACTTGAACGAACAAAAATCTTACGGACGACAGCAAAAGAGAGGAAATAATTTCTCCCTAAACTAACCATAACCGACTACTTTCTCCTCCTTTCTCTCTCTCTCAATTTAATTTCTCTTTTCAAAACTACTCTTTTTGGGTGTTATAGGAGAGGAAATAATGATGTTGGGAGAAAAAAGTAGGTGGTGGTTTGACCTTTAATGAGATTTTCAAGAACTCTTGAAGTAGGAGAATAAGATAAAAAAAAAAAAAAAAAACCAAGATTTAAAGGGCTAGCTCCTTTCATGGCTTCCTATATTAAGGCCCTCAGCTAGTCAACTTGCTGCAGACGTCAACTTGAGACCATATTTCACCACAATAGGCTTCTTTGCTTCTATAGGTTTTCCTTTGGCCTCTACCTAAGCTCTTTTCAAGAGACACTCATTCTTTGCAACCTTATCCTTAGGCCTATACTTGAGAAGCATCTTGAACAGGTTTGTTACTAGGTTCTTGTCAAGGGGTTGGTAAACTGGTTGAGAGCTGGCGGGACCTTGAGCCTCTATTTGAGGATTCTCTTCTTCCTCTAGATCTGAACTGTCTTGGGCCACTTCACAAATCGGGTAAGGTCCCGATATACCACCATAACCAAAGGACTAAAATTGAGAATAAGAATTGAGAGAGAGAGAAAAAGAGAGAGAGTCCTAGAATCGAACGGAGATAAAGACGAAGCAACAAGTACGAACGAAGATGAAGAATAGCGAGGATACAAATCTTCAACGGATCAAACAAAGCAACAAGTGAAGACAAACGAAGATGAAAAACAGTGACAACAAGTGGAGAGGAAGAACGACGACTAGGGTTTGAGGAGAAAGAAAAACATTATGGTCGGGTGATCGATTTCGATCAACTTTGAAAGTTGTTAAATCCAACTTGTTACTTAACCCAATCAACCCAATTTTGTTCAGGGGGATCCATTCGGGTCTTTCGGTCAAATCGAATCCAAAGCCATTTTACATAGGTCTAGAATTGAGTATAATTCTAAAAGGTAGAATCTAAATGATCATTCATCAAATACATGCAGACATTTACTACAATATTATAATTTTAGATTAATTTTGGTGTGACAAGTAATTACAATGTCATTAATTACAATTTTAATATTCAATATATAATTATACTATAAGGACTTTTTCTTTTCTTTTTTGAAGAATATGTACTAAAATCCTTTTACGAAATTGGATAAATTCCAAAAACCAATGAAGAATTTACCCTTTATTTATAATTCAAAGGTGAGGGGCGGTTTCTTATTGTCTCTCTCTTCTTTTTTTTTTTTTTTCAAACTACGGTTAAAACATGTCTTTGGTTGTTGGTTTAAAAAAGAAAAAAAAAAACGGTTTTCCTTTTTAGTTTAAACTAAAAACAAAAAATACAGAGATCGAATGTGCATGATTAGGGAGTTTTGAGGCATTAATGAGCACACGTTTTCATGATTAGAAGCATTAGCATGCTGCGTTATTGATCAATGCATTCAAGAATCCTTGCTTCTAATCAACAAAACGTATGTAGACATTACTTTATACATAGAAATTATGACATATATATAAGTATTGTATGCATTTCATTTCGTTTTCGGTGCACCAACTTGTTCAACAACATATATCTTATGACCCATTGCATTTGCCTTATTTTTTCCCCAAATATATATATATATATATATTTAGAAAAATTAATAGTACATTTACTTTATATACGATAATGATTTTATTCATTAAAATAAGGAACTTATCTATACGTTTGTAAGAAATAAAAGGATAATACTACAGGTACGGAAAAACAAGACCGAGAAAATCGACCCAATGATTCTGGTATGCCTTCCTCATATGACACATGACTATAAAAAGAAAAAAAAAAAGGAAAAGCAAAAGGTGGAAAACAAAACTCGTGAACTAAAATTTGAAAGAAATTTCTCCCTCGTCTAACTGTCCATCTCCTCATAATACACTTGAAGATTCACGATAACACAATTAAAGATTCACAAGAACACACTTTCAGATTCATCTATGTCATTTCAGACCAATCAAGCAAGAAACAAAAAATAGAGAAGTAAAAATTAGAAAGATCGAGAAGAGTAACAACACAGTCTGCCGCCCCGAAAATGTAAAATAGAGAAGTGTAAAATGCTGAAAAGGAATCCCGGCTCTGCCAATGACTGCCACTCATTTTTTCAGATTCACACGAGAGAAAGAAGAGAGAGGCTCGGATACTGAGTAAGGATCTTTGATTTTCATTTGGAGAGAGTCCACAAAGTAATTTTTTTTTTTTTTTCATAAAAAGCCAGGTTGCTTTTCCATCTCAATCTATCAACATTTTCGGTTAGATGTCTCAATCTGAGTAGCTTTTTCCGAAGCAAAAATAGCACAACAAACATGTCAAAATAGTTACTTGTCGTGCACCAGTTGTAGCCTTTGACCATAACCTTTCAATAAATTTCTTATACAGTAACAAACTGCTTAAGGTAAGCCCTTTTTAGCTTTGTCAATGAACAAGGATCATTGATCTATTGCTATTTTTCTTTTATTAACAACAAGCATTGTAATGGAGAATTTGTTTTGGGGTGGGTTTCTTATAACTCTATTTTTAATTTAATGAAATTTGTTTATTAAAAAAATTGGCATAAAAGCAAGCAACATTACAACAAAAAGGTCTTTTGGGATGAAAAGTTTTGTTCCAAAAGACTGGATTTCTGACCTAAAATATATTTTGAGAAGAAAAAAAAGTGTTCCAGGGTCATCTCAAATATTCTCAATAAAATTGTCCCAAAATATATTTTGGGACAAAAATCACAAATTCGTCCCAAAAAATATCCTTTGGGACGAAATTTAACTAAATCGTTCGATCACGGTTGAACGGAATTTTTTCCTTAGGACGATTGAAGTTGTCTCAAAAAAACGTTCGAACAATACGTTTGTTCAAACGAGTACTTCACGGCCGGTCGATCGATACCAGTCCGTTCAACCAAATACACATGAAAAAACGTTCGAACAAACAAATTGATGATCGAACATAAATTAAGCCGTTCAAACGTGTTTGGGACGAAAAGAGTGAATTGCCTGTTCAAACTTGTTCAAACGGGGTGCAACTTTTTTTAGCGTTCAAACTCTAACTTGTGAGGTTCGAACGATTGTGTCCGATGTATATATGTTCGAACTTTTGATGATCGTTCGAACGGTTAGTATTTTCATGAAGAATACTAATTTAAAACCAAATAAATATTTATATTTTAAAAATACATTACAAATTATTCAATATAAATAAAACTAATCTAATAAATCATAACTAAATGAATAAAATATTAATAATACTAATAATATTATCAATACATAATTGGTCAATATGCGAAAATCAATTGTGGAGGCCTGAATTATTGCATAAGCATCTGCATTTTGAGTTGCATCTCTCTTTGTTGATATTGCATTTGGAGTTGCATCTCTCTTTGTTGATCTTCTTGTTGTTTTATGCGCATCTCTATGTCTGCTTGTTTTGTCAATTGAGCATCTAATTCATGCTGTTTTGTAATCAATTCTTAGATCTTAAAATTTGCATTCTCTAACGCAATGACAATAATACTTGGCATTGATGAAGAGCCTGAAAATTTTATACAGTGATCCAAACCCCTCAAATACCCTAAATGTTGACTCAAAACTTGTGTAAAAATCTCAACATCATTTGTTGATAAATTTTGATTTGATGCAGTTTCAGCATGGAGGATAACCATTTTATCTTACATAACATATAAAAGTAATACTGACACAATAATTTAAATATATTTAATTAAAATAAATTATAATACTTACATAATTCTCACGAGCATCAGGATGAGTCTACTCTTCATTACTATTAGTATGTGATGCATCATATAATTTTGTCAGATCATAATTGATGTCTGACTCTTTCTACAAAAGACATTGTTCTCCATGTAAGACCCAATCGATATAACCTTGGTCAATACCTTTGACAAAACAGATGCTCCGGACAATTTAAGAGTTATCAATCAACTGTTCAATATGATTGATAACTCTCGAACATATCTAAAGTTTATTTTAATGCAAAGTAAAAGATATGATATTAAAACACAATAGCAATACAAGATACGAGAATAGAATATACAAGAATCCTCAAATCTTAATTATGTATTTTAATTATTATGTATTTTAAGTATCTTAAATATTAAGTGTATTTTAAATATGCTTAATATCTTAAATATTAAGTGTATTGTAAGTATCCTAATTATTATGTTTTTTAATATTATGTATATTTTAAGTATCCTTAGTATATTAAATTTTAAGTATCCTTAGTATTTTAATATCCAAAAATTTTCGGCGACGCGTTCAAACTGTAATCCACGAGTCATTAATTGGAGGGATATTTTTTCACCACTACAATAAACTGTTCGAACGATGATAAAGTACATTCAAACGGTAATCTACGAGTCATTAATTAATGAGATATTTTCCCACCACTGCAATAAACCGCTCGAACGGAGAAAAATACATTCGAACGATAATCCACGAGTCATTAATTGGTGAGATATTTTTCCACTATTGCAATAAACAGATTGAATTATTTTTTTCATAGGTTCAAACACAAATATAGCCTTCGAACGGTTTACAGATACAGTTCGAACGTATCACCTTAATTTTTAAATATATTTATTTTCATCATTATACATATTAAATAATAGTATACTATAAAGTATCAACAATATTATACTATACTAAAGTATAAAGGAAAATGTAAGATCATATGTATTAGTAATATATACTATCATATATATAATAATCTATACTATATATCATATATATTATACTATACTAAAGTATAAAAGAAAATATCATATCATATCTATTAGTAATATATACTCACATATATATACTAAGATCATATAGTAAAGTATAGAGAAATTTATAAGATCATATATATTAGTAATCTATATACTCTATGCTATATAGTATCATATATAGCATAGTAAAGTATAATGGAATATATAGTATGATATATATTAGTTAAGTATAAACTCATATATATAGTATTATATATTATCATATATATAATAATCTATACTATATATCATATATATTATACTATACTAAAGTATAAAAGAAAATATAATATCATATCTATTAGTAATATATACTCACATATATATACCCTCAATGCTATATAGTATCATATATAGCATAGTAAAGTATAATGGAATATATAGTATGATATATATTAGTTAAGTATAAACTCATATATATAGTATTATATACTATCATATATATATATATATATTATCATATATAATATTTTGATAGTAAAGTATTATAATATATTACTATTATACTATAATAAAATATATATAAGTTATTATGTTTTCATTTAAAGAATTATACTATCATAGTATATATATTATAATATATTACTATTATACTATAATAAAATATATATAAGTTATTATGTTTTCATTTAAAGAATTATACTATCATAGTATATATATCTATATTACAGTATATATAATATACTTATATATATTATACTAAATTATAGTATTATAAATTTCGTTTAAAATAGATATTAATTATAATATATATTTTTACTAAATTTGAGACAAATGTCGTTCGAATAATATCTTAAAAATGTTTGAATGGTTAAATATACCATTCAAACGGGTATGCACATATAAGATATTGCGGGCAAAGCTATTTCAACACCATCGTCTCCAACCGTTTGAAAACGAGAGAAAACATTTGAATGACCATCAATCGCCGCCGTCTGCCACCGTAATCACCACCCACCTTAAACCCTCTTCCACCTAATGTAAATGTATGCTCTTAATAAATTATTTTACCGTTTATTTTTAGAATTTTATTGTTTTATTGGTTTTTTCTATAAAAATTATATTTTTCCATCAATAGCACCATAGAACATCATAAATCCACTGTAGGATGTTTAAAAATGAAGAGTAGTATATGTTTTGGCGAACAAACCCACCGAATCGATGTATTTTTAAGTGTTTTCATGGCTGTTGAGTTGACTCAACCATGGGTGAGCTCAATCTGTTTTCTGTTCGAACGGATTTAAATTGTCCAATCGATCACTTTTTTTACGTTCGAACGGTTGAACCAAATAAGATGTTTTTCGTTCGACCACATTTTTGTCCGTTCGAACATTCTAATGTCTATTCGACCATTACAGATTCCGTTCGAACCAATTATTTTATATTAGCTTATGAAATTATTTTCATCGTTTTATTAAATTGTTCTATCAATTATTTTATTAAATTGCTATTAGTATATAATTTTGTGAATCTTTTCTTATATTAGATTTTATCACTAATGTTGAATATATATTTTATTTTTTAAATTTCAGGTTCATAATAATGTCTTATAGGGGCAGTAAACGCGCCAGATCAGGTGAACCTTCTATCCAAATAGTTCGAGAGCGAACTGTTTTACTTGAGCGACATGTATAATTGTCTGATTTTGTGACTCTTATATGGGTGGGTCATTCATTCTTATCAGTATTCAACAATCGTGGTTGGGCACCAATCCTAGATCAGCGAGAAGAATGAATAAAGCTCATTTCTTATATTGACATCGTTGTTGAGTTCTATAAAGAGTTTGGTGGTGCCAACCCAGATGATGAAAGGACATACATGATCTATGTCTGATGAGCTCTTGTTATATATTCAGCGGACGGACTCGCTGCATATCTCAATATTCCTAGGCTGGTTGATGCCTATTCGAACCTGTTGCCTAGAGAGTCTGATCCTTTAGGGGATGCAGAGACCACTCAGGACGAGGGACTAGTTTACACAGATGAGGTCGATACACTCGCTGATCATGAGGTCAGAAACCTGATTGATGGTCCAGATGCTCCAGTGTACAATGGGATGAAGAGCAATAGACATGCAAGTTTATCTTCTTTTTTCAAGATCATGAATCTGATAATTGCCAATAATATTGACCCCATTGGCAGCACAAGACCGATGTTGGCATGGATCGAGCAAAATTTATGATACAGGTTGTTCGTGGCATTTCGATCGACCTCGTGGAGTATATATTTGAGAGGATCTGATCAGAGGCTCGGTACATTACGACAGATATACTGTAGTTTGGGATCTGATCACTCAATTTTTACTACATTCTGGGATCGTGCCAGAAGTTACTAAGCGTGCACGGGAGCCGATGAAACCGATCAACAACACTGTCATGGAGCACGTGACACTCTAGATTTCGTTTTCGTGGACTTGTTCTTGACAGGGCTGATATTCATAGAGATGCACAACCAGAAGATCTTAAAGTATCGGCTGGTTAGGCATTTACATAGGCCGAGGCATCACGCATATCTACTCGCGAGGAGATGACTGACATATTGTGTTCTGAGATCGTTATACACACATCAGTGGTGATCGATGCAGTGCATACTGCCATGTCTGAGTTGCTTACAGAGATTACTGCTAGCATCTCTAAGTTACATACAGAGATTCATGTCAGTAATGCAACTCAGGTCACGTTCAGTACTCGACTGATATAGGTAGAGAGACGATTAATTGTAATCGAGGATGTGTGCAAAGATCTCACATCATAGTAGTTTCCATTTTTTATTTATATTATTTTTGTTATAGTTATGGACAATATATATGGTGTTTTAATAATTTGCTTTAGTTATAAATTAAATATTTTATCTTTTCTAGAGTATTATTGATTTATATTATGTGGTATATGGCTGATAATATTTATTTAACTAAAAATCTTATTTAACATAAAATAAATTATTAAAATATTTTAAAATTAATTACATAAAATTAATTTATAAATTTATATATATGATATATATTTTTTATATTTTGAGTTACGTACCGAGATTAATATTATGTGTTTGAATGTATAAATATGGTGTATGAATATGTTCGAACTAAATATGTTCCGTTCTAATGGTCTAAAAACATTCCCGCTAGTTTTTGCCACCAAAACTTTTCCGTTCGAAATGACAAAACTTTTTGAGACGATTTAATTCGTCACAGAAGATCCTGTTCGAACGGATATTTATCCGTTCGAAAGGTTTTATAAAATCATCAATTTTTTAAGATGAAATTTAAATTTTGTTTCAAAAAATTACTTTTAGAAATGAAATTTAATTCGTTCCCAAATAATTTCACCTCTAAAAATCAAATTTATTATAGTACAAGAGAATAGAATAAAATATCCTTAGTTACACATGATTAGGGTTGATATGCAGCGAGTTCACGACCAAATATTTTTTGAGTGAAAATAAATAATTGGCCATTAGTTACTAAAGGCTTGATCCGTACAAAAGATAAAATGTTATGGAAATATTAAATGTACCATAAAATTTATTACAACATCTTACAAATTTAAAGTGAAAATAAATAATTGGCCATTAATTACTTAATGCTTGATCCGTACAAAAGATAAAATGTTATGGAAATATTAAATGTACCATAAAATTTATTACAATATCTTACAAATTTAATGTGGATGGCAATATAGCAAATATAGCTTTAACTTATTTTTTTTTCCTTGTAACTTTTTTATCAATATTTAAACATCATTTTATAAAATCCACACAGTAAAAACTTTTATATGTTTGAAGTCATAACTCCATAAGAAGTTATTAGGATTTATTATATTTTATTTATAATGAGTCAATCTAGTGGAAGAACTATAATGACAAGTGGAATTGGTGGTCAAAAGCACAATAAAACGTTTATGCAATTTTTTTTTTTTTTTTTTAAGAAAAAGTTGAGTCAATCGGGACATTTTCCAATTTCCTAACTTAATTTTACGTTGAATGCAAAGAGAGATATACACAATATTAATTTGGTTTGTTTTTACAATTCTCGTATCATTGAAAAAATTATAATGATTATATGAGATAAATTTGATAAACTTTTGTATTCAAACCAGGTGGTACAAGATGTATCGATCTCTCTTCAGAATCATACCATAAAATTTAATTAAATAATTGAAAAGATTATGATTCGATGAAATGTCTTAAAAGAATTTTTGTATCCAAACTAGGCCATACAAGATGTATCGGTCTCTCTTTGGAACCATACCATAAATTTTAATTAGATAATTAAAAAGATCTCGATTTCATTAATCCAATTTACTCAAAGTCCAGACATATTCTAGATCTTTATTTCAAGTTTAACCATCTAAGCTTTGAATGCAAAAAGCTAAAAATTTCCCATCAATGCACTAAAATGAAGTCTGCAAAATGTGTGCATGTAGAAAGGATCACGTATATAATTGGACCGATTGGGTTGAAGTGAACCCTTCGATTCGGGTGATTGAGAAAGAAACTCAACCAACAAATTATGGGATTGAATATTTTCATTTTTCATTTTATTTTAAGACAAAAACTAAATAAAAAAAAAAAGGACAACGTTTTTGGTTGATTGGTTTATCTCCGACCAATGTAAGTTGTTGTTGTTGTTGTTTTTGTTTCTCTCTCTCTCTCTCTCTCTCTAATTGCATGAAGCCAAAGGTTCGATGGCATGGGGGTTTTAATCCAACCGTTATTATTAATTCTTTTACCTATAATTTTAAAAATTTCAATTCCATAAAGATCTTGATGGTCTAGAAATTTTAAAAGACAAACACGTAGAGTGGATGGATCTCACTGTATTTATTAAGCATTTGATCTTGTTCGAAAATTCACTAGTACAACTATAAATACTAACATCATGGTATATAATTTTTCACCCTAAATGTTACCAATTTTTGTTTTTTAAGTAAGCCCACTTACAATACTAATTAGTTATTTTTTTTAATCATGCTTGGTTTTTTTAGATCTCATTAACCTCTTGAATATGTGTTTGGATAATGATATCTCTATAACTCATTTATAATTATTTTATGATTCATTTTAAATCAATAAATGTATTTGTGATGCTTCATTAAAAGATAAATCTCAATTTTAAATAACTACTCTTCATTTGAAGTAGAGTGATTTGTAGACTATTTGTAAGTTTATCATTTTCTTTGGACAATTGCTAGTTTGTCTATATTTTTTTTTAACATTTATATTTATATTTTATGCAATGTTTTATATTTCTATACTCATATCAAATTTAGAGAGTAAATTAAAGAAGTTACCTGAAATAAATAACTATTTTTAAGAATAATGCTACTTGTCCCCGACAAATTATTTTATTTTATTATTTTATTTAATTATTAAAAAAGTGTTTTTAAATGATATTAAGATTTTTTTAAAAAAAATAAAATAAGACTATAAAAAATGAATAAAATAAATAAATTAAAAATTAAAAAAGCCAAATAGCTTTGTCGCATATCGGGACCATCATCAGATAATACCTTCGATGAGTGTAGCACGACGCTTTTCTTAAGAAGACTTGAATCCTAGTCACCCTTGGGAAGTACAATTTAAGATGCATCATAAACGAAATATATTAAATATTAAAAAAATTATATCATATGATAAGATAAGAGATGCACAACTATTTTTTATGACTGAAATATATTTCATTGTTCAAAAATTATTTTATTTGATGAAAAAAACAATGATAAGGACCTTTTTTTAAACAATGATAACCAACCTATCTCGAAAAATTATCTATAAAGTATAACCTCAAGAGTTTCAAAATTAAACGATAAGGTATAAATTAGTAAATCTTAGCCCTTAATTCTAAATTAAATAATTCACATCTTACCGATTAAATAGGTGATTATCTAGGAATTAAATTACATAGATCTAACTGTTATCAATTCTCTAGTTTATCAACAAAATTATACAGATAAAAATTTTAACAAAAGCTTAATTATCTTTATAATTTAGGCATCGTTCGTTTTCACAACTATTTTCATCTTATCTCATTATTATAACTTTCTCAAACTCCCATGCAAAATAAAAGAAAAAATTCAACATTTTCAAATCACAAAACAAAAATTATATTAAAAAAATATGTTCTAACAATATTTTATTCAACTTTCATTTCAACTCATCTCATCTCATATGTGAAAATAAATGAGATCTTAAGTGATATGGACGTATTTTTTTAATGAAAAATTATTCTCATCAACCATTATTCACTATCACACATCCTATGAAAAACACTCATACACCTTATAAAAAACACCATCGCACCCTATGAAAAACTATAGGTTTAGAGTGTGTGATATGAATAATTATTTATTTGTAGCAAAACTCTTTTCCTAAAACACTAATTAATAATGATTTTACTACACATCATCCTACACTACACACTACACATGTTTTAATTTTTTTTGTTTTATTTATATTAAACTAATTGAGTTCTTTTATTCATCATCCATACATTACGTACTTGTTAAGGGAAAAAGATAAAAAAATATGCATATTGTATGGTGTAAAGATGATAAATAGAATTATTCAATTAATAAATTTATTTTTACAAAATATTTTAATATATTTAAGAAATCTCTTTCAATTTTACGAATATATTTTAATAAATTTAATAATTCTCTTTCAAGTTTGTTTGTTTTTTTTAAGTACTCTTTTAAGTTTGTTGGCATTTGGCAATATCACGGATGCAGGAATTTTCGATAAAAAATTTAAAGAAAAAACTATATTTTAATCAACTCCCTGAAAACCTTGTACGTATTTTTCATCCGAGTACCTCAATTTCATTCTATTTCCTCTAAGCTGTCGTTACGTATTGTCGTGCAGACGACGATACCCTGTCTCTGCTTTTTCCGTTTTTTCGTGTATTCGGGTTATTGGGAACCTCTTCACCTTCCAGTATCGCCCATTTCTTGAACCGAAATCAACCTTCAACAGTTTGATCTTCTGCAATTTCTTGGGTCCGTCTCTCTCTTTTTGATTGATCGTGTACTTTGTCAGAAGAATGCTCCCGAAATGTGGATGGATTTAAGGTGCTCCGTGCCACATCTTGAAGAGGTTTCTCTGAATCTGTTATTGAAGTCTGATATTGGCTGACATCGCGAACTCGATTGTATAGAATCCGGGGAGGTCTGGGCATTCTCTTACGGTGTGCTTCTAATTTGTCCCGTTTTGCTTCACAACATTGCATTTCGTTGATTTGTTGGTATATTTGGTAAAGGGTCTGTTTTGAGATTTTGGTGATATATGCTCTGAGTTCTTTGCGGGGGTTCAAAGCTTGTTTTGGGCTCCTTTAGTCAATTAGAAAAATGGGTTTGAGTGAATTTCTGTTACTGTGAGAAGTTTTTGGTGTGCCTTTCAGTTTGATAAAGATGAAGAGGCCGAAAAGCGAGCCTCCCGGAGCAAGAAGGTTCAAATTGTCGCATTTTTTATTGGGTATAGCGGTTCTATACTTAGTTTTCATATCCTTTAAGTTTCCTCATTTCTTAGAGATCGCAGCGATGTTGAGTGGGGACGATAGTTATGTTGGGACGGATGGGACAATGAGAGGGGACTCCGAAGATCCAGATTTAAGCAAACCTTTCTTTACTTCTGTTTATAAGGATGCTTTTCATCGGAAATTAGAGGATAACCAAAACCAAGACGCCCCATTCAGGCCTAGCCAGGAACCACTGGAAGAGAAAAAAAGTGCGTCTAGACCTATAAAGCCGCTGCAGCATCGATATGGTCGAATAACGGGTGAGATTATGAAGCGGAGGAACAGAACTATTGACTTGTCAGTGCTCGAGAGAATGGCGGATGAGGCTTGGACATTGGGCTTAAAGGCGTGGGAAGAGTTAGATAAGGTAGATGAAAAGGAGACCGGAGAAAGCTCTATAATTGAGGGGAAACCTGAGTCATGCCCTTCATGGATATCGATCAGTGGGGAAGAATTGAAGGGAGACAGGTTAATGATTCTTCCATGTGGGCTCGCTGCTGGTTCTTCAGTTACAGTGGTTGGAACACCCCATTATGCCCATCAGGAATATGTGCCCCAGCTTGCGAAGTTGAGGAGTGGTAGTGCCTTGGTTATGGTTTCACAGTTCATGGTTGAATTGCAGGGGCTGAAAGCGGTGGATGGGGAGGAACCACCAAAGATTCTACACTTAAATCCTCGATTGAAAGGAGACTGGAGCAAACGGCCAGTCATTGAGCATAACACCTGTTATAGAATGCAGTGGGGAAAAGCTCAAAGATGCGATGGTTTACCATCCAATAATGATGATGATATGCTCGGTATGATTATTTGCTTCTGATTTTTCTTCTGTAAGCTCTGCCATTCTACAGTAGGGATGAAGGTTCATAGATATATGCAAACTCAACTTTCTTGTGCTGAGAAGATATAAACAAAACATAACAAGAGAAGGTTTGTTTATCATAAGTAGATAGTAATAACATCATGAGGGGATGGCTGCTGACTTGCTAAATTCATGTCCTTGCCTTGAGGTGAGGCTCAAGTGCAATGAGTCGTGGCACATCCATGAGGCTCAATTGACCTGAAACGACTCATTTCATGTCTTGGGCTTGCCTTGTGATCAGGGCCATGAGAAATGACTCCTGGTACATCTGTCACCCATGAGACCGAGTTTACCTGAAAGTCATGCCTCAAGTCCGAGTCATTCTTAATTTTTCTCCACCCTTAATGTATTGTTGATGTGTGCAGCACGTATGAAAAGTTCGTAGAACCATTTGATCACTTCATTTATCCTTGTAAAAGGACAAAAACTCAATAGACCCATCAAGTTTTAACATAAAAATGATATCTAGACCATTACAAAGAAATGTGCAAAAGAAAAAAAAAATATTTATGTTTTGCAAGTCTTCTACATCAATAATGAAATTAGTCTCAAGCTACAATTTGCGGTTGTGGTGATATGATAGTGGCAGGATCGTAATTCATATCTGGTTTAACAGTTCATAAAATGAACAATGTAATGTAAATGTCTCAATAAGTTACCTGATAAGTCATGCCAAACTCTCTCTCTCTCTCTCTCTCTCTCTCTCTCTCTCTATTTTTTTTTTTTAAGATAGTCCTTTTGTTAGAGACCAGTGATGTCATGCACATTTTGGCAATACTCTTATGTATATTGTCCCGTATTTCAATGTGAGAAAGGACCTATCAAAAAGTATTTCAATGCAAAAAAAGATAAAGCTATGATGGTACAACATAATATACTATATCCTATTCCATTTGTCTTGAAAAACTTATTGTCATTCTTCTTGGGGAAGTTAAAGAAAAAAAGATAATATTTTCTTTCACAGCATTCGTCTCATAAGAAAGCTTTTGCAAGTTAGTTGTAGGGCTAAATGTAGGACGCTTTTCTTTCATAGGAGTATGGTGTTTCAACTTTCGTGTTAGGTGTAGGCTGTAAAAAACCTTCAAAATAGCTGCACTCTCTTCTGATGAGTAATGTGAGTATTAAATCCTGAAAAGAAAAGGTAATGTGAATATACAACTTGGTTTAATTATATGCTGTTTTAATTGTTGTGCAGTCTTGGGATGGATCAATCACCTGTAGGCTTTGTTTGTTAACTTGGAAAGTAGATATAAAAGTACAATTTGGGATCCCTATGACCTATTTTTATTGCTGCAGTGTAAGATAGCTTGTCTTGAGCTTATTCAAAATGCTCCATGGCTTTCTAGGAAATTAATTGGATGACCTAATACTTTCAAAAAATTCTGTTATGCGAATTCTTTGAGCAAATGGCTTTCCAGGATTACAATCATCATGATAAATAGCCTTGAGCAAATGCTTGTAATTAGGTTTTCTCTTGTATACTTCCTATGTACTTGGGCATTGCCTAATTACATGGAATAATAAATTCTTCTTACTTATAAAAAAAATAGCCTTGTACTATAAAATTTTGGTTTCTTAAGACCCACAGGGAAAAAACTAAAATTATGGCTTGGACAGCTGATGCTACTCAAATTAGCCTCTGGTGGTGTCTTCTAGAGAAAACACGATCCCAGCAAAACAAACAAGTCTGGAATCAATTCCAGCATAAATTTGAATACACTGAAACAAAGTGGAGAAGAGGATATAACACTTCCTGTGTTGAGGCCGCCAATGAACATGCTATGATGCCCAGTAAAGGGATGTTTGTCTCAGCTTTTGCAAAACTAATTTTAACCTGGAGATAGTCTGCCTCTCTTCTAATACATTGCTTTTCGATTGATAAGTGACACACGCACACAGTGGTTCTGGACCCTCGGCTTCACTGTCTGACCTGTTCTTTTGAGGGGAAATAATTTCCATTAAGAGCTCGTTGCTCTCTCTCTGTCTCTCTCTGATGAGTTCTGTTAGGCATAAACCATCTCTTAACTAAATTTTAATTTACTGGATACCTTGAAACCGATACAACAATTATTCTCATCTCTTTTTCTAGAGAAAATTTGACTCCAGACTATCAACTTTACTCATTCACTAAATAAAACCATGATCCTGGATAATTTAGCATGTTACTTACTCTTTCTTCCACTGAGTGGCTTTTAAGCTGCCGAATTCAGGTAAACATTCCAGACCAGCATCTGCTGCATCATTTCTTCTATGCCGATAAGATTCTTGACATCAATTTATGCATTGGTGTGTGCTAGTGTATGGGTTTATGTTCCAGTTTAGATTAATATAGTTTTGCTTCAAGCTCGATAAGAATTTACATACTAGCCGGGATTTGTTGTTTCCAACATGGTATAGGAGCTTGATTGCGTGGTGTTGTTGGAATGGTCTTGCTGATCCAGTCTCTTGCTTGGGCATTTTTGGCCATAGGCATACTTCTTTTGAACTTCACTTGTTTTGTTGAGTTTGCTTTGTTACAGCCATAAATTTGCATTCACTATAGGTTTAATCCCTTTAATCCCCAATCAACTTTGCTAAAATTCTTTGAATGTAATTCAATAGTTTATGTTCGAGTGCACTATGAAGCACTGTAAATCCACTGTGTGAACATTTATTAAGGTGATTCTGTAGCCTCCTTTGTTTATCAACTTCAGTAACTTGCAGTATTTATGGACGTGGAGATGTGAAAATTTGGGTTCCTGAAATTGTTTTTGGCAGTTGATGGACATGGGAGGTGTGAAAAATGGATGCGGAATGATATTGTTGACTCAAAGGAGTCCAAGACAACCTCATGGTTTAAGCGATTCATAGGGCGTGAGCAGAAGCCAGAAGTTACCTGGCCATTTCCTTTTGTGGAGGGCAGACTGTTTATCCTAACCCTGCGTGCTGGTGTTGATGGGTACCATATTAGTGTTGGGGGCCGGCATGTGACTTCATTTCCTTATAGGACTGTAAGTAATATCGAAAAATTTGTCATGTTTACCAGTAATGATATTGTTTTACTACCTGTCTGACATGAGTGGAAAATGCTTTCCTTAGAGCTTGCTATTACAATTATAGTTATTAGAATGATACTTTCTACTGTCAAATTTTAGTATTTTAAAATAATTTGATTGTTTTAACGCCCCTGTACTAAACCCATAATGCTTTGCTGTATCTTCAGGGGTTCACTCTTGAAGATGCAACAGGACTAGCAATTAAAGGAGATGTGGATGTCCACTCAGTTTATGCCACGTCTCTCCCTACTTCTCATCCAAGTTTTTCACCTCATAGAGTATTGGAGTTTTCTGAGAAGTGGAAAGTCAATCCTCTGCCCAAGAGCAAGGTTCCACTCTTTGTTGGAGTGCTGTCTGCTCCCAATCACTTTGCTGAACGCATGGCAGTTAGAAAAACTTGGATGCAAACATCTGCAATCAAGTCCTCAGATGTAATTGTTCGATTCTTTGTTGCATTGGTAAGGCTTATTCATTTTTCATTGTCATGCATTCAAATATGACGTTGAGATTTACTTTTTCTACTCAGGTGCATCTGATGTCTACTCCTTGTGTACTTGGATGGTGTCATTTTGCTTATTGACAAAGTTTATCTTATGAAATAATATGATGTCAAGATTTATGGTTGATGAATTAGTTTCCAGGATTAATTCCATGTGATTTTATGAATAGAACGTGGTGATATTGGCATGCTTGAGACATAGGGTTATTAGCAATGATAACATTGATACATAACAAAAACATTGTTGATATTAGCAAAGCATAGAACTTCCAGTGAAACAAGTTTATGGTCCAGAGCTGAAGTGCTGAATGAGTGTAAACAAAATGATTGTGGTCTGTTGGTGCATGGTTGCCAATGACAAGCATGTAGGAGTAGCAATCAATAATGTACCTGTTAGAGTATTATATGTGAGGAAGGTCAATTTTGTAATTTTACATGATATATAAATATATTCACATATATATATATAGATAGATAAGCCATCCACTCCAGGGTTGAGGTTTTAAAATCTTTCATACTCTCTCATTCTCCTTATCCATCAAACCACATGGTATCAGAGCCTAGGTCATCTGTTTGTTTGTTTGTTTGCTCTACATCCGTCAAACCATATGGTGTTGAATGGTCTCACATTGGTTGCATGTCAACATTGGTATGATTTAATGTACTAGTTTGGCTGCTCCACCCAATAGTTTGAGGTTTTAACTCGAACAAAGCAATCGAGGTGGATTGTCACTTTATACAAAAGAATAATTCTACTTATCATTCTCATACACCACACCTATTTTATTTTATTTTATTTCATTTTTCCTATAACAAGTATGTGGTATATGGATGATAAGTAGAACAACTCAATTAGTTTAACAAGAATAAAATAAAATAAAAAATAATTTTAAAATTTGTAAAGTGTGGTGTGGGATGATGAGTAGCATCCCTCTATGCAAAATACTGTTATCTCAAAACAAGTTATTACCTCATAGGTTTTTGAGCTGTTAGGAGATGCATTCACAAAGGCTTTAGTGAGTTTTTTTAATATCTATATAGTTTGCAAGGCATGATAGATATCTATGCTCTAGATCATGGGGAGTGCTAGAAAATTATATGCAAGGAAGGGCAACCTTGTGATTGGACATCATTAATAACATAAGCTGTCAGTGTCTGTTTATTTTCTTGCTCTCTTTAGCCGTCAACACCTCATGATGCTCACTTTGGGAGGAGATGTTTCTTTTTGTCTTTTTTTTTTTTTAAGCAATATAAATAATTTCAGAGAGGGTTGTGGTAATTGCCAATAATCAGGTTTGTGGATGGTTTACAGCTTGCATGCTTGGAATTTTAAAAAATATTTCTAAATGGAGTTGTTATATACTGAATCAACTTCAGGAACACCATTAGATGTTTTTGGACATTGGTTGATGTATTTTGAATTTCTGTTGAAGAGCTTGCAAGGTACTTGACAAATTAGGAAAAAATTGCCTGTCAGGTGGTTGGTATGGAATATGTTGCCTGCCTAAAGGTTTAGAGGGCGGCTAAATTGTGGATTTCACTTCAAGGTTGTGTAAGTGCTGCATTTCGATCAGAATGATGGGAATAGTTACCAGGGAGCAACATTATGAAGAGTGTTAATTTGATTCTTCCGAGCATTCATTATGTGCAGTTGAGATGGAAAGATTTGGTCTCTTAAAAAATTAAGTCATGGAGAAATTAGGAAAGACTTGTTTGATGATGTAATGGGGGTAGATAGGAATTGTGAAATGGCATGTGGATAAATCAGCCAAGTTTTTCTTATTAGTTTACTTTAACTGAAGATGATGACTTCTGAGATGTCAGGCTTGTTGAGGTGGATTGGTGTTCCCAACCTTGGTAGAAAGAACTTTGGTTTGGGTTGTCACCAGTTATAGATGTATTAAGAACTTTGGCTTGATTGGTAGAATTAACGATTATGAGGTATCATGCAAGGGTTGTTGATCCCTGTGAGCATATGATAAAGAAATCTACTGCCTTCTGATATGCACGAACTTATCTATATGATGCAATTGTTATGTACTTCAATCTTGTGGACAAGATTTCCCCCCCTTTTTTTTGGGTATTTGTCCTAGTTACGTATAATACTTCAATACATGCTGTGCATGATGCCTGTTTGTGTCTGTTATTGTTCTGTTTTTCTTTGTACAGAAATTCTTCACTTGCTGTTATGTATGCGTTACTTCAAAAAATTTCCATTCTTGAACTTTTTATGTTGTCCATTATATTATGATTGGGATTTTTCTGGTGTTGTCATTTGTTTTAATTTGACACAGAATCCAAGGAAGGAGGTGAATGCAGTGCTGAAGAAGGAGGCTGCTTACTTTGGCGATATAGTGATTTTGCCCTTTATGGATCGCTATGAGCTTGTTGTTCTTAAAACTATTGCTATCTGTGAGTTTGGGGTGAGTTTGTATCTTACAGAATATTCTTCTTTCATTTTTTTGATTGGATTTCTTCCCGAACATTTTCATTGAAGGTGGTTTTCTTGGGACTTCTGTTTTGTTGGGTCCTATGCTGAGTTATATCCTATCTTTAAATGGCCCAAACATCCTCCATGCAGGTTCAGAATGTGACCGCAGCGTACATCATGAAATGTGATGATGACACATTTGTCAGGGTGGACACTGTATTAAAAGAAATTGAGGGTATCTCCTCTAATAAATCGCTTTATATGGGTAATCTCAATCTCTTGCATCGCCCTCTTAGAAGTGGAAAATGGGCGGTCACATATGAGGTATGCTACTGGCCTTTGTTTTGTGTAAATTTTGATTTGTTGCCTGTCATGGTTCAAAATTCTATGTTAACTTGGTTCTGCATTTTGGGTTTCTACTCAAGCTCCTTTCATCAATTAGATATCTTTTTAGGGTAGCGATAGGGTTACTACCTTATTACTACCCATTTACTACTGATAGTTCATTTCAATTTTTTTTTTTTTTTATCATTTTCCTTTAAATGTATTTTTAACATCCTTAAGTATTAAGAAAAAATTAAAAAATATATAATTTTACTAATAGTCACTTCCTTAACCATTAAGTAAAATAAAAAATTAATAAAAAAATCAAATATAAAATGAGTAGTAAATAAGTAGTAGGAGAGTAATAATCCTATCATTTTCCATCTTTTTAAGCCTGATATGTTTGATTGCATGGAAGTAGGATCATAAAAAGGAAGATATTGTCAATATCTTGTCATTGTATCCTGAGTTTCTTATTGATGTTGTTTTCTTCTAAGTTGTGAAGTTTTTCATTATTTCTGGACAAGACCTCTTTTTTATACTCTTTGAATGTGTTCCTATATCTGAAACATCGTGTATGTAACAGGAGTGGCCAGAGGAAGTATATCCTCCGTATGCGAATGGACCTGGATATGTAATTTCCATTGATATTGCTAAATACATTATCTCTCAACATGGCAATCGAAGCCTAAGGGTTAGTTGCATTATTTATCTAATCTGCCTCCCTTCGAAGGTTCCTTCAACCTGCCACACAGCAAATGTTAACTGGAAAAACTTTTTTTTTTTTTTTTGGCTTGAAGCTCTTCAAGATGGAGGATGTGAGCATGGGAATGTGGGTCGAGCAATTTAACAGTTCCAAGGCAGCCGTCCAGTACTCGCACAGCTGGAAATTTTGTCAGTATGGATGCCTGGAAAACTATTTTACTGCACATTACCAATCGCCAAGGCAAATGATCTGTCTTTGGGGCAATTTGGCGAGAGGTCGGGCTCATTGCTGCAACTTTAGATGACATTGAACAGAAACATAAAGTTATATCACACTTACCTTCCTCCTCCCTCCCACGCTCTAATTTTTTACCCACATTTGTGCTGATTTTTGTCCATTGTGGCCAGTGTCTCGGTCAAATTATGAACCTAAGATTGCTTATGCTAATCCATTTGCCACAATGAGTTCTACAAAGTATTATATGTGATATGTTTCATGGATGGGCTGAACTTCTTTTAGTTGGATGTTTAATTTTAGAAAAATTCTACTTATCATCTCCTACACCACACGCTAATATGTGATTTATCATTTTTGTCATTCTATTTAAATACACATATATTGATGGGTAAATATGTGTGTTTAAATAGAATGATAAAAATGACAAATCATATGGTGTGGATTGTGGGGATGATAAGTAACGTTTCTCGTCTTTTTTCGTAGTTTAATTTTTCAAAGTGAATGAAGGGCAGAAAGAAGTGCAGACCATATCTAGTCTCTTTCCTTCCCGAGTAAAAGGCTATTCATTGTTTAGACTCTTGTGTTTTTGTGTAATGCTGCTCAGCTCAGTAGAGTTTTTGAAATCAAAGAAAAAGGAGGTCCTAAAATCCTTCTCCAACCCATATCATAGAGAATTTAGTTTTGAAGTTCCGTAGCACTTGGCTCTTTTGTCCTCAATCACGGGTACAGTCACAACATGTACTCCATTGAAAGCTGAGAAATTGGGGTTAAGCTTCTGTAGATTGCTAGTGCAGCAGTGCTTGTCCTAAACAGAAATTATTGTGTATAAGACAATGATTGTCTCATAACATAGCACCCAGTACTAGTAGGACAAAAGGACTGACTCTCTCCATCAATACTGCACTGTTTATTTCCTGACCAACATCATTATATAAAAAAGACTCGCTCTTGCTTCTATGTGTGGTCCCACTTCCTTAAAAGAGTATAGTTAAGATGCTGTACTGTGTCGACAATATCTTGAACAAGTAACATTTGTGTTCTTTGTACTTGTCGCCTTCAAATGTATTTCCGCCTCTTAAATTGGAAGACTGATGTGGTAATTCTGTACCGCACAACATGTCGTGCAATTAAAATTTATTTATATAAGCATTAATTTTAATTGACATGATATGCTGTAACATGATACTAAGAGTACGTTTGGATGTTAAATTGAGCTAAGTTGAGATGATAAAATATTGTTAAAATATTATTTATTATTATTACTATTATTTTAAATTTTGAAAAAATTAAATTGTTTATTATATTTTATATTGAAATTTGAAAAAGTTATAATGATGAGTTGAGATGAGTTGAAATAAGTTTACTTTCCAAACGAAGCCTAATAGAACAATAGTATAGTATAATCGAACGATAATTATACCATGACCTTGTGGATAGAGGAATGAGGGAACAGAGTTGTAAATAAACACAACTCATCGACAAGTCACTTGAAATCGACTAGACCAAACTGAAATTCAGCTAGACTTGTTTTTAATAAGAGTTGTTTTTGAAGTCCAAATTCAGCTAATTTTTTTTTTCTTTTTTGATCTTTAAATTTGGATTAAAAATTTTAGATCATGACATTCTTACATAATTTAAAAGAAAATAAATTTAATCAATTAATATAATCATGTAATTTAATTAAAAATAAATTTAATTTTATAAAATTTAAATTATTACGTTAATTAATTAAATTTATTTTATTCTAAATTATATAATAAGGTTATGTTTTGAAATTTTTAATCTAAATTTAAAGAGAAAAAAAACTAAATAGTAAAAAATATAAAAGGAGGTGTAAGTATTTATTACCTAAAAACAAAAGAGTTAGTGTAGAGGGTTTTAAATTATTATTATTATTTTTATTTATATAAATCACCAATGCATTTGTGGTGGTTATAAGGTTTTTTTTTTGAAATAAAGGTTATAAGTCTCTTAGCATTGAAGAGTAAAGAAGAGATGGGCCCCATGGTTTAGTCCTGCCTTTTTCGCCAACTACCATTCTTAACGCCTAATCCATATTGGCACATGCAATGGCCCACTAATATTATCCCCACACTAACTTTATAAAAAGCAAATTAATTATAAATAAATAATTCACTTTAAAAAGAAAAATAATAAATACATAATACTTTTTACGATATATTTTATAATTATATTTTAAAAATTTAAAATATAAATATAAAATATCATATAAAAGTAATATTTATTTATAAAAATATCCTCATTTTAAAAATATTGTGAAAAATATGTGTATCATTGCTCTTTCGAAATATCCAGACGTCTTCGACTCTTTACCGTTACCGACGACGACAAAGACGCCCTTCTCCCTCTTCTCTCTCTCTCTCTCTCTCTCTGCCCCTCAACGGTCAAGTCGATTGATTTTTAGAGCTGTCGGCAGCGCGGTAGGACGCCACGTGCCCCTGTCCAGACTCAGAGCTTGCTTTCAGCTCTTCCCGCCACGTAGTATACGCGGTTGTACTAAACACTCTGTTTCTTTTTCCTGCGTTTCCTCAAAGCTAGCGAAGTAGAAATAAATATCCAGTCGGTAGAGTATGGAAGTTTGAGGTACTCGCTACCGACATAAGCCACGGCACTAGCTTGTACACCGTGGTCGTTTCTTTTGAGGTGGGAACTGGGAAGTAGTTTTCCCGTCTAGGAAAAGACACGGTATCGTGATTAGACTCAGCTGGCCACTTGGCAGTCACGTATATTACTTTTTAAAGTGGATAAGGTTCCCTTATTTTTCTCCCGAGTGACAAAACTAACCTTAAAAGAAGAACAAAAATGTTTAGATGAACTAAAAAGGATGAAAGTCTCGTTTAGTTTCCGTTTATGAATAATAATAAGAAGAGGTGGAATAAATTTTGTAATATTAATTAAGATAAATTTATATATTTAAATATTAAGATAAATTTAAATATATTTATAAAAAATTAAAAATATTATAAGTCTTAAATAAAAGGATGTGTTAAATTAAAAAAAATTATGAGTCTGTGTAAAAAAAATTTAAGTTAAGATGAGTTTAATAATTTAAAAATTAAATATTTAAATATTAGACTCAATTTAAAATTAGACTGAACTGATACGTTGAATTCAACTTTCAAATGAGACCTTATTGTGTCGAATTTAAGCTACTGGCATAATATATAATCATGAATTTGATTATATTTTATTTAGAATAATAATATCCAAAATCTATTTTATCATCGTTTTTATTATTATTTTATTATTATAATAAAATACTTAAAGTCTATTTATTATGTTTAATTTATGGTCAGTTGTTTAATATCGTATAAAAATTGAAATAATAATAATAATAAAATAGATGAGTAATAAATGTTTTATTTTATCTAATGGTGATTTAAATATAATTTAAATTTAAATTTGTATACCATTTAACCCACGTGGAGTCAATGAGCTTTGATATTTTTTGTAGCTCTAATTTATAAAAGTTTGCACCTTTTAATTGTGAATCAAAAACCTAAAATAATAATAATAATAACAATAATTCCATTATTAATTTGGAGGCTCTTGGTAATCGTGTCGTTTGCCGACAACAGACCTGATTTGGGTTGAGTTATTTATGTTCAAGGTATCGGATATCAATCCTAATTAGGAAGGCAAGATACGTTGGGCACGGAAGAATAATGAGAAGGACGGTGCGGACCGATATTTAACCGAAAGTGTACCGATGAGTGTAAATCTTTTTTTTTTTTAATATTTTTTTTACATAATTTTAAATATTTTTAAAAAATAAAAAAATATTAATTTAGTAATATTTACTTCCTCAATTATTAAATCTAAAAATTAAAAATTCAATCCACCTCTTTTATCCGTTAACTAGCTTTCGAATGCAAACAATTCTATCAGTTACGGGTGGAGGCTAGTTATGTCCTTTTGCACTGCTCACTCATAAACTGCCTGTCCCCTCACTACTCCATCATCTTCCATGTGATCCACTCTCGCAGTCACTCTCTCTCCCTCGCGCATCAGAATCATGAAAACACGGAGGGGAACCCCACAACCAGCTAATCAAGCCCCCATATAAATGGCAGATATTTCCCATATCTTATTGGCTTAAAACGCATTGCATTCACTCTTCTTCCAATCGTAACGCTCCACACCCACCCATCAATCCTTCTCCATCATACGCCCAACGGTTACTCTCCTCTTTCCTTCCTTCGTACGTTAGCTTAGCCCCCGCTCCCCATATAAATCTTTCTTCTTTGAGATATCTATACCTGTTTATACATAGTCTTCAACCTTTCTTGCACGGTGTTCTGAGAGAGTGAAGGATAAGGAGGTCGGTTTTTTAGAGGGGGACTCAGATGGATTTTAGTTCGTTCTTGACGTCCCTGGTGACGTCGTTCTTGATATTCGTGGTTTTGATGCTGCTTTTCGCGTGGTTGTCGCGGAAGGAGGGGAATAGCGTCGTGTACTACCCGAACCGGATCTTGAAGGGTTTGGATCCTCCCGTGTCCGGGACCCGTAACCCCTTCGCGTGGATCCAGGAGGCCATGTCCTCCACGGAGCAGGACGTGATCTCCCTTTCGGGGTTTGACACTGCCGTCTACTTCGTGTTCTTGAGCACTGGTTTGCACTCTGGCTCTGTTGCCTTTTATATTTCCTTTTGAAGTTTTAGGACTATGGTGAAGTGCGTTTTCCTCCATCGGTTCGTTTTGGTGGAATTCATGTTAAATTGTTAATGATTGTACATTTGTATCTCGTACTTGTGTTTTACATGGATTTTACTGGCTATACTCTGAGATTTGCTTTCTATATTTGGCTACTTGCTTAGTGCGCTTCGAGCTGTTCTATTCACCCGAGGAAAAAAGTAATACCTCAAATGAATATTATTGGGTTGATTGGGGAGATCAACTTTGATCTAATTCTACATTTGAGGGAATCGTTTTCTATAAATTATTTTTCAGTGGAAGTCCCAACTTTTTTTTCTCCTTTTGAAAAAGTATTTTTTTTTTTTTTTTTTAATAGTAAAAATAATTTCCAAACTTGCAGACGTGCTTTAAGAAAAGAAAGTGGAACGCTTTTTCTTTTGAAATAAAGAATATTTGAACAGTTTCGGTGTTGGAAGGATGGGTAATTGGGTATTGCTGAAGGTAGATCACTTTGTACATCTCCATTCCAGCCATTGTGTGCCTAAAGCCATAGTTAGCTAAAGCATACGAAACGTTAAACTCAGTTTTAAAACAAGAAAAGATAACAGAAAATATGAAACCGGGAATGATGCCTCTAGTTTATGAGTGTTATTCAATGTTTAGGTCATTCTGAGTATAAAACATCACTTGCACCTTCATTAAATCATTTCGTCTATTAATTTGCAGTGTTTGGAATCTTGGTTTTATCCGGCGTAGTGCTGCTTGCTCTTCTTCTACCAGTTGCTGTCACTGATAATAATGTGAAGGTTACCGCGGCAACCACCAGCAATGGGACTTTTAACGAGTTTGACAAGTTATCCATCGGCAATGTCAAAGTACTACACAACCTTTCATGAACTGAATGTTGAATTCCTTTTTTTTTTTTTTTTCTCATGCAGTAGATTACCAAATTTTCAACATGGCTAGTAGATATTATCTAGAATTTTCAAGTGCATTTTGGGAATTTGTCTCAGCCAAATATAATCTTCTACCTATCAATGTATAGGTATAGGGCCACAAGTTGCTGAGCTAGTGGTGATAAATATGTAAAATGTTATGTTATCCAATTAATTTGTCTTTTATGATTCACTTATTAAAAAAATTTCTTTTGTGATTCAATAATTCTAACCAGTAACAACATTCTGTTTTATATATTGATTGGGGCACTTCTTAATGCAGTTTTCTCTGTTCCTTTGTAAATACAGGAGAAGAGTCCTCGTTTATGGGCATTTATGATAGCCACTTACTGGGTTTCATTTGTTACGTATTACCTGTTATGGAAGGCATACACGCATGTCTCTAAACTGAGAGCTGATGCTCTTATGTCTCCCCCATTGAAACCTGAACAATATGCCGTTATCGTTAGAGACATACCTCCGGTCCCTGAAGGTCTAACAAGAAAAGAGCAGGTTGATTCATACTTCAAAGCTATCTATCCTGATACATTTTACAGATCAATGGTGGTTACAGACAATAAAGTGGTAAGACATTGATTTGCTATGTGTTCTAAAATTCTTTGACATCAAGTTGACTCCTGAAAACTTAACAGCACTTTAGAGGCACTTGAGGGGGGGTGCTTTATTTCCACTGCACTCTGATATGTTACCGTTTGCAATTCACTTTTGAACAAGTTTTGCTACTTAATATATAGTAAGCTATTAATACAAAACTAGAATGTGCGAACAGTTGAGATGCTATTTATTTACATCAATTTATTACTTATCATTGATTTGATCCTCCTAGGTGAACAAAATTTGGAAAGAACTAGAAGGGTACAAGAAAAAGCTTGCACGTGCTGAAGCGATATATGCGCAGTCAAAAACAACAGGCAAACCGGGTGGGGTTAGACCGACTAACAAAACTGGCTTCCTTGGTCTGTTTGGTAAAAAGGTAGATAGCATAGAGTACTACAATGAAAAGATAAATGAACTAATCCCAAAACTGGAATCGGAACAAAAAGTCACCCTCAGAGAGAAGCAGCAAGCTGCTGCTCTGGTATTTTTCACGAGCAGGGTCACTGCAGCTTCTGCAGCTCAGACTCTACATGCTCAAATAGTTAACGATTGGACAGTTGTAGATGCTCCTGAACCTCGTCAAATACTTTGGGCTAATCTTCCAATCAAGTTTTTTCAGAGGCAAGTACGGCAATATGTCGTGTATGCTATTGTGGCTTTGACCATAGTTTTCTACATGATTCCGATTGGGTTGATTTCTGCCTTCACAACACTTGAGCAGTTGAAGAAACTTCTCCCATTTTTAAAGCCAGTTGTGAATATTGCCGCAATCAAAACAGTGTTGGAAGCTTACCTCCCTCAGATTGCACTCATTGTCTTCTTGGCTTTGTTGCCCAAGCTCCTTCTATTTCTCTCCAAGGCTGAGGGAATCCCCTCTTTAAGTCATGTAGTGAGAGCCTCTTCAGGGAAATACTTTTATTTCACAGTGTTGAATGTTTTCATTGGAGTGACTGTGGGTGGAACATTGTTCAGTACGTTCAAGACCATTCAGAAGAATCCTCCTAGTTATATAATTACCTTGCTAGCGAATAGTCTGCCAGGCAATGCAACGTTCTTCCTCACCTTTGTAGCTTTGAAGTAAGATAATTATTATTATTTTTTATCATCAGTAAGATAATGATTTGGCGTTTCTTATATTTTGTCTTATGTGCACTAATGTCCACAGTATTACACACTTCTCATTCAATTTTAATATTTCTATGATTCCCAGGTTCTTTGTTGGCTACGGCCTTGAACTGTCCAGAATAGTCCCTCTAATTATATACCATTTAAAGAGGAAGTATCTGTGTAAGACTGAGGCTGAGTTGAAAGCAGCTTGGTTTCCTGGAGAACTTGGGTATGGAACTAGGGTTCCTGGTGACATGCTGATTGTTACAATTGTCCTCTGCTACTCTGTCATAGCTCCTCTTATTCTCCCATTTGGCGCGGCTTACTTTGGCTTAGGATGGCTAATTCTCAGAAATCAGGTAATATTTCACTCAGCTCTTTTTTTATTTTATATGTGTGTGTGTGTGTGTGTTGGAAGTAGCTTTTACCCAATATTGATGTTGTTTATTACCTCTGATAAGCCATTGTCCTGCTAGAATGAGGAAAAACAAATCCTTTTGGATGAGTGAATTTAAAAATATATACATATTTTACATGCATGTCTGTCTTTCTAACGTTTCATCTAACAGGCACTCAAAGTTTATGTTCCGGCCTATGAAAGCTATGGAAAGATGTGGCCCCACATGTTCATACGCATCCTAGCAGCTCTGATATTATACCAAGTTACCATGCTTGGTTACTTTGGTGTAAAGAAATTCTACTATGCACCATTCGTAATCCCACTCATAATACTTAGCTTCATCTTTGGCTTTGTCTGTTCCAAGAAATTCTACAGATCTTTCCATGACACGGCTCTGGAAGTTGTATGCCGCGAGTTGAAGGAAGTTCCTAACATGGAACTAGTTTTCAGATCTTTCATCCCACAAAGCTTGGGGTCTGAGAAGTTTGATGATGATCAATTTGAAGATGCTTTGTCACAAGTTTCAAGAACGACATCATTGGTTTGATGTACATTTCTGCATTCGACGAGATTATCGATGTTGGTGTTTTTTTTTTTTTTTTTTTTTAGCTTTTGTTTAGCAGAAGTCTTTGGATGCAATATTTGTTGATATTAAGAAATAGGAATCATGGCTTTGGGTTTGTCTGTAACATAATATTATATTAATTCGAATCGCCTGTGTTGAATTTCTTATTTGATCCTATCTGAATTAACTCGGATTTAAAGAGCAGTGCATGCAGTGATTTAATATGAGTTCTGTCGTATCTTCATGATTTCAGATATAATGATTTCTAACTTTTTGTATATTCAAGGTATCTCATCTCAAACGATAGATGTGAAATATTCTATAATCAGAATCAATTTCTTAAAATAAAATAAAATAAAATGGTTTTTTATTTCTTTTAAGCAAATAGCATGCTGGGTCTCTGTGACTTTGCATTTTTTAAATTTTTATTTATTTATTTATCTTATTTTCAAATTTGTTCTCTTTAGTCCCTGATCAGCATCTTCACTTTCCAGAATGGAAAATGCAGTCCGGGTGGGTCATTACTTTCATAATTTCTTTCACCAAACAACATTTGGTCATTAATGTTGCATGGATGAATGATGAATTTATCATTGACTTTTTAGGGATCCAATAATTTTGTGAAGACTCTCCTTTTGGTTCCTTGTATTTTACTCTTGATGCTTCTTGTTTGCACATTTTTGTGATAAATACTACAAGAAAGTTTTATAATATACAGACAAAAATGATAAATTACATATTAATTAAATGAAGATGTACAGTGTAAAATTTTAATGTAGAATTTCTCATATAATAATTATATTATAAATCCCGCTACCCATACACAAAATTCACCACTAAATCAGCAGTTGGATTATTTTTTATTTAAAATTAAAAATTACGTAATTGAGTGATGTTTGAATAAGATAAGATAATCCACAACAGAATATCAAGAAGAGGGATAAACTCGGAAAGAAAAAGGACGTCTTATCATAAAGGAGATTTTCTCATTTATTTTGTTTGGGCTGATTTTATTTGCTAGCTTTAAGTCAGTTTCAGCATTATTATCATTGATTGTCTCAAGTAACCCAGATGTGGACCATCCTTTTCTTTTTACCTACATCACCAATTTCTGCCCAGCTACCACCTACAAGCCAATAGGTCTGGTTTGGATTCACAATTTATTTTAATTTATCTTATTATTATTTATTATTATTTATCAATTTTAACTCATAAATTTTACTATTATTCACAACTCATCTTTCGTCTTGAAATAAGTATTTATGGTCTCGCAAACTTAAAAATTTAACATATGTTGTATTCGGATTTATTATCACATAAAATAAAGATGTAATACCATACCAATAAGTGACTTCTATTGAATTTACAAAAGTTATCAATTATGGTTGGTCTCCCTTTTTAATTTTTATATACAAGTAACACATTCAATAATCAATTATAATAGATGAACTAATTTTATGATGACTAAACTCACCGCTTAGATTTTTTATTTTATTTTAAGGAAAATAATTTATTCAGTTTTGGAGCGCAATTCTCGTGTATTTCTTTTTAAAAAAATAAAAAAATATGGGATACGCATAAAATATAATTATTTTTATGATGGATCATACTTTTCTAAAAGGAAGTGACAAGTGTACAAGATTTGTACATGGATATATGTAATATTACCATTTTTTAAAAAAGAAACTAGTCGACTGGATAAATAAACAACTACAAGTCAAAATCTAATATTATCAGCTAAAATGTTGACCTGTTTGGAATAAAAAAAACTCTACTAAACCATCTTCCATTTGGAAAAACTTTCTTTGATAGGTAGTTGTCATGACCTAATTTTTTGGTTCCCACTTAAAAATGATTTGAACCAAAATTCAAAGGTTTATTGTTTTTGCATTAATACCATGGAAGATGACACCGTTTGAATTGAGAAATTATTTCAAATTATCTCATCATTACAATTTTCTCAAATTTTTTCACAAAATATAATAAACAGTTTAACTTTTTTAAATCTCAATTCAACTTTTTCAAATCTCAAAACAATAATAATATTAAAAAATAATATTCTAACAATATTTTATTTAATTTTTAACTTTTATTTAAAACAATCTCATCTCATCTCATCCCATTATTACAATTTTTCTAAATTTATATACAAAATATAATAAACAATTCAACTTTATTAAATTCTAAAATAATAATAATATTAAAAAAATAATATTTTAATAATATTTTATTTAATTTTAAATTTTCATCTAAAATCATCTCATTTCATCTCATCTCACCTCACTATATACCTTAAATTTAATAATATTGCTTTAACTTAGTTACTGCCAGAGAAAGTCAGGACAAAAATTATTTCCAAAATTAATAGCAGTGACAGAAGATAGAATTGTGTATTTATAGTTGATGAGGGCTATACTGCTAGAAACTCGTAAAATGTGAGGTCTTTTCGTAAAACATACAGAATATACGGGTGAAATAACAAACAAATTTTAAGGTCATACAATAAATAACAGAAACTAACGGGACTTTTGTGCAAAACATCAAAGACATAAAAAACCCACGATGTTTCTCCCCCGAATCATTCTCCGAAAATCAAAAGCGTAAAACGTACAACCCACTGTTTGTCTGCCGAGAAAAAAAAAACAAAAAATAAGGCCCATTGTTTTGCTGTCTAAGAGAAAATCCAGAACAGAAATCAAAATCAAAACCAATAGAAGCGGTAACAATAATGTCAACAATACCACCTGAAATGGTTGTAAAGAACCGGTTTCTAGGGTTCCTCATATGGCAGTCCATTCCCTCCTCCGCCATCTTCATTCTCTTCAAAACCTTCATCTCCACCATCACCACTAGTACCTCTACCAGCAGCAGTAGTAGCAGTAGCAGAAGCAGAAACCTATTACTCTCTTGTGTCCCATCGCTTATTACCCTCTTCACCTTCTTCACTTTCCACCTCTCTCAGCTCCTCTTCTCTGCCTCTCTCTCGCTTGTCTCATCTCCCCACCCCCACCACCCGGCACACCCTTTCGAACTCATACTCGGTCTCGTCCGCTTCCTTCTCGTCTCGGGCTCATCTGCATCGGTGTCCGCTGATTTTCGCAGCCGGGCAAAGGTTTCTTTGAGCTTTGTGTTGTTTGTGGCGGCGTGTGCTGTATCGGGATGTCTGGGGATGGTGTCGATGTGCTGGGTGAAATCCAACGACTTTTATGTGGAGTGGCTGATTCGGGGACTTGGGATTGGTTTGCTTTACGGGTTGGTTTACATTTATAACCGCAGATGGGTTCTGGAGTTTCCCATTATTCAGGTTTGTGTGCTTGTCGGTTTTGTCTCCTTTTTCTGAAGTTTTTGGGACTATACTCTGGTTGGTTGTTGCGAAAAGCTGGAGTTGGGAGAAAGGTGTCAAATTTTTGCAGGTTATGTTATTAGATGGCGTTTCATGTTCTGCTGGTATCAGAAAGAGAAGAAACTTATGCCTCAACCTACTTCAACTTAAAAAATGTGCTAGACACCTTCAGAAATAGAATTTTGTTTTGATATGCTGTTTTAGGTATCCAGCCACTTGGGTATTAAGTGTAAAATTGTGAAATGAGTTATATTCTAAATTAGATGTTTCGAACGTATAGGAGTTTGGCTGCATAAACTATTCAGCGTAAAAAGATATAATTTCTTACAGCATGGATCGTGTTACTTCCAGGCTTTGATGGCAAACAGCATATCAAATAGTCTTGTTGGCAATCTCAATAAATTGCAAGTGCTCATCTAGTTCTTGGTTCTTCTGCATTATATTTTCCTATTTTAATATGGTGCTTGAGTTTATTTGTGATACCCCCGTACTTGATTGATTTACCCCGTACTGATTGATGAGTGTAGGTGGGTATGAGATCCTACACTGCTTGGGAGGGAGAAGTTCTTGCACTTTATAATGATTTAATGGGGCTCCAATTCTACCATTGACTAGATGTGGCTTGGGCCTTTCCTTGGGGCGATACATTACTTGTTATATAAGATTGTCGTTTCACCTCATCTTTCAAAATTGTCTTGTGGTTGTATGGTTCAACTCTCAGGCTCTAGAATGATGTTCTGATCAGAAATTGAGTCCACTTGCTCCAATTAACATCACATTGGGATTGTTTGGGTGCTTTTCTGATTTTTCTCATTCTTTTGTTACAATTGTGTTCTTGCATTGCTCAAAATGTAAAATTGTGAAGTCTTAAATATGAGCTGTCCCTCTCTTATGATGAGCCTCCAATCTATGGCATGGCTAAATAAGTTTCGTTTTTGCTAGTTGATATGTTTTTTGCCTGTGTTTGCTTCCAAGAACTGTAAATTAAAATTTCAATTTATTCTCACAGTGCTTTGCTTTCTTTTCATGAGACTCATGGCCTCTAGTTTTAATTGCTTATTATGACAGCGTCCACCTTTCTTCAGCTTCAAGATGGGGCTTCCTTCAGCTACCACACGTGCTCTGAAGCTTTCTGGTGTGGCTTATCTATTTTTAGCTGTTTTAGGAGCAATTCTTCCTGACGAGTTTAAGAGCCGGGCCACAGTAAGAAAGTTCATTGCTGAGCAGATTATCTTTTTCATTGGGAGTTTTGCGTTGATCCTCTGCTGGGAATTAAGTCACCATTTACATCGGGTTGGTACATGTGAATGTTCTTTAGTCGTATATTTTCATTCATATTTCGCTTTGACTGATGTTCAACAGGCATATTCATAATATTGAATCATTCATTGATATTTGATGTTTATATCATCTAGTTGCTAATTTACGTTATTGTTGATTCTCATTGCACACCATTTGAGGTATATGATTCTTCAAAATACAAAGTTATCAAAGAAAATATTCTTCAAATATAGAAGTTAGGTACCTTATTTCCTGCATGTTGTAGTATCAACATTCAATGCCCCTCACCTTTTTTTATTTTTTTTGTCTCTTTCCATTTTCCCTTTGGGACAAAGAGAATGTGCAAGACATAGAAAGGGTGAAGAAATTCTTTCCATGGCTGAAATATTTCAAATGTCTATTAAAAATCACTGCCATTTTTTTTTTTTTTTCCTGATAAGTAAAATTTTATTGATCAAAGAATAGGCAAAGCCATATACATAGTTCTAGAACAGAAAAAGATGCCTTAAGCTATGTAGGCACATTATAGACAAGAAAATCATGTAGGTTCATGCCGTTGAAATCAACAACAATGGCCCAAGTACAAAGTGTTCTAAAGAAAAAAACTTTCAGCTCCTCCTGCGATCTCTCCTTGTCTTCAAATGTCCTGTCATTACGTTCTTGCCATAGACACCACATAATGCATATAGGGATCATCTTCCATACGGCTTTAATCTGTTGCATGCCTCTTAGATTTGTCCAGCTGACCAGCAATGCCACCACTGTCTCCGGCATAACCCAAGACAAGTCTAATCTACTGAACACCTCATTCCATAATATCCGAGCGGTCTCACAATGTAATTGGAGATGCTTTACAGACTCCCCCTTCTCTACAAATGCAACACCAATCTACTATGATTACCCTTCGTTTCCTCAAGTTGTCGATTGTGAGAATCTTCTCCAATGAAGCTGTCCATACAAAAAACGCTGCTTTGGGAGGCGCCTTATGTCTCCAAAGCCTTCTCCACGGAAATTGAGTTTGGGATTCTTGTGTGAGAGCCTTGTAAAAAGAGTGAACCGAGAATACCCCTTTACCATCTGGTATCCACCACACTAAGTCTTCCTGCTGAGTGCTTGGTGATATAGAGTATAGAAGGCTGTAAAAATCTGCAAAGCTGTTCATAAGTTGGATAATACATTTGTTTCATTTCTGTTTCCCATTTGAGTTGAATAATACATTATTTTTGTTTCATTTATTTTCTCATTCCTTTACAAGTTCTTTGGTTGAACAGGAAGTGCATATGTACTTACTGAATGGGAAAAAGAAAGAACTTGTGCAACCGAAATTTAATTTGTTTGATAACTCGAAGTTTAATGTGTGAAATGAACTTTCATCCTAAATGTCATTTGTGGTTCTGTGTGCATTACTTACCTTATCCCTGTATAACTGCCCTAACTTGTGTAGCACATTCATTCTGACAAAAGACAGATTTTGAGAACCTGTTTACTGTTCTTGTGGTGGGTTTAGGTTTAGGATAATATACGGATCTAGGGTCAAGGATTTTAGAAGAAAGATTAGGGTTTATAGGAGTGAGTTGCAACTCCATGTACACAGGATGTATACAAGAGATAATTATGCTTGATTGACAACCGTTACAAGAAACTCATGGACACTTAGTCCATCAAAATCTATCACTATTGTCCATTGAAGTAGAATGTTGAAAAAGAGAGCTATAATTTCATCCATTGTCCACTTGCAGTTTTCAAAGCTTCCATCTTTTTTTTTTTTTTTAAAAAAATTTTTCCCCCTCCAAAGGTGACAATAAACAAATGGAAGCCATCTTCCAAATTGTTGTGATTGGTAAATCACCTTGCAAGCCTCTCCAACTTTCCAAGAAATCAACCACTTTTAGGCATCATTCGTGATAATCCCACCCCGTTGAAAAAAAATCATTTAATGGCGTTCTGGGTATCCCGCAGCATAGAAGTAGGTGATCAACAGCTTCCTCATTCCCTTTTCACATGCAAACACCAATCTGTTACTGTAATCTGGTGTTTCCTTAGGTTATCAGTGGTGAGAATATTTCCTACGGTGGCTGTCCATACAAAAAAATAAAAAATAAAAATAAAAAAGAAGCAGGAGCTACAACGTCTTTCTTGGGCAATCAACTACGACGCTAAGGGTGGTAGCTCAACTAGAGGGAAGTCTAAAGGGAGGGCATTGTGAAGACGGGGAATCAAGGGGTTGGGGTTGGGTGTTCAGGTAGAGTTTTAGTTCTAGGGGAAACAAGGGGTTGGGGTCAGGTCTGGTGTATTTTGGGTTGTCTTTCCACGGGCTTTTTGGGTAATCAAGGGCTTTTTGGGTCATTTTGGGCAAGGTGTTTTCTTTTATACATTCAGTGTACTTGGTTTCTCCTTTTGATATATATAATTTTTTACTTATTAAAAAAAAGATTTGAACCAATTTGATCCTATGTGTGAGCTATGAAAAATATCAGAGTTAAGTGATGACAATCTTCCATGGCTGCATCAGTTTCACTTATAAACATGATATCTTTAGTCCAGAATTTCTAGCCTGTTCCTTTTCATGTAATTGTTTGAAATCATATGGCGTGTAGGTGCTACATACCAAGAGGTTCATGTTTGCACCTCCCAAAGGATCAGCAGCTGCTGAAACAAATCCGAGTGAGGACCTCCTTGCAGCTTTGGAGGAGAGCAACCCAAGTTCTCTTCTTCGGTATCTTGCCTATCTTGATCTCTGCATGGTTTGTGAGAATAATGTCGATACATGGAGACGAGCTGCCTTTTTTGAAGAAACTGGTGAGACTTACAAACGAGTCACAGCTGTATGCTTGAGGCCACTGGAAGAACTTGCATCAAAGTTGGCTGAAGGCTTGGAGAGTAATGTTGACAAAACCTCCCAAGTATCCAATCAATTACTCGCACTAAGTGATTCACGTCTAGAATCAAAGTACAGCAAACCACTGAACAACTTTCAGGTACAGTACATTGTTGCTTACCTTGTGGATGCTTTATGCATATTTAAATCCGCGTGTGCATGTGTATTATCTATTGAAGCTAGCAACCTTTCCCTGAACAGATTACTTTCATGCAGAATTACATCTTCAATGAAACATTTTGTTGCAACCAGTGTGTTTAGAAACATTATGTAATTCTGCAGTGAAAGTCCCAAAATTTTGTCCTTTACCCATAGACAGGCACATTGTAGTTCCCTAAACTCATGGGTCTCATAGGATTTCTTTGACTGCGCTGCTACCTTATTGAGCCTCTCTCTATTTATGCCATATCTTGGAGTAGTCATATAAAGGATTTTTGCGAAATGTTTTGCGGGATGATGCCTTTTAATGATTTATTAATACCATATAACTATTTTCTAATGCTGATTACCTGTATAACAAGAATATCAATTCTATCTCATCTTTGTGCTTGAAAGTATGTTTGGATGTGAAAACTTCTTAGAGGAGTTTTTAAGATGGTATAATAAATAATTTTAGAAGTTATTTAAAGGAAAAGAAAGCACCGGACAGGTCAGGCCGCTGGTGGTGTCCATTGTGTGTACACTTTTTTCTTTCTTTCTTCTCTAGTTCATAATCAACAAGGAGAGCATTTAAACAATGTGAAACAATTCTCCTTTCTTCGAAAAAAAGCTGTCCACCTGACCTCTTAAGTATGAGGTTATAGATTACAGGTTGTCGATTCTCATCCCAGGTACGTAGTCTTTGAATTAGATTACCATGAAAACTATGGCCACCATGCTCAATTTGGGCCGCTCGTGGTGGCTAGGGGGTGGCCCTTTGCCACCCTATAGTGGCAGCCACCACAGGGTGTCTGCTCTCTTTTCTTTTTAAGAAAAAATATTTATTTATTTTTAAAATAATATTTGGAACATGGTTTTTTTGGTTATTGGTGTTTTTGAAAATCTTGAGGACCCACCCGTGGGTAGCCCAAGTGGCAAGGGCGAAATGCATGAGCCCCGTGTCATAGGTTCGATTCCCCTTGGGATCAAACTGCGATTTAAGTGGGAGGCTATGGCAGTGGGTTGCTGTGCTAGTCTCCCTGGGGGTTTAGGTCCCATGGGTGAGTCCTAAGGGCTCCACTGTGGGGTGGTTCCACCGTCATAAAAAAAAAATATATATATATATTTATATATATCTTGAGGAGTTCTTATTTGTAGATGTATGTTTGGGATAAAAACATCTTCGACTAAAAAATCACTTGACTTTAGAGATGTTTTTGGTTACCAAAGATGCCCTTGGACTTTCCGATTTGCGCTTGGCAGATCTATGTACTAAATATGTGGATGGACATGACTAAATAGACATTATATGATTGATATGTAAGAAACACTAGTATATGGTGAACAAATGGTAGTTGATAAAGGATTCACAGCAGACCTCAGTCAGCAGGATAATTTTTGAGTTGAGTTGAATTGAATTGAGTTTATAATGAACCAATAAACCATGAGTAGTAGAGACTTCTTCATCTGGACAGAGGCTTTGGGCAAGATTCTTAACCTAGATAACGTGAGGAAGCAAGGGGTTGTAGTGATCAATAGCTGTTGCACATGTAAGAACGGGGAAACAGTTGATCACTTTGTACTGCATTGGGAAGTTGATAGGATTGTATGGAGCATGGTGCTTGTTTAAGTGCCCTGAAGGAGGAGGGGAGTGCAAGAAAACTGGATAAATAAACTAAACTGACTGAACTGGCTGAACTTTCCAATCACTCAGTTTCATCACCTAATTTGATTTGGTTTTGTTAATAGAAATAGAAATCAGTTCATGTTTCATGTGACCTATTATCACATCCATTCATTTTCTGGTTTTATAGGTACAAAAAAATTGTTTAAAGTTGCTCTTACCTTATGGGCCGCCCTGAACAAATTAGATCAAATTCACTGAACTCTCCAATGCTGTGCATTATATCTGACTTATTAATATTCTGTTCTGTTATTTAGATGTTGGAGAATTATGATGATTGATTGAAATACTAAGTTTGAGATATTTTGATGCAATTAAAGGGTTCTCTGTTGGATCTATTATCGCATGATAATTATGATATTTATCTCATTCCTCAACACAAGCACCTTGTGTTGATGCACAAGCTCTTCGAAATTAGTATCTATTGACTCCACTTAGTTGAACTTTGTTGTCTTTATTTGCTGTTCTGTATTGGCGAAATCCATTGTTCTACCCTTTTTTCCTCCATCTTTTTCTAGAGATAATGGCAGAAAAGACAGTCCTTGCATTAGATTGCTTGCTGGGAGCAATGCATTGTCATGTGTGTGGGAAAAAGAAGTGTGAAAAACATTTTCCTCTTTATGCACCCACAGACATACCCAATGGTTAATGTTATTTATTGTATGCTAGGTTTTAGCAATCATCTCAAACTTCTCAAATATTCTTTTCATTTGATATATAGTGTTTAAAATTTTATAAATATGACATCTATATCTCTCGAAGTTTCACCTGAACTTTCCAGGATGTTTTATTTAATGTTGCACGTGACTTGTAACCAGGTCATAGGATACGTGGTTGTCATGAATGGATGTTTTCATTCATGGATATTTTCTGCTGGGAAATGGTTTGTCATGAATGAAAAATGTTTTTTTTTTTTTTTTTTTTTTGGGGGGGGGGGGGGGGGGGGGGCAACAACTCTAAATATGTTTGCATGGCAATACAACTCACCATGAATGCTTCTTTATGCAGCTATTTGCATAATAATATAACCCAAATGAACACTTCTTTATGCAGCTATATGCATGGTGTGCTGGGACGGTTGGCTCGCTAACTGCACGCTCGCATGGGGAGGACAGGTTTGGGGTTGCTCAGCTCTCTGGTAGTAATGCTGCTGTTATCTCAACTTTGTTATCTTGCCTTCTTGCTGTTGAGGCATTAATGGGGAAGAAGACCAACATTCAAAGCGCCTCTCATTTGATGCCAGCTGGAATTAGATGGGCAACATTAAGCACTGGAAGAGTAGAAGTTGCAGGCGCTAAAAAGAGAGGTGGGCCTTTATATTTGAAAGCATATGCCATTGCTGATGTTTTAAGGACCTCAATCTACCATGTTGTGTCTGCTTTCCACGATGAGATGCTGAAGAGCGCAAAGTTGGGTCTTCTTGAGAAAGATTGGATCATCAGCGGCAAGCCTCTTTTTGGCTCCCGTGAGCTCCTGCTGCATAAACTCCGTCTTTTCCTGGATTTCCGAGCGAACTAACTTCCGAATTGCCTGGGTTCAAATCATTAGCCCCTTTTTTTGGTTTCCATTTTGCAGTTTTGAACTTTCCTGTGAGGACATCACAAATAAAGAGGCGGTCTTGTTTGCAAATCCTGAGCGATAGGCTGAATACAGAGAGAATGTCGATTTTGCTTTAAAAAAAAAAATCAGAGGAAAGTTCAATAGATTAAGCTGTATGATCACTGAGAGCACACCTGAATTGACTGTATTATCGAGTTCCTAAATGCTATTTTACTGATGCACACTTTTCAGCTGGCTCAAAAGGGCCGAGACTGATACATGGGTTGGGCAGCTACATATTTACTTAGAAAACAATGAGAAGCCAGTTTTCAAAACCAATAGAAAGGCAATGGAGCCCTAACATTGAGGGCCAACATAAAACATCAAAACTGTCTTGATGAATTCGTTTCATATGGTCAGGTCAGGTGTTACTAATTTTCTTATCTCCTAGTTGATAATACCCGGAGCTATAAAGGAATTAGTTTGTTCAATAGTCCGCTCAGTATTTGTCCGGTTAAAGTTGAATTGAACTTGACTCGTGAAAAAAATAGTTCGTCCGTGAAAGCAGGTATCTGTTCGATTGGTAAATGATACATACTCGATAAAACTTGACTCGTCTAAGGCTCGTTAATGCTCACTCGTTTATACTCGAGTCAATTCGTTATTTTGACTTGATTAAAACTCATTTATATATTGATATATATATATATATATACACCTATGTATATATACATATATATATATGTATTAGCTAATAATATAACACTTATATAAATAAATATATAATATGTAACTTAATTACTAATGTTTATATATTGAATATATTTGTTAGCTATATTTTATAATTTGTACAATAATTAATCGATAATATTTAATAATTTCTTATACTAGTATGTGGGAACCATATATGAAATAGATATATGCTATCATATTATGTGTATGTATTAATAATATATGTAGGCATATAATATATTGTTATTATAGATAAATATCAACTAGTTAGATATTAATTATTTATAAATTTTTAAAATCTTATAATTCAATAGAAGTTCTATTTGTTAGTTGTATAAATTCAATATTAGGTTTTTTATTTATTTTTTATTTATTTAATTTATTAATTATTAAATTTTATTTAAAAAATAAAAAAATAAACAATTTGAGCTCGAGCTCCTTTATTGGACGAGCTCGAGCTCGAGTTGGGAGTTTAGCTTACCGAGTCGAGCTCGAACAAAAGATAAATAAAAATCTTGAGCTCAAGTTCGGGCTCGATTATTTTGAGTTGAGCTGAGCTTGGCAAGCCAAAGACCAGCTTGACTCGGTTCGATTATAATAATACGAATACATTTGCTAGTAATCATGTCAACTTTCGACAAACCAAAAAAGATAGTTGACGGTGAACTGAAAACAAACTCCATTATTGATCGGCATGTCCCATGGGCATGCGATAACTACACCCTATATATAAAAGCTGTTAAGAAATAAAGAGCAAATGGAAGCAGAATTTTGGCAATATGATGACACTCCCATGAGGGTATTTGTCCCACAAGTTGGTGATGAACAAAGGGAATTGAGTGCATTCATTTGTGCACCAATGACTCTTATTTATAAACCATCATGCACCGGTGGGCAAATGGTACATCCATTGGTTAACTAAAGGTAACCCAAAGATCACAACCTTAAGAAGTGACACAACCTATTGGCAAAGGACACAACTATTGGTAAACCAATGCTAACCCAAATGTCACAACCTTAAGAAGTGATACAACCTTTTGACTAAATCAAAAAGTTGTGTCTCTTGACACTGTACCAGTCACACACAACTTTTTAATTTAGTTAAAAGGTTGTGTTTGTTGACACTTCCTTAAACATCACCCCTCATGGGAACCATCACTATGTTAGAGGATATCATTCCAAGGGATACACCGTTTGGTGATTACATCCCTTAGAATGTGATGATTAAGTTGAGTATTTTACCTTGGTACCAATATAAGCTTTCCACTACTCAACTCTCATCTGCTACTCTTGCAGATCGGCGTCAAAGCATGACAAACTTCTACGTGCACACGTTTTTGTCATTACCTTATCTGACCGCACCCTTTACCATATGTGTTCTTACTGATCACATATTATGGGTGGTTTCATTTCACTAAAAAGAAAAATTTAGTGAAGGCATCAGTTCTCCGTGACTGGATCAATTATTCATTCCCCTGTCACAGTTGATGACTTCAGTTGAATATATAACACATGTATTGACCTGCGCTGAATTTTTGTTAAGTACTTTCTCTAGAGGCTATTCCTGAGGTTTTCTCTAATCATCTTATTAACGACTTTGTAAATGATTAACCATTTACTTGGGTAATCAAATTACATTTCACTAAGATTTTAGTGAATGTCATTGAATTTTTGTTAAGTAATTACTCACCTGAGTATTTTCTTAATCACCTTATCAGTGACTTTACCATGATCAACCTTTTACTTGGTTAATTAACCTGCACTGAAATTTCGTCAAGTACTCACCCTAAGGCCATTCCTGAGGTTTTCCTTGATCACTTTATTAGTGACTTTACAAATGACCGAAATTTTCATTTGGGTATCACCATAACTCTAAGTTTCTAGGCGTCCACAGAATTTGCTGAGTTATGTATGTCGATCATGAGATTGTTTCACCTAGGTTTCTCTCAATTCCATTCTAGTCACATGTTCTCTGAATTTCTCCAGAAATAAACATTTGGTCATTGGATCTGCTACCATTTCGGTCGAGGAAATAAAATTAACCTTGACCTCACCTCTTTCCACTATATCTAAAATATAGTGATAATACACATCAATGTGTTTTACCTTGAAACTTTGTGTTCCACTTTTTATCAAAGAAATGACAGATTGATTATCACAAAACACATTGATTGATTCTGTGAATGTACCCAAATTCAAGCTTTTAACAAAACATTTTATCCACACCGCATTACTCACTGCAGTACTACAAGTAATATACTTTACTTCCATAGTAGACTTAGCAATACAGCCTTATTTCTTACTTAACTAAGAAATTGCCGTTCTACCAAATAGAAATATATATCCAGTTATAGATTTTCTATCATCTATATCACTTTTAAAATCAGCATCACTATAGCCGATTAATTCTAGATCACTGTTTCCAAAACACAATTTCAAATTTTTTTTTTACCTTGTAAATATCTTAATATACGCTTCACTACTTGCCAACGTTTTTTACCCGGATTGGATTGAAATCTACTTACCAATCCTACTGCATGACAAATATCTGGTCTGGTACTTGTCATTGCATACATGAGGCTTCCCACAGCTCGAGCATAAGGAACTTTAAGCATTTCACTTATTTCCTCCTTATCTTTTGGGCACATACTTTTATTTAAAGTATGAGTTTTGCAAACAGACGTACTTAAAGATTTACAATTTTTCATACCAAATCTTTTAAGTACTTTTTCTAGATATTTTTCTTGATCTAGATACAATAGATTTGAATTTCTATCTCTGAAAATTTTTATACCAAGAACATAGGTGGCTTCACCCATGTCTTTCATTTCAAATTTAGATTTCAATAATTCTTTTGTTTCATACATCATATCTAGACAATTACTTGCCAGTAATATATCATCAACATACAATGATAATAATGTTAATTTATTATCATTTTTCCATATGTATACACAATAATCTAGTGGACTTATTTCGTATCCTATTTCCAAAATGGTTTAGTAAAATTTCAAGTACCACTATCTTGAAAATTGCTTAACTCTATACAATGACTTTCTCAACCTGTAGACTTTCTCTTCATGTCCTTTAATTTGGAATTATTCTGGTTGAATCATAAAGATATCCTCTTTTAATTCACCATTGAGAAACAACTGTTTTTGCATCTAACTGATGTAATTCCAAATTCATCATGGCAATAATGTACATGATGATTCTTACGGATGTGAACTTCGCCATAGGCGAATATGTATCCACAAAGTCTACACATAGTTGTTGAGTATATCCCTTGGCCACTAATCTTGCTTTGTACAAACTACCATCAATTTTAAATTTTCTTCTGAGAACCCATTTACAACTAATATCTTTTCTATCTTTTGGAAGATCTGTTAACTCTCAAACATTATTTTTGTTTATTGATTATATTTCATCTTTCATAGCCTCAAGCCATTTATTTGAATCAATACTATTGAATGTCTCAGAAAAATTTTCAAGATTGTTATCTAAATTTTTCAAACTGGTATTTAGTGCATAATGGTCTTGAAATAATATTAATGGTCTTCTGAATCTTTTACTCCCACTGTCTCCAACATCAATACCTGAAGATTGATTTTCATTTGACTTTCTTTTATTTTTATTATTTTGGATTTGAATAATATCAGAATTTTTATTGTCAGATTTTGTGTAGATATGTTGATTCTCTAAATCATTTAATAAATCTATCTGATCAACATGAGTAATAAGGTTCGTATTTTTTAAGAAAACGGCATCCTTACTTTCTATCAATCCTTTTTCAAAATGATAAAATCTGTAGCCACTTCTGTTTTCTACATACCTAATAAACCTGCATTCTCAGGTTTTACTTTTTAATTTATCCCTTAGTGGCCTTGGATAAGCACTTGTGCCTTACAATGCCACACTTTGAGTTTACTTAAGTTTGGTTTATGTCCCGTTCATAACTCATAAGGTGTAAGAGGTTTCGCTTTAGTTTCAACTCTATTCAATATATATATATAGCAGTCGATAATGCTTCACCCCAAAAATGTATTGGTAGATCAACATATGCCATCATCGATCGCACCATGTCCAATAGAGTTCCATTTCTCATTTCTGCAATGCTATTCTGTTGAGATTTATATGACATAGTATAAATGTGTCTTATACCATTCAATTTGCAGAAATTCTCTAAAGTTTCAAATTCTCCTCCTCTATCACTATTCAAATTTTTAATGGGTCTACCCAACTGGGTTTGTACTTTTAGTTTAAATTCTTTAAATTTCTCAATTGCTTCAGATTTATGCTTGAGTAAGTAGATATGCCCATATCTTGAATAATCATCAGTGAAAGTAATAAAATACTCAATTCCTCTATGGGTTTTTGTTTTAAAAGGTTCACAAACATCAGAATGTATAATTTCTAGTAAATCCGTGGATTTCTAACTTTTTGAAAAAGATTTACTACTCATTTTTTCTTTGATACATGATTCACATATATCAAAATTATCTGAGTTTATTTGTAGTATTAATTCACTTTTACACATTCTGATAATTTTATTTTTATTTATATGGCCTAATCTTAAATGCCATAAATATGCACAATCTGTAGACACATTCAAATACTCAGAAATATGTACTTTATTAATATCAACATTCAGTACATACATATTGTGATCTTTTATGCCTTTCATTGATACATTGCCCTTACTTATTACAACGGTTCCAGACTTAAACTCAACTGTGTAACATTTCTGATCTAGTATAGGTACTGATACTAAATTCCTACGAATACTAGGGACATATAAAACATCACTAAGTAAAATAATGGAACCATTCACTTTGAATTTACATGTACCTTGCCCCAAGACATCGTAGTATGTATTGTTGCCCATATACACTCTGTACTCTCTTGTTTGTTTATCTTCAAGTTTGACAAACATGTCTTTGTTCCCGCATTTATGTCTTGTTGCTGCAAAGTCAACCCACCATGAATCTGACGTTGGTTCCATTAGCATTACTTCTAAGACTGTCATCATAATTTTCTTACTTTCTTGTGTTTTTCCTTTATTAGGACATTATGATTTGTAATGACAATTCTTTCCACACTTAAAACAGTTTCCAGAAAATGGTTTATTTTGTTTCTTTTTTAACAATTTCTTTTTCTTAAACTGTTTTGCCTTCATTTTCTTCTGTGTAGAATGCTTGCCTTAGCCATCAATAAATTAGATGATTCACTATTTTTATTCATTCTCTTCATCCTTTCTCCTTCAAGTACTAAAAGTACTGGAATCGATATTATTGTTATTTCATTTCCACTGTGTGTTAAAGAAGTAACAATGTGATCCCAGGATGAAGGAAAACTATTTAGTATGGTTGTAACTTGCATTTATCAATGAGAGGATGACCGACATCATGTAATTCTTTTGCATAACTCCATTTGAAATACGTGATCACCAATATCATCATTCTCTTTTATACAAGTCCGGTTATACTTATCCAATAATAATTGTATATAAGTATCCGACTTAAACCATACTTTGCTTCAACTGCATCCATAATTTTTTAGCAGTTTCATAGTCTTCAAATAAATGAATAATATGGTCACTCATGCAATTCAAAATTAAAACTTTTGCCCATGCATTGTGTTATATCCATTTATCTTTATTTGAAACTCTACTCCCACTTTCACTTTCATCATTTTCTACAATTTCTTCCCATGACTCTGGTGTTGTTAATGTATATAAGGTCTTTTTATGGGTTAGAAGAAAAGTTATATGCCTTTTCCAGGCCTGGAAATTTCTTCCATTTAGTTTTTCTATCTATGAGAGATCAATACTTTTCTTTGGTGTCATAAATAATAAACTTTAAAAATTAATCAATAAGAAGAATATAGAAATAATAAATGTGTACTATTTAAATATAATAGTTCAACTATGAAAAAATTAAAACTATTACAAACTTAATAGTAATAATAACCCTTGGATTTAATCTAAGGTGGCAACCTAGAAATTATCCTATTATATTTTAAATAAGGAGAATAATGAAAGTGACGCCCCGATCGAGGATATCCACAAATTTTCCTTGATGTTTCACATTTTTCAAAGAATTTTTGATGGTAATTTCGACCAACAGGTGCTTTGTAATGTTTTGGCTTGAAATTTGGAGCATAACGGATTTTGAACGGACCAAATTGAGCTTGAAATGATCTCAAACGGCCCGATTGAACAAATCTGTCACGAACCGGTTTAGGAAACCGAGTAAACCGATTCAGCCGGTTCAAAATGGGTTTTGGAGAAAATTGGTGATCGGCGGCTTGATCAACGGCTCTGTAAGCGGCTCGGCTCGGAGATCGACTTGCGTCTCGGCTTGAAGGGGCAAAATGGTGCCGTTTGGAGGTGACCGTTGTGTCTCTTCAGTGCCGAAAATGACGTTGTCGTTTTTCTCCTTGGGTTGAACGACAATGTCGTTTAGTCCAGAAGGAATTTGAAATTCTTGATCGTTTCCAGAAGGAATTTGAAATTCTTGACCGCTGGACTAAACGACAACGTCATTTGGATCTACGGGCTGAACGATATTGTCGTTTAGTCCTTCCCGATTTCAAATTGGATGATCGTTGGACGTCCTGAGTTATCTTCAACCTCACGCTAGGACTTTCCAGAAACAGTGAAGCTCGTGTCTTCACTTCCGTCTGACCAGTTGGTGGTCGGCGATGAGGACTCCGACGTGCTCCCGAGGTCCATGAAGTCCGGCGGCGGTGAGGGGCTTCGGCAACCGGCCGAAATAGTTACAGTGTGTGCAAATGGGCTAGATAATTCACTATTTCTTTGTGTAAAATAATGCCAATAATTTCCTTCAAAATAATAACTTACAAGATTTTGAAGATTTACAGTGTACTCTAGACCTCCACTGTGATCTAAAAAAGTTTCTCTCTTGGATTTTCAAGTAAGTGAAGATGATTATAATATGCAAGTGTAGTTGCCAAACCAAACACTTGCCTATTTATTGTCTTCACAATGCGCGAAAAAATTCCCTCTGTCATGACCTAGGCTCTGATACCACTGTTAAGAAATAATGAACAAATGGAAGTGAAATTTTGGTAATATGGTGACTCCCGTGAAGATATTTATCCTACAAGTTGATGATAAATAAAGTAAATTGAGTACGCTCATTTGTGTACCATTCGGTTGAGGCATGCTTTTAACTTTTGAATCATTTCTTGTGTGTTTATATAAATTGCATTATTAAGTTATTTAATTGAGTCTTTCTACTTCTAAGTTATGGTAAATGATAAGTTCTTTACTAATAATGATAAATACAGTTGTGTATATTGTAAATGCCGCGCACTCATTTTTAAAAAAAAAGTGAGGTCTACCATAAAAATTTAATTTTTTTATGTGGATCACATATTTACTTATCTTTTTAAAAGGAATGCGTGATGCTTTCACACTTATGATTGTAAATATCATTTATTCATTCTTTATACCACTCCACTAATACGAAAGTATATATTTTATACTGACTTACAAATATAATTTTTTATATATAGATATTAATAAATTAAGATATTATAAAATCTTTTGAATTGTTTTATCTCTAATCCTAATTACTTTTTTTTTACGTGTTCAACATGATTTAAAAGGATTTAAATGTCTTAAAATTGAAGCCGTAAGCATGGCTCCTACTTCTGCAACAATCCGGTTTCCTTACAATCATAATTTGACTTTGACCTAAGCAGACACGCGCTAAGCTTGAATTGGACTTTGACTTTTATGCCTTGGTTAGGCTTGACTCATATTACTTATTGACTCCGTGCACTTGCCTATTCTTCCGTACCACCAGGTCTCTGAACGTTTTAGGTATCTCGAGGGCCAAGAGTCAACTGAAGATATATATTTTTTTTAAGTGCTCTATAAAATTTTTGGAGTATTTTTTAGTTTTCATAGATTATATAAAATTAATTTTATAAATTGATTTGGATTCGTATGATCCATTATATTTATTTTACAATAAAAGTAATTTTATAATCTGACATACCACATTAATTTATGAGATTATTTTTATGTAACCTACTTTATGATTAGAATATTTTTCATTCATAAATGATTAAAAATAACTCAAAATTAATAGGAGCATTATTTGAAATATTGGAACAAGAAAAAGCATAATAACTAATAAAAAAAGATAATTAAAAAAAAAAAAAACTAAGAGATGAACGACATTTGAGAGAAGCTGGGCTTCTTCCCTTGAGAGTTTTTCTCCTCTTATTTTATGTGTTCTTGTAAAGTTAAACTGGAGGTTGAGATATTGTATTCTACACATATTCATATTTAATTTTTTCTGAATCATTGGACATAGGACTCAATGCTAAATTATGTAAAATATTGATTTCCTTTATTTTTGTTATTTCTCTTTATTTATAAAGCCATGCCTGTTTGGTTTTTTTCTTTGTATGGAGTCTAGTTTCTGTTTATGCACGGTCCGATTTGATGATTTGATCTCACAAGAACTCATTAATGTATTTTTTGTTGGATCTTCAATAAAAATGTGCGGGCCTTTTTTTGAACCGACTGACCCGCAAATTAATGTTTTAATATATATACATATATTGTATTATTTCGTATGGCCGCGGTACTACTGTGTTGTGTATTCGACTTTCATCTGAGTAAAATATTCTGTATCGAACTATGTAAATTTTGTATTCGTGTATGATTAATTTTATTTAGAATAATTTTACATATAACCGTGAAGTGCGTAAATGTCGCGTAATCATTTTAAAAAAGATTGAAGTCTACTATTAAAAAATTAATTTTTTTTTCATGTAGAAACATATTTTATTCATTTTTTTCAAAGTAATTATGCAGCAGTTACATAATTCAAAGCTGTAAATATTTTTTCTCTTTCATTTATATTGCATTCAAGTCATCCCATCAACTATATTTGACAATTAGGACAAAAAAGAAATCGACAAAAATGATGTGTTATATCAAACTTACATCGCTAACACGTTGAGTTAAGAAAATTCTAAGAAAACTCCTTTGTGTTCTAATTTGACTGAAGTAAAGACTTGTTTAATTAAAGAAAAAAAGATCCCCAATGGGTTTCACGTGAGACTCCCGAGTTGAACCACCAATAAATGAATATAATAAAAAAAGGGTTATTCAACTCGATTAGTTTACGTAATCGTTAAATTAGTAAAACGTGTAGAACGTTGTAGATAAATTGATAAACAAATTAGGGATTCTTGCTCTCATTCGTTACATAAATATATATAAAAACCCATCACTTTCTCAACTATTAATATGTGATTTAAAATTTGTGGGATAGTCTATATATATGCTGAAACATATTTATCTAATTAATTTCGATAGGGTCAACACCAAGTATACATATTTGTTTTACCTAATTAATTTGTGTGAATTTAATAGGCAAATCTAGTATAAAATAAACTCACCAACAGAATAAAGGAAAATCAATTAATTCACAAGCAACACATCAATATTTTTACATAAAAGACCCTTAATTATGAAGCGAAAAATTACGATAATTCAGTTAAAACTTCTACTATAAATAATAATAGTTACAAATTGTTTTCTCTAAAATAATCTCTAGAGATTATGGGTACATGATCAAGAATATCTATATTATTATTATTATTTTTTGCATGGAAGAATATCTATATTATTAGATCAACACATCAACCATATAAGTGGATTGCAATAAAAAAAATTACATATTGGTATTAGAAATTACAAGTAATACCAGTATTCACACTTTTTACCAGTAATCAAGTAATTTGGTATTACAAATTACAAGTAATACCAGTTATAATATTTTTTTTAATATTATAGTGATTTCCAATATTTTACAAATTACAAGTCTTGGAAATTATCACTATAATATTAAAAAAATACATTTTTTTTTTTAAGAAAACAAAAACTTCTTATAGAGAAATACACTGCACAATGTTTCAATGTAAAGCACCTTGATTCTCATTGATGCATACAATCAGTTAAATACACTAGTTACAGAGAAGTATTTAAGGCAAGTATTCTAATACAGAAACTATGCTTAGACTAGTGCACAGTTTGTGCTATACAAGGAATGATGGAATTTACAATGAAAGGAAAGATTGTAATGGTCAGAAATCATAAGCTGGAAATCTGGTGGTGTCTTGGCTTGATCTATGGAACCTTCCTTAATACTTCTTGTCTGACCAACCCCTAAATATACGTGTGAACGTGGGACTGCATGCATGCCAAGGTGTACGTGTTGAAAGTCAAATCTGAAGCTGTCCTCGTGTACACATTTGCTTACTAAATACTTTCTTGTCTAGTACTAACTGGAAGTATTCTACTTGCATGGTGAAATTACATAAAACCCCTCTGTTGGTCCGATCTTAATACCAACCCTACCCATGCATGCCATTGCCATCAGTTACAGAATTATTATTAGGCTCACTAGTCACCACCGATGGGAATAGCATTTATTCAACACAGCGCAACGATTCAGACTCCCTCAAATAATAATAAATAAATAATATTAGGACTTGGTACGATTGACGTGTCAAATTGTCTCATTCCTTCCGCGTGACAAAGTCAGCTTCCATGACTATTTTATCTGTGTTGGGTGAGTCTAAACTCTGAATCCAACCCCCTAGGCCAATTCATACATACACACACATATATATACCCTCATGATTGCATCTCTCTCCCCCACCAAGTAATTCCTGATCTCAACCCTTAACCTAATTTCTATCAGGTAGTTTTGCCCACCAAGTTTCAAAGCATTTTCAGGTGATAAAGTAGGAACAATATATAATAACATTCATGGCGCTATCAACAATGATCTGTAATCATCTTCCTTCTGCCGCTCAGTCTGGCATGGCCAGGACTAGTGCTTCCACGGCCTTGATATTGAATGCCCGTCAAGAAGTAGTTCTCGATCGCCCACAAGCTGCAAAGCCCTCAAACCGGGCTTCACGTCTGGCCGAATCAGTCTCACACCTCCTTCACCTCCATGTCGAAGCGCCTCCTCGGACTAATCTTCTCCAATCCCATTGGAAATCTTACAGTGATGATCAAGATCAGACACACTCTAGTACTCCAACTTACTCTCCCAAGGAGGTCATAGCTGAGAAGTGGCGTGAGATTCATGGACATTGTTCCTCGGATTGGGACCGTCTTTTGGACCCTCTTCACCCTTGGCTCCGAAGGGAAATCGTCAAATATGGAGAATTTGCACAAGCAACGTATGATGCTTTTGATTTTGATTCTTTCTCTGAGTATTGCGGGAGCAGCCGCTACAGCCGTGACAGGTTGTTTGAGAAATTAGGCCTCACTAGAAATGGCTACACGGTCAAAAAGTATATCTACGCCATGTCACATATAGACATGCCTAGCTGGCTGGAGAGATCGCATTTGGTGGACACTACTTGGAGCAAAGATTCCAACTGGATGGGCTACGTGGCGGTCAGCGATGACGAGGAGACACGTCGGATTGGAAGGAGAGATATCGTGGTGGCATGGCGTGGGACCGTGGCACCCTCGGAGTGGTACGAGGATATGCAAAGGAAGTTAGAGCCATATGGGCAAGGGGATGCTAAAGTTGAACATGGGTTTCTTAGTATTTACACTAGCAAGAGTGAATCTACGAGGTACAACAAGTGTAGTGCCTCGGAGCAAGTCATGAAAGAAGTGACAAGGCTTGTGCAATGGTACAGGGAAAAGGGTGAAGAAGTTAGCCTCACAATCACTGGACATAGCTTGGGTGGTGCATTGGCTCTCCTCAATGCATACGAAGCAGCATCCACCATTCCAAACCTTCCCGTCAGCGTGATTTCCTTCGGTGCTCCGAGGGTCGGCAACATTGCTTTCCGAGATGAGCTCCACCAGTTGGGAGTTAAGACATTGAGGGTGGTAGTTAAGCAGGACATAGTTCCTAGGATGCCAGGACTTGTTTTGAATGAGAGTTTGCAGAAGTTTGATGAGATCACCGGGTCATTGGATTGGGTTTACACCCATTGTGGAGCAGAATTGAAACTAGATGTTCGTTCTTCGCCTTTCCTCAAACGGGGATTCAATTTGCCTGGGTTTCATAGCCTTGAGACATACCTTCATCTTGCAGATGGGTTTCTTGGTAGTGCCACAACATTTCGGTCGGATGCTAGGAGGGATATAGCTTTAGTGAACAAGGCATGTGACATGTTGGTGGATGAGCTTCGGATCCCACATTTTTGGTACCAATTGGAAAACAAAGGATTGGTTCGTAATGCTCATGGTAGATGGGTAAAACCAACGAGAAATCCAGAAGACATACCTTCACCAGCTAGTAGTGAACAAGATGTCCATGCTCTTTCGCTTGGGACCCAAACACAAGATCACGATCATGTACTTAAAACACAATATGTTGTATAAATTTATAAGCCCTCTTCATGTTCAACACATCTTATAAGATCTTGGAAATCAACAAAGCTTCCTTGTATAAATTAATAACGTGAAGATGCTCTCATAATATGATGGCATAGATGATGATCACCTCGGATCTGCTCGAGATTAATGAATAACCCGCAATCAATTTCTGTTTACAAGTGAGAGGTTTTAATATAACTATGGGCGGTGACCTCTTTTGCTAAAAAAAGAAACTTCTCTTCAAGAGAAATGTGCTTTTAGCCAAGAAAGAAAGAAGGAAATAAGAGGTAGAGAAAGTGTAATGGGCTCCACGTACAAAATAGGCCGTGAATTGAATAAAGTAGAGGGCTTAAAAGGAAAGTAGGAAAGGTGGGCCGATTAGTAAAAGAAGAGCCGGATCCTCCTTTCTCAGGGGAGAGGAGAGGAGAGGAGGGTTTTAAAGCCGAAAGCCTGAGAACAATATAAAACTAGAAAGAAAAATAATTCTCTATCTTATCTTCTCCAATCATATTTGTTATGCGAAATATTTTAACTGATTATCACTTAAATGATTGAAAAAATCAGCTATTTGAATTTGATTACATAAGCAAATGTGATTGAGAATGATAAAGTTTAGAGAAATTCTATAGGCAACCAGCTTGCGTCCCCTTTGTGGCCTCGTGGTTGACATGGAATTATTTTTTTAAAAAAAAAAAGACAAAAAGAAAATGAAAGTAAAGAGAAATGAAATGGGTAAGCTTTGTCTTTGCCTTAGTTGTCAAAGCTCAAGCTGTCTTCTCCTGAGCTATCTTCTCCTTGTCTTGGCCTGAGTTTTGTCTTCTCTCGAGCTTCGTCTTCTCCCAAGCATTGTCTTTCTGGTCTATGGCTTCTGTGTTCGTGCGAGAGCGAAACCAAAGAGTGGGAGTGAAGCTTTCCATATGTGGTCACCATCGTGGGAGAAGGATTCCCGTTATTGCGGTCACCATCGTCACACAGTCTAGATCTTTGAGTCGCAGTCGCAGTCGTCATCGTGGGTGAGAGAGATGTCTGCTGTCACCGTGAGAGGCCCACTGTGATTCAGAGACAATGAAGCGGGGGGAAGACAATAACTTCTGTGTTCGTGGGGATGGGGATTTCGACGAGTCGAAGACGAAGGACTTCGAGAACTGTCTTTGATTCATTTGGTTTTTGTTATTTTTTTTAAATAATTCCACATCAGCTGCGAGGCCGCGGAGGGGACGCAGGCCGGTTGCCTATAGAATTTCTCTAGAGTTTAGGATTGAAGAGTAGTCGATCGAGCTCAATTGGAAAAAAGTTTTTCTCCTCTGTACAACCAATTCCAAACAATGGTTTAATAGAAAATGATGATATATATATACCTTCGATTTTTTTCTTCTATTTTTTTAGGTCCAAAATGAAAGAGAGAAATTGAGAGCTTCTGAACGAAACATGATTCATGTGGGCGAAGCAAAGAAAGTGAGAATTAGAGGAGAAAAGAAGAAGAAGAAGAAAGGAATCCTTAGGAATCTAATCATTGATATATGCATGTTGGTATTTTTAATAATGTTTATTACTTACCGTTGAGTTTCTCTCATATATTGTTGATAGCTAATAACATTACCGTTGGAGAGAGTTTTAGTCTTTGTTCTTTTGGTAGGTAGAGCTTTGAGCTCAACCACTTGTGTAGAGTTAATTCAAACTATACGACGATCAATTGGGTTGTTGTATTCTGGAAGAGTCAAGTTAAGAGGAATCATGCTGCGCTAGTTAATTTGAGACTTTGTACATGCACCGCAGATGGCTTGAATCTCATTAAGAAAATGAGATTTACGTGCCTCAATTCAAACTGATTTCGTTTTAATTTTAATTTAATTGTAATTTTTATTATATTATTGTGTATTTTACCAACAATTTTAAGGAGAATTCAACATGGAGCCTTTCGTTTCAAAGGAGCTCATTTCAAGAGATGAAGTGCAAGGTGCTCTTCTATCTAATTTTTCTCAACGTTTCTTATGTTCTCATTGCAAAAAATCCTAACAAGATCACTATCGAGAACATAACTGAAGCACAAGTGAAAGCTCACGAAGAAAAGATTGAAAAATATATCAAATATGGGTATAAATGTCGATGTTATCTTTTAAATTGTCTTGTGAATCAATTTTATGATTATTACAAAACTACCTACACCTTTGCAAAGAAAATTTGGAAGCTTTACAGAGTAAATATGATACAGAAGAAGCCGAAGCAAATAAATATGTAGAAAATTGCTTCTTTCGATATCAAATGATAGATGGAAAATCTATTGCGGAGCATGCACAAAATTTTCAAATGGTTGTAGCAGAAGTTAGATCCGAAGACATCAAGATTGGAGACAATCTAATTGTTTGTGGCATCATCGATAAGCTACCACCTTTGTGGAGTGAGTTTTAAAAGTCAATGTGCCATAAACAAAAGGAGACTTCCTTGGAGACCTTAATCACGCGTATTCGCGTAAAAGAGAAAGTTAGAGGCCAAGATGCTTTAGTGTTTCAAAATGGTAATGACAGTTCCATGACAAAGGTAAATTTAATTTTTGAAAATGATAGCTTGCCCAAAAGTCAAAATACAATAAATAGTTATTTGAAGCCGCAAAGAAAAGAATTCAAACAATTTAGTTCAAAAAATTTAGTAGGCCTCAAAAAAAGGGCTTTCAAAACCAAAGGATAAGAACCAATGATCCCTTCACAAAATCAATCTTGTTTTGTCTGTGACAAAAATGGGCACTTTGTTCGAATTTGTAAGTTTCGAAAGTGAAAAAATAATCCTCAAGTTAACGTAACTGTGAAGCCGTTTGTAGCAATGATTACAAATATTTACATGGTTCAATTTATTGAAGGGTGGTGGGCAGATTCTGGTGTCATTAGGCATGTCTGCTATGATAAAGATTGATTAAAATTTTTTACTCCATTTAAAGAAGAGAAGACTATCATGCTTGGTGATTCTAGCAAAACCAAGGTTCTTGGGAATGGTGAGGTCGAGTTGAAATGCACCTCTGGACGTATATTGATGCTCAAAGATATACTCTATACACCGTCTATGAGGAAGAATTTGATATCGAGTTTTTTACTCAACAAAGCGGGCTTCAAATAAACTATGGAATTAGATCAATCTGTAATTATAAAAAGGAAAATGATTTATCCACAACATTTTGTACAACATATTGTATAATAATGTGTTAAATTAGGGGTATTTTTGTAAAACATCTTATAAAAGTAACATAATTTTACAAAAATATCTCTCATTTAACACATTGTTGTATAATATGTTGTACAAAATGCTGTGAGTATATCACTACTCTTATAAAAAATGTAATTTTTGTGGACAAGAGCTATGCTTGTGATAGAATGTTTAACTTGAATATTGAGAAATAAAGCATAGAATGTTTCTTTTTATGTGCATTATTCTTTAAATATTTTGACATGCATACTTATGTCTTTCTTAGATATGGAATAAAAAAATAGTAGTCCCTTTTTTCATATTAGAATAAAGTGATTTTTGAGTGAGGTGTATTTTTTTTATGAAAAGAAAATTTCTTTTTACATCTAAAAATTAGTGGGGGTAAAGAATTTTAGAAAATAATATTTTTTTTTTCTAAATATTTGGCTCCAACGTTTTTTTTTTTCTTCCGTTCTTTGAGTTTTTGGTGGTAAAGTCATAAATGGTAATTAACTCTTTGTTAATTGTGTACCTTTACGGAAAACTTTTCCAAGCATTACATGGGATACGTCTAATTTATTAGTTGCCATTTGGTTTGTTTAAGAAACGTGTATGGTATTAATTTTGGATTTAGTGCCATAACCGAAAGTTTTTTAATGTTTAGATTTTTTTTTTTTTTTTGATAGGGCTTAATGTTTAGATTTGATTTCGTTATCTTGAGATAAATTTGGATGCATGTTTTTTTTTTTTTTTTTTAGTGGGGATGGGGTTTCTAACTCCAGACCTCCCTTTTGGAGGCTGGAGGTTATGCCAATCAAGCTATACTGTTAGGGATCTCGGTCTTGTCCCTAAACATTAAGTCCACGAGCTCATCTTGGTAAAGATGGTGACCGAGTGATCTTGCCACTTGCTTGGCCTTCAACAAATGGTACATGTTTGGGAGGTGAAATGATGGAGATGGTGGTGGAATTTGGTAGGCTAAGTGTTTGGTGTTTGCAATTCACTATGGAAGGCTAGAGTTTGTCCCTTGAGGGTGGCGCCAAGTGATAGGGTTAGGGTTGATGAGAGATGGTGAGGCTAGGGTTTTGGGTAGGTGGCAATTGAGGTTGCCGAAGTTACTAAGGGGAATTAGGGTTGCGCCAAGATGGATGGAGGCTAGGGTTTCAGATTGCAAGACAACTAGGGTTGCCGAAATTGGTGAGTGGAAGGATTTTTGGAAAGATTCCTAAGTGGTAGGAATCTTTGAGAAATTCAGATTTGGTTAGGAAGGAAAGTCAATGGTTGACTTGAGTGATTTTAGGGAGGAGAGATTTAAGGGATTAAAAGGGATTATCAATTCCTTCAATTGAGGGATTTGATTTGGAAGAAGTCAAGACTCCTAGAAGGAAAGAGTTTCCTTATGAAGACTTGAGGGTTTTGACTATGACACTTGGGTTGGAGGAAGGGCAATTAGGGAATGGCCGAATATGGAAGTGAGGGTTAGGGTTAGGGTTTTATTGAAGTGGCGGAAAGTGTATTATGGAAAGTGGACTAGGGCAAACACTCCAAGGGGGCGACACTTAAGAGATTAGATGGATCAAATGAGTCTATATGGTGGTCACGGCAATGAGCATAAGATGAACACAAAGCAATCTCAAGAACAATTCAAGAACACTTCAATATCAATGCTCACAAATTAATAAGAACAATGAAAAAAAATGGAAGACAAGATAATGAATGAATAATACTCATAAGATTGATAAACCGAATCACACTTATTCACGAATTGTAAAGTGTGATTTTCTCCTTCAGGATTCACGAATTGCACACCAAAGAGCTCAAGTGCTAAGCACCGAAATTGTTGATCTCAAGAACAAAGCCGTCCAATAGGAATTTGTCAAAAGATGTAAAAGAAAAAACTAAGGGTTCTATTTATAAGAATTACAAATTGGAAACCTCCAATAGGTCCATTGGACATAAATAATAATAAAATAAAATAAAAAATAAGATAGTGACATGCATGAGCCCATGGTGGGCTAGAATGATGCATGATGGTCTTTGGGTTGGTCCATGGCTAGATGGCACGACATGGCTTGTTGATGGGCATGGCATGGTGCCATGCACGAGCCTGCTGATGGTCATGGCCTGGTGCCATGCAAGGCCTGCTGATGGTGAGCCATGTGTGCGTGCTGCATGGCCCAGGTTGGTGGCCTAGGCGTTGGGCTGCAAGGCATGGGCTGGAGCCATGCACTGGATGGCATGCCTGATGGACATGCCACTGGCCTTGCTTGCAAGGCACGGGCTGGAGCCATGCGTTGGATGGCATGCCTGTAAAGGCATGCCACTAACCTCGCTGGCGTGCGGTGTGGGGCACATGCAGGGGAGCGCAAAGGGGGCCGCGCGTGCAAGGGCTTGAGCGTGGCTGTGCGCAGGCGTGCGCGTAGGGGTGTGCGCAGGCGTGCACGCAGGGATGCGGGCAGGGCTGAGCATGGGCGCGGATGCGTGCAGGGCTAGGCGTGGGCGTGCAGGCAGGGCTGTGCGCCTGGTCATGCGCATGCTAGGCCGCGCGCTGTACGGCGCGCAGCTGCTAACCTCGCTGGCGTGCATGCTGGGCACCTCGTTCGTGTCAATGCGAGGGCCAAGGCATGCATGCATGCTGGGCTCCCTGTGCATGTCACGGCACTGGCCAAGGCATGTGTGTAGGCTGGCCATGGTACTGCCCTTGCCTTCTAAGGGCAGTGTCAAAATTTGTCTCGAAGCCACTTTTCTAGGAGTTTTAACACATACGCCTTTAGCGGATGCATGTATTATTATTGCTTTTAAGCCATTTTAAGATTTTATTGCTTATTGCTTTAACCTTTGGTTGGCTGCTGTATTTTTCCTTAGTCAACTATAGAGTTGAGCTGCTTTGACTTCAATAAAGAAGTAAATTAGTTGAGAAATTTATTTCTTTGTGAAAAAGGAAAATCAATTGCATCCATATTAATTCATTGTGATAGTAATGCTACAATTAGTAGAGTACAAAAACTATTATTATAATGGTAAATCCATATCTGTAAGAGGAAAAATACAATACTGTGAGATTTTATTTGATTGATGGTGTTATTATGTGGGTCATGTTAAGTCTTGTGATAATCTTGAAGATCTACTAACCAAGGTCTTGACAAGAGAAAGAGTCTGGAATACATCGAGAGGATTGATTAAAATCTATAAATTCATGATCCATGTATGAGGATACCCAACTTTGGGACCAGAGATCCTGAGAACCGGGTTCAATAGGCAAAATAAATCATATGATGGTCGTAAGAAATGCACTATTTATTTTATTTCTCATTCTTATGATGTGAGTGCAATTATCGTGTAATGTTTTGGAGGATGAGTATTTGGAGAAACTCTTTATAAAATTCTGTAGCTCTTATAAGTAGGGTATAAGAATTACAGGAGCACTCTTGATAGATTTGACCTATATATGTGAGTGTGAGAGTGGGTCCGCTTTCTATGAGATTTGGGTTTATTCTCAAATACACGTGAAATCAGGATGAACACAAGGTCATAATGTGCTGGCTAATAAAGTTCATGTCAACATCTGGGTTATTATGTGTGAGTAATAATTCTTTATTTTTTTTTAGTAGTCATAGTTCAAGTCTGAGACCACTACAGATTTTGAAGTAAATGTTTTTATTTCATTAAGTGAGAGTTCAATGTAGAGCACATATTCATGATGTATACTAATCATTCTTTATCTTGAAATATCTCTTTTACTTATTTATTTTTATTTTTTTAAAAACTAGTGAGGGAATGTTGGTATTTTTAATAATGTTTATTATTTACGGTTGAGTTTCTCTCATATTTTGTTGATAGTTAACGTTACGGTTGATTCAAAAAAAAAAAAAAAAAAAAAACATTACCGTTGGAGAGAGTGAGTCTTAGAGAGTTTTGGTCTTTATAAGTGTTCAAACCTTTTGGATTTCAAGCGGTTTTATGCCTTAGCCGTTGTAAGGTTAATTTCTTTAATGTTTTGAAGGCTTTATTTCCCTTTATTGTTCAGTTGCGTTTATTACTTTGGGAAGAACGTTGGCATTGAAGGCTGAAGGGTCATTTAAGAGGCTAATTAAGTTGGTTGTTTTTATTGTTTTTTCCCGTTATGTCCACCACGTCCAGAGTCCTTTTTTTGTCCAGTTTATATATATTTGTTTGGTCCTTAGGTACGATAGAGTAATATATTTTAGAGAAAATGAGAGAGAAAAATAAGTTTAGTAAATATATATTTTTTAGAATATTTTTTGATAAAAAAATGTGTTCTTTTAGTGAAGTTTTGAGCTCAACCACTTATACAGAGTTAGTTCAGACTATAAGACAATAAGATGAATTGTTATATTTTGGAAGAGTCAAGTCAAGAGAAGTTCTATTACACCAATTAATTTGCGATTTTATACACTATAAATAATTTGAATCTCCTTAAAAAAAAAGTAAGATTTTTTTGCTTCAATCTAAAGTGATTTCGTTTTAATTTTAATTTATTTATAATTTTTATTATAGTATTATCTATTTCACCAACATGCATATATAAATTTTATAAACATATTAACAAAAAGTCAAAGTTTGTTTGTCAAAACTTGTAGATAAAGTTATTAAATAAAATCTAAATAATCTCTTTTACGTACGTGAAGTAATTCATGAATAAGCCCAAACTCGCTTGAGTATTAAAATTGAGTCGGGCTATTCTGTCGTTCAGAATAGCCCCGCTCATTTCATTGATAGTGTATTTTTTTTTTATTTTTTTATTCATATTTTTTTAATATATTTAAAATATTTTTAAAAAATAAAAAAATACACTAATATACTTAAAATTACTTCTTTAATCACTAAGTAAAAAAAGAAAAAAGGTCAAGCGGTCACTTTGATTGCACTTTGAGCAATCAAAGTAGGAGGTAAAGTAGTGTTTTTCAAAAACTACACCAACGAAACTTGACCACCTACCATTCACTCAAACTCGACTCCTTTACACCTATAGCCACCCTCTTATACTATGACATCCTATTATGTCATTTTGTTGTAGCACATGGCCTTATAAGTTCCTTACATCCATTGAAATTAGCTTCGATACTATTAGTAACAACTTAGAACGGCCACTTCATATTTGGACCTATACTCTTAAATGAGTACCATTTAAAACTATAATTGAAATCCTTTATAATCATTATAATTAACAAAAACTTTTTTCAGTTGAATAGTTCTTAGATAAGGAGAGGGGTTTGAATCATTCTTGTGAGGTGTAAAAGTAATAAAGCCCATAGACAAGGCCCGACCCATTAGTCCATTACTAGAGGACAAGGGGGGGTGTTCAGATGGCAGGTGAAAGGTGTTAAAGGGTAGAGGCCATGGTGTTAGGGAGTGTAGTAGGTTGCCAGGTGGGTTAGGAAGCATGGGGCTGCTAGGGGATCAGGAAGCATGGGGCTGCTAGGGGGTCAGACACGTAAAGACTTGGCCTTACCACAGCAGGGGCGCATGCAGGGAAGGGAAATCAGATAAATAGGAGGGTCTGGATGATTGTCGAAAAAGGGCTTTTCTCTTCTTATTAAGTTCTTCTTCCTCCTCCTTGGACTTCCTCTTCGACCTGGGAACAAAGAGCTCTAGCGAAAGCTTTCTCTCTAGTAGATTTATTTTCGGGATCACCATTGTACACAGAGATATGAGAGGCCATGAGAGACTGTAAACAAGAATATTATAGTGAATTTCTCCTCCCAAAATGCCCATGGATGTAGGCATTATGCCGAACCACGTAAACCCATGTGTTCATCTCTTTATTTTCTCTGCACTTATGTTTTCTATTCACCACCATGGACGTACGCATCACCAATGTAGAGCGGCTACAGCCACCCCGGAACCGCCAGGGGCTCCATAAAACACCGATCGAGGTCCAAGTCGCTCCAGTGGACGGGGAATGACTCTTTCGCCCCTTCCGGCATGTTGTGAGATTTTTACGGCATCAACAGTAGCGCCGTCTTTGGGATTCATTTCACTTTCTAAGTTGAAGGTGGGAGAATGATGATGATTCTTCGACATGCTAAATAATTACGGACGAGCAGATGACATCCTCCCAGATAAATGTTCTTAGCTTTTTAAATTTCTACATTCACAAAAAATGTTGCTACAGATGAGCGAGTAAATCTTTTCTCACCTAGGCGAGGAATCGAGCTCCTCACCACTGCACTTAGTTCACTCTAATGAACTGTGTCAAAAGTAAGCACACGATAAGGACCGATTGTGCAATGGTCACACTGCCCGGACACTAGCGGACAAATACTATGCACTTAAGTGCACAGTAACACACAAGCGATGCACCCCACGTGCACAGTACTCGGGTGGGCACTGTGCACAGTGTCGTGCACGGGGTACTGCGAGGTGCACCTAAAGCTCACGGTGCCACGCCAGGAGCCCAGTTGGCTGACTGCCGACGATTTCTGGCTCCATAGCCACGGTCCCCGTCCATGGGGGCAGTGAATAGTGTGCCAAGTGCACCATGTCGTGCGTAGCTGGGAAGTCGCGTTGCCCAACTATGTTGCGATGGGGGGAGGATGCTGGCATTCACCGCATGGCTCGCCAGCGTTTTCTACCCCAACCGGAACTCCACCAGTCCCCCCTCCAATGGAGGTAGCTCGAACGACACCACCACATGCACTCAGAACGGCCACTTCATATTTGGATCTATACTCTAAAATGAGTACCATTTAAAATTATAACTGAAATCCTTTATAATCATTCTAACTAACAAAAATTTTGTTTTGCTGAATAGGTCATAGATGGAGAGAAGGGTTTGAATCATTCTTGTGAGGCGTAAAAGTAATGAAGCCCAAAGACAAGGCCCGGCCCACCAGGCCATTACTAGAGGACAAAGGGGGGAGGGGGGGAGGAGTGTTCAGATGGCAAGTGAAGGGTGTTAGAGGGTAGGGGCCATGGGGTTAGGGAGTGTAGTGGGCTGCCAGGTGGGTCAGGAAGAATGGGGCTGCTAGGGGATCAGGAAGCATAGGGCTATCAGGGGGTCAGACACGCAAAGACTTGGCCTTACCACAATAGGGGCGCATGCAGGGAAGGGAAATCAGATAAATATGAGGGTCTGGATGACTGTCGAAAAAGGGCTTTTCTCTTCTTATTAAGTTCTTCTTCCTCTTCCTTGGACTTCCTCTTCGACCTGGGAACAAAGAGCTCTAGCGAAAGCTTTCTCTCCAGCAGATTTATTTTCGGGATTACCATTGTACAAAGAGATATGAGAGGCCATGAGAGACTGTAAACAATAATATTATAGTAGATTTCTCCTCCCCAAATGCCCATGGACATATGCATTATGCTGAACCACGTAAATCAATGTGTTCATCTCTTTATTTTCTCTGCACTTATGTTTTCTATTCACTGCAATGGACATACGAATTGCCACAGTACAGCGGCTACAGCTGTCTCGGAACACTGTCGGGGGCTCCATACAGCACCGATCGAGGCCAAAGTCTCCCCAGTGGACCGGGAATGACTCTTTCTCCCCTTCCAGCCTGTTGTGAGATTTTTACAACATCAACAGTGACGCCGTCTTTGAGATTCGTTTCACTTTCTAAGTTGGAGGTGGGAGAATGATAATTTTTCGGCGTGCTAACTAATTACGGACGAGCAGATGACATCCTCCCAGATAAGTATTTTTAGTTTTTTAAATTTCTATATTCACAAAAAATGTTGCTACAGAAAATGGGCGATCTTTTCTCACCTAAGCGAGGAATCGAGCTCCTCACCACTGCACTTAGTTCACTCTAATGAATTGTGCCAAAAGTAAGTGCACGATAAGGACTGATCGTGCAATGGTCACATTGCCCAGACACTAGCGAACAAACACTGTGCACTTAAGTGCACAGTGCCGTGCACGTACATGCATGCATGCACGTCCACTGTGCACTCATGGTGCACGGGGCACTGCGAGGTGTACCCAAAGCTTGCAGTGCCACACTGGGAGCCCAGTTGGTTGACTGCCGATGGTTTCTGGCTCCACAACCACAGTCCCCATCCGCAGGGGCAGTGAACAATGAGCCAAACGCACCTTGCCGGGCGCAATTGGAAAGTTGCGTGGCCCAACTATGTCGTGACGGATGGGAGGACACTGGCTTTCACAGCGTGGGTCGCTGACGTTTTCTACCCCCACCGGAACTCTATTGGTCCCCCCTCCAACGAAGGTAGCTCGGACGACACCACCACATGCACGACATCGCATGCGGTGGAAGCTAGAGCCCATCCCTGCTATCACACAGTGGGGATTCCTAAGGCCACCCAGCGGCTCGCCGGCGCTGTCTGTCATGTCTGATGTGGTTGCCGGCCATCCCAGCTAACTGATGCCTGCAGTTGGCCATGCACGCGACGTGCACCAATGCACATGGTAGGCTAACGACATTGCCGTGAGCTTCGAGTCCTATCGACGACCACCATTTGGGAACGCCTATTGCTTTCTGCTCCCTGAGTGGGGTCCCCGACCACTGTGATAGGCACGAGGTAGCCCCACCCACCAGTAAGCACACCTTCCTCTGCCACTCGGTTCATCCTCATCTTTGCAGGACTCGGACCAGTGGTGCCACACAGCTCGAGAGTTTGGCGACCGAGCCCTTCCTTCGTGACTGAGCCCTCCTCCATGACTTGACGCCACTCAGCAGCTCCTCAACGGAATGGAACTCAGCAGCTCCTCAATAGAATGGAACTCAGCAGCTCCTCCTCTGCCACTCTGTTCATCCTCTCCTTTGCAGGACTCAGACTGGTGGTGCCACATGGCTTAGGAGTTTGGTGACCAAGCCCCTCCTTCGCGATGGAGCCCTCCTCCGTGACTTAATACCACTCAACTGCTCCTCAACGGAATGAACTCTTCCCCTCGAACACTCACCTTGGCGCAGTCCTCACAGCTTGGTAAGCACCACGAGCATGGACTCATCACAGCTTGGTAAGCACTACATGTAAGGACTCACCACTGCCCGGAAGGAAATGTGTCATGGGAACCACAGCTCGGGTAGACAACCTGCTCATCTCGGGAAGCCTTGCTCGGACACACCCCCACTGCTCGGGAAACCCCAGCTCGGGATAGACCCTCACCTTGTTCGAGAGCAACCTGCTCAGTAACTAATCTGCTTGCCACCTCAACTGCGACTTACTAAGTTTGGGAAGCATGACTCGGGAAACACTGCTCAGGAAGGCCATGATGCAAGACTCGCAGCTCGAGAAAGTCACTGCTCGAGAAACATTGCTCTGCTCAGAACACATTTGCTAGTATTCACTTCCAGTGCTCGGACTCGCCTCACCTGCTCGGCACCTCGTCCCAAGTAGACAACTTGCCTAGCTCGGGATAGCACCTCATGCAGCACAAGAGTTACCTACACAGCACCAAATGATCTGCTCGGCACCTCTTCTGCCCCAGACTCACTTAGCTTGGGAAGTACATCGTGGGACACACCTCATCAGCTCAGAAGGCCTCCTATACTCGGGAAAGTCACTGCCCAACTCAGGATTTATTTGCTCGGCACATGATTCATTGCTCGGGATTCGTCTGCTAGGTCCCACCTCGTCGAAGCTCACCTACACGGGAATCACAACCAATAACAGACAATTTTTTAGTCAAAGCAAAAAGATTGACCACAACTACTAAAAACTTCCCGATATTGTCTCTCGAAATTTGTGTGAATTTATTTCTACTAACGAAGTTACTTCTTTTAGTGCAGAAACACCGGTCATGTGGTCCCCCGCTCTGATGGAGTGATTTGGCACAGATGAGCACCTCCGTTCAATGAATTCGAGTACCAAGACTCGCCGCGGGGTAAGACCAAGTCCCTTGACTTGACGCTGACTTCTGTTCCAACAAAGCCGAGTTCCTACACTAGCAAGAAGTCAGGTTCCTAGACCCGCTGCGGGGTATGGCTGAGTTTCTAGACTTGGTACCTATCCCTCGTCCAACAAAGCCGAGTCCCTACACTCATAAGAAGGCGGGTCCTTTGACTCGCTGTGGGGTAAGGTCAAGTCTCCAGACTTGGTACCGACCCCCGTCTAACAAAGTTGAGTCTATACACTCGTAAGAAGACGGGTCCCTTGACTAGATGCGGGGTAAGACCAAGTCCTTGGAAGGAACCGACCCCTGTCTAACAAAGTCAAGTCCCTACACTCGCAAGAAGACAGGTCCTTTGACTCGCTGCGGGGTAAGACCAAGTCCCTAGACTTGGTACCGACCCCACTTCCAACAAAGCTGAGTCCCTACACTTCCAAGAAGATGGGTCCCTTGGACTAGCTGCTGGATAAGGCCAAGTCCTCGGACTTGGTACCGACCCCCTGTCCAACAAATCCGAGTCCCTACACTCTCAAGAAGACGTGTCCCTTGACTGGCTGCGGGGTAAGGCCAAGTCCCCGGACTTGGTACCGACCCCTGTCCAACAAAGTCGAGTTCCTACACTCGCAAGAAGAAGGGTCTCTTGATTCGTTGCAGGGTAAGGCCAAGTCCCTAGACTTGTTGCCGACCTCCCGTCCTGCAAAATCTAGTCTTTACACTTGCAAGAAGACGGGTCTCTTAACTCGCTGCGAGGTAAGGCCAAGTCTCTAGACTTGCTGACCCCCTGTCCAAGACAATTTGAGTCCCTAGACTTGTGCTGAGTGTCATGCTCGAGTCATAACTGCTGCCTTACCTTCGGGAACGAGCTTACGGAGTTAACGGGCCTCCGAGCTCTAACCGCCTTGCGTGGGTTACCTTCAGGAATAAGTTGATGGGCTCGCTAACCGTCGACGGTGGACCCAGGGGGTCAACGGGCCCTCGGACCACTTAGCATGGGTAACTTCACACAAACTCCAACACTAACAATAAAACAAAGGCCACAAACGAACATACACCTTACAAATAACAACAAACATTCGAGCTCCGTGCTTGCCCCATACGAAATCGAGCCAGCCTCCCGCCGCATCCGAGCTTCGCGCTTGCACCTTACGTGGTCGAGCCAATCTCCCACCACACCCAAGCTTCTCGCTCGCATCATATGCAGTCGACTACGCCCCCGCCTGAATTTCTCCCCTATAGGCATTTATTACTTAACACAAGCAGATTAATTTGTTGACGACTCTATGCTGCATATTTTATCCTAAAGATTCTCAAGTTCCTTATTGGATAAGTTGTCCTTAAGAATCGCAGGGTATTGTGAGGGGGTAAAAGTAATGAAGCCTAAAGACAAGGCCTGACCCACCAGGCCATTACTAGAGGACAAAAGGAGGGGTTCAGATGGCAGGTGAAGGTGTCGGGGGGGGGGGGGGCATAGGGCCATGGTGTCAGGGGGTAGGCGCCATGGGGTTAGGGAGTGTAGTGGACTGCCAGGGGGTCAGGAAGCATGGGGCTGTCAGGGGGGCTAGACACGCAAAGGCTTGGCCTTATCAATGTAGGGGCACATGCGAGAAAGGGAAATCGGATAAATAGGAGGGTCTGGATGACTGCCGAGAAGGGGCTTTTCTCTTCTTCTTCAGTTCTTCTTCCTCCTCCTTTGACTTCTTCTTCGACTTGGGAATAGAGAGTTCCAATGAAAGCTTTCTCTCTGGTAGATTTATTTTCAGGATCACCATTGTATAAAGAGATATGAGAGACCATGAGAGATTGTAAATAAGAATATTATAGTAGATTTCTCCTTCCCAAACGCTCGCGGACTTAGGCATTATGCCTAACCACGTAAACCCATGTGTTTATCTCTTTATTTTCTCTGCACTTATGTTTTCCATCCACCACCATAGACGTACATATAGCTACCGTACAACAGTACTGGAACACTGCCGGGGGCTCCATACAACACTGATTGAGGCCCAAGTCGCTCCAGTGGGCTGTGAATGACTCTTTCTCTCATTCCGGCCTGTTGCGCAATTTTTACGGCATCAACAATTGTAATGTTGTAGGATATGTTTGTCATAACTCATATTACTGTAGATTTTTTAAAATATTTTCCTGGTAATATAATTCAAAGACTACGTAGCTGGGATGAGAATTAAAAACCTGTAATCTATAATCTGATCATACTTAAGAAGTTAGGACTTGCACACTCTAAGACTGTATCTAACATTACTAAAAAATCAATCTACATGTAATTTAAATGGAGGTCGTTAATGCATTTTAAATAGAGGTTGTTGATACAATATTAATGAGTGTCCATTCTGACATGAGACATATGTTATAAAACCAAACCTTACACTATCCAATCCCAAGTCTTCACATAAAAAAAAAAAAAAAAAATCTCACTAATCTTAGAAAAAGTCTACATCACGCATGATTATTTTTTACATTTTAATTTTTTAAAATCTCTAATCCTTATATAAATTCTAAATACTAAGATTCAAACCCTAACTCTTACTATTTAAATACTAATCTCCTAAAAATCTCAAACCTTAATTCATTTTAGGACCAGGACCAATCACTACCACTCCTGCCTCCATCCTCAGAGACGACTAGACTTTACTCTAGCATACATATGGTAGAAAACCATCCCTCAATCCTAAAAGGTGGCCTTAATGATAATTGATATTTGCAGTTATATGGTGTATTTTTTTTAAAAAAATGAATAAATATGAGATCAAGATGAAAAATTAATTTTTTAATAGTAGACCATGCTATTTTTTAAAAAAAGTGCACAACACTTACATAATCCATAACTATATGTAGTATTACTAGACCTCAATTGTCATCTTTTTTTTTTTTTTTGATAATAATGAACCAAATTCCATTAATTAAAAGAGGACATACAAAATTGACTTAAAAACAAGCCAGTTAAAAACATTAATAGCTTCCCAGCATACTTTCGTGACTGACATGGTCTAATCCAAACAGCAGATCTCTAAAAACCTAAGTCTAAGAGATAGCACAACTCTGTACACGACAGAGTTAACAGTAACTGGGTGAAAAAAAACCTCATATCCCGACTAAGTGGAGTAGGGTGCACCAACCCCACCATAAGCACCGCCTAAGCCCGGGAGAGGGGGGGACCACTCCATTCGGACTAAGAATACACTATGTTTTGGATTTTTATTTTTCTGAAAAGTAAAGACAGGACACAAAATAAAATACAATGGGAAACCACTGCGAAAACAAGAAAATAGTGCTCCAAGAGACTGCTGTGGCGCGTGCAGTACACGCACCACTTTGGGAGGAAAACCGATAGTTGATCTTGGAAGTTTCAGACTCACAGATCCTAGAAACGCCGTGCGTGGCATTGGCAGGGGGCTTTCTGGTGGCGCGTGAGAGCCACGAGCCGAACGTCTCTAAGAACTTCAAACCGCGTGTGCGGGCTATTCGCCGCTCAGTTTGGCGCCGCATTCGGTGGTCTTGAAGATCAGTGGTTGGGCAATACCATGGAGGGGCGCGTATTGGTCTATAGTCGTTGGAAAGTTTCAAATTTACGATTCTCCCTTATTTGACTTGAAAAAATACAAACACACAAAACATAGTACTATACAGAGGGGGAGGGAAGGGGGAGAGAGGGTGAAGGGAGCCAAAGCTCCCACCTCCTCTAGCCGGCTCTATAGCGAAAGTTTAAAAAGAAGGGATAACATTTTGGTCTAGAGAGAAGGAGGCCAGGTCGAAGAATCAAACCTCATTTGTCATCTACATCGTAGATATGCATTGATGTATGGTATTTGGCAGCATGCATGTTTAAGATGGAATCATATATACTAGAATAATTAATGTAGATGGCAATTGGCGTGGACTTATCATGTGCCTAATTTGGACCTATATAGCTAACCTTTTTGGAAGATGCGCACCAGAACTAGGAACGTGCGGTTCATGCGATATTCTGGAACGTGCGGTTCATGCGATATTCTGTATACATCAGTACGTACTATATATGATGAGTTGGATTTAATAATATATATGCATGAAGCTTATTTAACATGAAAGTCGAGCTAGCGGCCTACATGAGATGATGATATATGGAAATTTAAAATAACACCTATTGATACCAAGAAAATTATTTAATTTCAGACATATAATTCTTATTATGAAATAATTATATTTTAGGAGTTGAATAGGATCGATGCACAAGATCAATCATCAAATTGAGTGTTTAATTGCAGCTTGAAGCTGCTAGCAATATTTCAGAGGAAAATTAACAAAAACTAGAATATTATAAGGAAAAATTAATTAAGAGGTTAGATTAATAGGTACTGTCCATACATACCTGACTACATATATATATATATATATATCTATATATATACACATATATAATTTGTAAGTGTCAAACTTTGATACCTTAATTTCTCTTTATTATTAAATCAAGAAATTCTATATGAAAGTCTTACACAACATACCTCTACTTAATTAAAATGTGATTTGTCGTTTTTATCATTCTATCGTAATGTATTTAAATATGTGTATGTTTAAGAAGAATGACAAAAATAATAAATCACATGTTGGTTAAGTGGAAATGTATGGTGTAAGATTTATTTGTAGCATTTCTCTATTAAACCATCCAAAATGGATATTCACTCCAACCAGAGCTGATTTTTTTTTTAATTTTTAATTTTAAAAATATTAATTTTAATTTTTTGTTCTCTTACCAAATATATGGTTTAGAGATTATGAGTAGAATAACTTAATTAGTCTAAAAAGAATAAAATAAAATAAAATAATTATGATGTGTAGTGTGTAAGGATGATGAGCAGCAAAACTCCACTAAAAAAATATAACTTTGTCTAATAATTAGAAGGGACACCCTAGTAATTGGGGCCTTAGGAACGATATAGAATTATTCATCCGGGTTCCGGTTGATAAGAATGTGGCCCTACATTATTAATGTGTCCTAGTTGAATTATGATTGTCTACCCTTTTAAGTCTAATATTTCCAAGATACATACGATATATGTGATTAACTAGTGGCCTGAACCTTAGCATTAAACCAACTTTTTATACTCTCAAATAAAGCATTGACAACATAATTTAATTTATAAGACTCAAATTTTAAAATTTATATTTCAAATTAAATTATACTATATAGATAGTTAGTGTATAGTGTAAATGCTTTTAAATATAACTTGATCTATATATGCATAAAAATTAATATACGTACGTAATATATTAAAAGAAATTGAAAATATTGCATTATTAGAAAATCGACATTGAGTTTGACCCGTTTGGAGATGACCTACTTCCCGGCTCCACGATAGAAACGATTTCTTTGAGATGGAAATTTTCTTTAAAGAAAATAATTTCTGTCATAGTACTAATATATAATACTGTCCCCCAATGCCCATCTACCTATTTGTCGGATTCTGGGAATGCACGTGCCTACCAAACCTTTACAAGGAATCGAAAATATCAACTTGATGCGGACAACAAACTCTTTATCTAACCTTCTTCTTTCATTCAGCAGTACGGAACTAATTCTCAATTATTTTAATAATATAAAAAAATTACGATAGAGATATTTTAGAGATAATAATAGAAAAAATATAAACAACTATCCCTCTGATGATAGAAGTATTGATAGCGTTGCTAGTATCTAACATGACTTCTACTCAGAATCAAATAATTATAAAAGGAGATGCTCAATCGGTATTTATATTTATAAAGAATCTAGATCCCACTCTTTTTTAGAATACGTCAACTATTATTGGAGACATTCTTCTTAACTTTCGACATTATCAATATTAGAAATTTATTAAAATTTATCGATCTCAAAATCGATGTGCGCACTCAGTAGCGTAACAGGCATCTACTAATTATGTTTTTGGAAGCTTACTTGAGATAATATTTCTAGTTACTTCTTATATATTGATAGTAGAAAGGATTCATCTTAAATTTTTCTACTTTATATATATATATATATTTATAAAATGCTTGAAAAAAAAAAAATTCTTTCGGCCGTTTGTCAAAGTTGTAATTACATATGATGATCATAATGATATATCCTTCATTTTCACGTGCTCCTGAAAATAAATCAAGTACTAATTCAAGCAATATTAACGTATACGGTGAACTGTCAAGACGTTTTCATTACCAAACAAGTAGTACTCATGAGTACTGTATCTACGTACTAGCTAGTACCATATTCCCAATTTAATTAAAAATGATTAGAATTAATCTCGACCTCTAATGATCCACATCGAAGATTAAATGGATAATTTCCTTAATACACTCGCAGCTTATTCTAGGAGGAAGTAACAACTAGCTATAGCTAGCTACTTGTCTCTTTTTTTTTTTTTTTTATTATTATTATTATTATTTTAATCAAGAATGCGTAATTATATTAAAAGGAATTGGAATACAACTACAAGCGTGTTCAAAGTGGATCATTTTCATTGTCAACAAAAACAAAATATCTAATAAAATTATATAGGGATATGTTTCTAAATATTAGATTGGTTGCTGTGTTCATTACGATGCGCACATCCATTTTAAGATTAATAAATTTTAATTATTTTTCATATCTGGTTATAACAAAAGATTTGCTGAATGTCTTTATAATAGGAGAGATTTGTCAGTACAGGGTCGAATCTGTGCTTTCAATGGCGTTGATGATTGATTGAGCATTGCTCGGAGTAGCTATTGCTAGCTACATGTCAAAATAATATTCCTGCATGTTTTAAGTTTTTCTTTTTTCTTTTTTGCTTAAGTTTTTCTTTTTTCTTTTTTGCTTCAACCAGCTAGCTAGCTAGAAAAAGATCGGACGTTGACGATAGATTGAGCGTTACTTTCAATTATTGCTCGGAGTAGCTATAGCTAGCTACTTGTCAAAATAATATTCCTGCATGGTTTCTATTTTGGGTTTCTTCGAATTTAAAAGCTTATTTTCTTCGTTTTTGAGAAAATGGATGAAATATGTCACAACTTTGGTGTCAATGAGATCAAGTCAGAACTCGTCTAGATATATATAAGAGTTTGATCTTTTCTGAGTCGGCTTCGTAAAAATAGATCAACGTTAAGTCATCTGGTATCTAAAATTTATCTTAGTTGTGAAAATAATTGGTCATTGAAATATTATATAGAGTGAGAATTTTTCATTTTCAACAATGTGAAATTTCATATCACATGTACCCTTATCACTCAATATGGAGGTCAGTTCGTCACAAGTGACACGGCTCAAGTTCCGTATTTTTAGTTGTAATAGGCTCTAATACCATTTGCTCCAATGAAAGCATAAATTATGTTTGGGTCTATACTCTAAAACGACTAGTTTTTTTTTTAAAGAATAACCTGTATGTTATAATCATGAATCAACAGAATTACAAAATTTATCAATTTCTACAAGTTTCTTAGGCTACGTTTGGGTGTTCAACTACTTTAAGATACTCTTGATGGTTCTTGTACGGATGAGAAGTATTTTACATCCAAATGTTCTTCGCACCCTATTCTCGTACGGCCCAGAGACTTCTCTCTCCCTCCCTCTCTCTTTGCAGTCTTCGCTCTCCTTCTCTCTCTCTTTGCACGCACCCTTCTCCCTCCCTCTCTCTTCGCACTCTTCGCTCTCCCTCTCTCTCTCTTCGCACGCACCCTTCTCCCTCTCTCTCTCTTCGCACCCTTCACACACATTCTTCCCCAAAAACAGCTAGAGGTGTCGACGGAGAGGTTGAAGGGAGAGGGTAGTTTGCGTGTGTGCGACGGAGAGGGAGATGGAAATGGGTTTCACCCATTTCGGTTGGGTTACTGCAGGGGACGTAACGCTGCGCGTGGGGGAGATTGGTGTTGGCTGGGGGAGTCGCCGGCGTGAGGGGGAGTCGTCGGTGGTGGCGGTGAGAAGGGGTGGCGCACGGGGGCGCTTGGCTGGGCTCAAAACCCATTTCGGGTGTGGGGTGAATCGGGCCAGAGGAGAGAGAGAAAATGAGAAAAGAAAAAAAATTTCACTATAATATTTATCACTGATATATATATATAAAAAAATTCACTATAATATTTATCACTAATATATATATATATAAATAAAATTACTATAATATTTATCACTATTATATATAAAAATAAAATTATTATAATATTTATCACTATTATATATAAATTAAAAATAAACTCATTAAAATATTTATCACTATTATATATAAAAATAAAATCACTATAATATTTATTACTAAAAATAAAATAACTATAATATTTATGGGACCCACACCTTTTTCCACTACCTATTCAAAAGTCAACAACTCAACATACTTCACACATCCAAACAACTCAAAATACTCTCAATGGGACCCACAAACTCACTCCAATCTCTACTCATAACTATTCACAAACATTCTCAACACTTCTTAGGTATTCTCACTACTCAAACGTACCCTTAATCTCTTGAGGATAGTCCTCCATCCACACTATCTCTTCATTTACATGTAAAGCACTTTTAGCAAGACTTTGTGCAACACTATTACATATCCTATTCACGTACCCAACCCTCCAATGTCTTCTGTTAGTCAAAACCACCTTCAATTTTTCTATCAGTTAACCACCCACGAGGCTTTAGCCTTGTTAACTGCTTGAATCACAGTTAAGGCATCCCCTTCCGACTGCACCATTTCAAAATTTAATTCATTACACAACTTCATAGCCCTCCAAAGGGCATAGATTTTTGCCATAACAGGATCTGTAACATTTAGCTAGGGACAACACAAAGTAACGAATACTTCTCCACACTTATCCCAAATAATCACCCCAATCCCACCTCTGTTCTCATCAATCTTTAGAGTTGCATCCCAATTGACCTTGATTGTCTCCCCAATAGGTGGTTTCCAACGGGTAATCCTACTGTTTTGAGTCCCAAACCTCTGGCCACTTCCCTGCTTGCTTTGAGCTTGCTGGAAATCACTCAACATCTCTGCTGCTAGATTAAAAACTTCATTTGGACCCTCAAACTTGTTCTCAAAAAACACTCCATTCCTTCTTAGCCACACCCTTCTCAGAACCACAACTATCACCTCCAATTGGTCTTGAGAAAGCTTTGAGGTCCATTCTGTCCATAGATCAAACATATCCTTCTCACAACTAGACCACTTTTGCACTGGACTCCTCTCACAAGCCCACACATCACTAGCCCCACTGCAACTCCACAAGGCATGACAAACTGATTCCTCAGCTAGCTTGCAAACTGGGCATAAGGCTTCTCCTAGAACTTTCCTCCTCATCAGATTTCTTTTTGTTGGAAGGCAATTGGTAATGGCTTTCCAAACAAAAACTTTTGCAACCCCTGGAATATTTAGCCTTCATAATTTCCTCCAAGCCTTCTTAACCTCTTCCGATGCCTCCCCTTTACCCCTTTTTCTTTTACTCATTTAAGCATGATAGGCAGATTTAACACTAAACAACTCATCCTTTGAATAAGCCCATATTTGCTTATCTGGGAGCCCGGCAATACTGACAGGTAATCTACAAATTATATTTGCTTCATCAACATTAAAAACTTGCCTCACTAACTCTTCATTCCGCCTTTTCTTCTCAATAATCAGATCCTCCACTCTTGCCTCAGCATTTAGGATGTTCACAGGAGATTGAACTTTAAAAGTTACTGCCGTAGGAATCCACCTATCTTCCCAAATTTTGATATTCTTCCCATCGCCTACTCTCCAAACCAAACCATTATTTAGTAATTCCATAGCACCCCATAGGCTTCTCCAAACAGCAGAAGGCTTAGACCCCACAGAAGCTTGCAAGATCATAGAATTTCAAAAATACTTATCCTTTAGAACTACTGCAGCCATAGATTGAGAGTTTGACACCACCCTCCAACACTGCTTAGCAAGTAGAGCCTTATTAAAAGCATCCAATTCCCTAAACCCCAAACCTCCAACAGCTTTTGACATTCCCATTTTTGCCCAACTCCTCCACTAGATTCTATGATCCCTTTGCTTAGATCCTTACAAGAACTTAGCCATTTGCGATGCTATCTCTTGACACAGCTTCAAAGGCAACTTAAAAACACTCATGTAATACGTGGGAATAGCTTGGATGACTGCCTTGAGAAGAACTTCTTTTCCTGAGGGTGACAAAAATTGATTTTTCCAGTTACTCAACTTTTTCCATACTCTATCTTTGATGTTACTAAAAGATTGATATTTAGATCTACTAACCATAATTGGCAACCCTAAATATTTCTCACAATTGCTTTGCACTCTTGCCCCACAGTCCTTCACAATATCCTCAGAAGCAACAGTAGGACTAAAAAGGATAGTTGTCTTATGCTTATTCAAGCTTTGCCCTGATGCCTTCTCATACATCTCCAGTATCCCACTGATTTCATCCATTCATTCCATGAAGCTTTCCCAAAAATCATACAATCATCAGCAAATAGGAGATGAGTCAATTTCAACCCCCATCGAGCCACTAAAACCCCTTTAATCTCACCTCTCCTCTTAGCCTGTTCAAGCAGTGCACTTAACCCCTCTGCATAAATCAGAAAAAGATAAGGAGATAATGGATCTCCTTGTCTTAATCCTCTAGTTGGATTAATAGAATCTCCTGGCTTTCCATTTACAAGAACAACATATGAAATTGATGAAATGCACCTCATAATCAACCCAATCCACCTAGCTCCAAATCCCAGTTTTTCCATGACAGCCTTCAGATACCCCCATTCCACCCTATCACAGGCCTTCGAAATGTCAAGTTTTACTACCATGCTTCCCACTCTTCCTCTTTGTTTACACTTCATCGAATGCAACATCTCATATGCTGCAATTACATTATCAGAGATCAACCTCCCAGGAATAAATGCACTTTGGCATTTAGAAATAACCTCATCCAGCACCCTTTTCAGTCTATTAGCTAAAGTCTTTGCAATAATTTTATAAACAAAATTGCAAAGACTTATAGGCCTATATGCATTCACACTTTTAGGCTCACTTACTTTAGGAATCAGAGCTACATAGGTTTTGTTAATGGCATCAAGCAAATTATCACCATTCAGAAAACCCAACACTGCTTTACACACATCATCCCCTACTATATGCCAGAAAGATTGAAAGAAACATGCCCCATAACCATCAGGTCCTAGGGCCTTTAAAGCAACCATCATTCTCAAAGCCTCCTCTACCTCCTCCTTTTGAAAATATTTCTCTAGAAACTCATTCATATACACTGTTACCCTTGGCTCCACAGCCTTAATACACTCCTGAATGACTTGACAAGAAGGATTGGCACTAGTGTAAATCATAGAAAAATGATCTCTAAAAGTAGCAGCAACATCTTCCTCATTTTCCTTCAGTACTCCCTGCCCATCCCTGATAGACACAATCTTATTCCTTTTCTTCCTCTGATTTACACACTCATGAAAATATCTAGTATTTTTATCCCCAAAGTTATACCAGTTTCTCTTTGCACGTTGCTTCCACATCACATCTTCTTGCTCCAATAACACCCCAACCTTATCTTGCAAAGCCTTCAACTCCTCCATATTTTCTTGACATAGATTTTCTTGAATTTTTTTTATTCTGCATGTTATCTACTTAATCTCTCTCCCTCTTCCCTTATCACTTACTTTAAAGAATGAAGACAAGGAACCACTGCAAATCTTGAGTCTGGACTAAACACTTTGAAAAGGTTCTGCAATAGGCTACCCCTTCCCCTATCCTCTTCTAATGACATCTTCACAATCCTCCTGTTTAATCCAACAAGCTTCAAATCTGAAAGGAAAATGTTTTTTCAACCTGCTTTGCTCACCTTCATCCATAGATAACAATATGGGCAAATGGTCTGAACACCTTCCACTCAAAGCCTCTACTCTCATTTCTTTGAAAAGAGACGTACATTTATCATTAACCACAAACCTATCAACCTCTCTTTTGTAAATGACTGGTCAGAATGCTTATTAGACCAAGTAAAACCATTGCCAGAACAGCCAAGGTCCCCAAGTCCACAATCCTCCAACACCTCTCTAAACAAATTTATTTGACTCCCAGCCCTTCTCTTACCCCCTATCTTTTCCTCCTGTCACAATATTTCATTAAAATCCCCCCTTACACCCCAAGCAGCATCATTTAAGGACTTTAACTTTCTTAATAAATCCCAAGAAAGATATCTCCTACTTGTCTCAGAATTACTATAAAAACTAGTAAAAGTCCAATCTCTTTCCCTTTTATCCTCTTTAACAAGAACACTAATATGCCAATTTGAGTAATTAATCACCTCCACTCCACTGCCCTCTTTCCAGAACATCACAGGACCTCCTTTCCTCCCAACAGAATCCACAACCAGGCAACCCTCCATACCTAGTCTTCTTTGCAATCCTGCAATTTTATGAGCTCTAGCCTTTATTTCACAAACAAAAACCAGAGCAGGCCTCTTCTCTTTAACCATATGGCTAAGGTCCTGAACTGTCCGAGGGTTGCCAAGCCCTCGGCAGTTTCAACATAAGATTTTCATAATGCCAGGTGGTGCTGCTCAGCAGCCGCCACCCCCTAGCCTGTCCTCATCACAGACCAAAAATTTATTACCTCTCATCCTCTTCCCATCCATCATCATTTCACAATCATCTTCCCCATGTTCATAGTTTCTTTTCAAAGCAAAAAGAGAACTAGAAAGCTTACCTACCTCAGGCTTAGCTCGAGCCCTTCTCTTCCATCTCGAGGATCTCTTGCTTTCTTGAACTTCTTCCTCTACATTTGGACTTTTTCTTTCCAGCTGCACCTTGCTTTCAGAACCAACCTTCTAACCATCATTTTCACAGTCAAATACATCTAACATTTCTTTGCTCACCACGTGCAATGTAACAGCAGATTGTAACTCCAAACCACTACTCAATTCCTCCCCTTCATTTACAACTTCATTTTCCATTCCTCCCCTTTTAAACACTTCTCCCTTATCCTCATTATCATCATTAGTCCCTGACTTTTCCTTCTTCTCTTCATTAAACTCACTCTCTCTTTGATTCATGCCTTTTGCATTACCTCTCCTAGTTTGAGGTGTAGCTCTCAGCCAAGCACCATACTGACCAGAATTCCCTTCCCCTTCCTTACATCCATCATTCTCATGCATTATCCTTCCACAATTAAAGCAAATCCTAGGTAGTTTCTCATACTGGAATGGCACCCAGCTAGATCTTCCCTTCACAATAATGGTTCTTCCACAAGCTAAAGGCCTTCTTAAATCACACTCCAACTTCACCCTCAAACACCTCCCCCAAGCCACACCATCCTCTTGTACATCTACCTCCCTAACCTCCCCCAAAGATCTTCCAATAACCTCCCCCATTTTCTTATTCATATAGCTCAAAGGTAAATTCAGTATTTGCACCCATAGACAAGCGTGATCAAAATCAAGTTGACTAGGCTACGTTTCACCATCAAAATCCTTAAAAACAAACAGAAGATTATCAAACAGCCACGGACAACCATTGAGAACTCTCACCTTATCTCTTCGATTGACAAAAGAAATAACAAAGCAATTATTCCCAATATCAAGAAATTCTAATGGTTTACCAACCTTCCACACCTTCTCCATCATTAATCTGACAATATTCCTTCCAATCCTACGATCCGAAATCACTTTCCCAACCAAACTTCTTTCGCCCTTCGATTCGATCAACCCTAGTACATCCTGTTGAATTTAAACCGGACACTCCTCCTCATTGTTCAACTTCAACCTCCTCCACACATCCTCCATTTCTTCCATCGCACTCATCTGCTTACTATGCAAGCAAAGAGATCATCTCTTCCTCAATTGAGGAAGATGACTAACGACTTCACCTCTATTGCTTTCCAAAAACGGAAAGCAGTTGAGAGAATACAACCCACCTCTAAAACGACTAGTTAATAATATAATTAGAGGCCCATTAAAACTATTACAAAGAGTAAGAATTTCTAATTTCCAATCAATATGACACCACATATCCTTGTGAGGGTATCACAACAATAATTGTCCATATATTTAAGTAAACAATAACTTAGTCATCTAATTTTTAAAGTTATTTTCCCTCTCCCTCTTGCCAAAGTACTGTAACAATTTTCGCTGCACCTTTGTTCACAATTTCTAAGTTCTTTGTATATTTTGATTTCTAAATTGTTGAATAAAGCATGAAACTGATTTTGTACATATTTTGATACTTTGTATTTGAGAATAAAGTTAATCTCGATTTCCGATAGGTTTTATTTATTTTGATACATACGTTGTTTGAGATTGTGAAAATGAAGATAATAAATTATTTAAAAAAAATTAAAATACAATTATAAAGTACAAAAAAAAATATATTATTATTATAAAGAGTAAGAAGACTAATCTAATGTGAGGTTTAATTTTTGAATGAGTAGTCAAAAGCCAACAAATGGCATATTAACCAAACTTTATCTAAGAATTTAATTAAACCAATGCTATTGCTATTACAAATTAATCTTGTTTAACCCTTGATGAAATAAAACAAAATTATGATAATTGAAAAATATTATAAATATTTTATCTCTTGACAATAAGGTAGATTTGAAATTAGAAAAATGAAAATGAGATTTAAAATTATCGTATTATATATCCGATTGATTAAATTTCTGTTCATTTTAATAATTAGATTTTGAAAAATACTATAGAAAAGTCTTACACTATATGTCTTTATATAATTAATATGTGACCACACATTTTTATTTTGTAATTTGTAATTTTTATTTTATTTAAATATATATATTTAAATATTAAGATAAAATATAAAAAATATAAATTAAAGATTGATTAAATAGAAATGTGTAAAACTTCTGTACTTGCGTCGGTAAGTCCAAAGCCAAATCAATTTTTAAGTAGGACCCAATTGAAAAGGCCAAAAAGAAAACAGTAAAAGAGAACCATAAAAACGACAGTATATCTCATCCCACCGACAGTATATCGAATCAATTTTTGGCATTGATCTGTCTGTCGTTCTTCAACGGCAAATGACATCTGATTCTGAGATCTGCATGCACGCACAGTGTTGCCTGTGTTTCCTTTCCGCGCAATAATTCCCAATGGTCAAAGGCCCAAAAGTTTAATAATTTTTAAATAGTTAATAATTTACTTTGATTACATATTTTTACTTAATAATTTTATTTATTTTATACTCATGTTTTGGCTTAATAACAAAATCCCGAATGGCCAAAGGCCCAAAAGTAATCCTTTTTCTTTTTTAATTGAACTCAACAGGTGGAAGTTTGGAACTCAACTATTACTATTTATTTTGTTTAAGTAAAATTTTGAAAAGAAAATGTTTATACGTCACTTGAGTTTATTTTTTTATTTTAATCGTTCATGTATTTAAATATATTTTTTTAATTTTAATGTATTTAATAATTAAAAAATAATTTTTAATCTATTAATATATATTTTATTTTTTAAAAATATTTAAAAAATATAAAAAATAAAAATAAAAAAACAACTTTATGCTAACGTGTACAGCACAACTTATCCCAAAAACCAGCTCAAGAGTTGGACCAATAATATCTCTCGGTAAGTTTGGAGAGTGAGATATAAATTTTTATAAAATTTTAAAATATTATTTTAAAATATTATTATTATTTTAAGATTTAAAAAATTAAATTATTTATTATATTTTATATAAAAATTTAAACAAATTATAAGTACAATGGGATGAAATAAAAATTTTATATTTCATACAATTTCCTTTTTTAAAAAAAAAAAATCTTCTGAATTATTGTGCTGGCTGAATTATTTTTTATTTTTAAATCCCCTAACTCTCTCTCCTCTCCTGATAAATTCCTACATGTGATCTCAATTATGAATTCCTATGGGAAAATGGAGAAAGTCCGTCCGTTGCATGACTGACCGACAAAAATTGTGACCAAGAAATCTCGTACTGTAAATTTTTGCACATTGTGGGCTCGGAGTACAATCACGTTTAATCTAATTTGATCTCATCTAATTTTAATTAAAACTATTATTATTATTCACAGATTATTTCAAATAATAATGTTCAAGCGAAATAGCTGGCGCTAACAATAATGCATGGTACGTACTGGGCCCATGCAGACCACAAATCAAACGAAATAGAGATTTATCCCATCAACGTACATGTGATGTTTTGTGGCTGCTTGAGTGTATTGTAACAAGGACTCGTTTGTTTTTAAAAATAAAATGAGTTAAAATTAAAGTTAAAATTAAAAAATTAAAAAAATATTGTTAGAATAATTTTTTATATTATTTTTATTTTTAAATTTAAAAAAGTTGAATTATTTATTTTATTTTATGTGGAGATTTAGAAAAGTTATAATGATAAGATAAGAGGTTTTTAAAATTTTTAAAATTTAAAATTTTAGTCTTAAAAGTAAATCAAACCTCAAATAGAATTCATCACCTATTTAATTTTAGTTCAGTCAAGATGTACAAGTAGCTGACCATGTTTTATCACTTTGCAAAGTTTTTAATGAGGTGCGAACTGCAACAATACGGGAGATGCATAAGGTTTCTAAATGGCAAGTACCACCAAACGGGTTTCTCAGAGTAAATGTCAATGGTGTAGTGTTTGTTGACTTGAGGAGAGCAAAAAGTTAGAATTGTCCTAAGAGATATGAGTGGAGGAATTGTGATGGCTGCTAGTAAAAATAAAGAGGACGTGGATGGGGCAACCGCTATAGAATCCATTGCTGTATTGAGAGGCCTACAACTATGCCTCCCACTTGGTATCCCTAAATTAATCATTGAATGTGATTGTCTGAATGTGGTATAGGAGTTGCAATCAACAAAAGAATCATGGGCTGGTGCTGGTAATTTGATCAATGAAGCCAAGGTTTTAATGGGGCGTTTCTAGGAAGTCCAAGTTCAACATGTTAGTCGGAGTGGGAATGGAGTTGCTCACTCTTTAGCTAGATATGCGTGGAACATTGTTGATATTAACGTTTGGTGGGAGTAGATCCCTTCTTTTGTTAGTCATGCACTATGATTTGATACCAACTGATGTAATGTTGCTATTTTAATGAAGTTCTATTTCTCAAAAAAGAGTTCAGTCAAGATCGTCAAGTTTTGTTACCTCCGCATCATTATTATTTTATTTATTATTATTATTATTATTTATACATTGGATCTTATGCCATCAGACCCTATAATCTATGTGGATCTTATGCCATCAGACCCTTCCATTACCTCTTCATTATAAATTCAGTACCGTTCTTATATCATTTCATCCTCATCAAGGATTGGAATATAGTTATAGTTTTTTCTTCCACTTTTTAATACTCTTTGGTGGAAAAAACCGAACAACTATTTCTTTCTCCTGTACTCAAGATGAGTAGCCTCAATTTTGAACATGAACTAAACCTGCATACTTCTTCCCATAACTCAAATCTGCTAGATCCCGAGGAGTTTAGGCGGCAAGGCCACATGATCATAGACTTCCTTGCTGATTACTATGCAGATATCGAGAAATATCCAGTCCTAAGCCAAGTGGAACCAGGATATCTCCATAAACGCTTGCCAAAGTCCACCCCGCATGATCCAGAACCCATCAAAACCATTCTCCAAGACGTGCAAGACCATATTGTACCTGGTATAACGCATTGGCAAAGCCCTAACTTCTTTGCCTACTTCCAATGCACAAGTAGCATAGCAGGGTTTCTCGGTGAGATGCTTTGCACTGGATTCAATGTGGTCGGATTCAACTGGATCGCATCCCCAGTTGCGACTGAACTGGAGACGATAGTCATGGATTGGCTTGGAGAGATGCTCAACCTGCCCAAGTCTTTTCTTTTTTCTGGCAATGGTGGCGGTGTGATACAAGGGACTACTTGTGAGGCCATTTTGTGCACATTGGTCGCTGCTAGGGATCAAATGCTCTGCCGAATAGGGAGAGAGAATGCGGGAAAGCTGGTGGTTTATGGGTCTGACCAAACACATAGCGCACTCCAAAAAGCAGACTCTCTGCGGTCCACAATTTGTGCAGATATAGAAGCAGGCCTAGTCCCATTGTACCTGTGTGCCAATGTGGGGACAACATCAACAACTGCAATTGATCCATTAGGGTCGTTATGTGATGTGGCAAAAGATTATGGCCTTTGGGTCCACGTTGATGCTGCTTATGCCGGGAGTGCTTGCATTTGTCCTGAGTTCCGGCAATTCATGGATGGCATTGAGGCCGCAAACTCACTCAGTCTCAATGCACATAAATGGCTCTTCACCCCTTTAGATTGTTGTTGCCTTTGGGTTAAAGATCCCAGCGCCTTGATAAAATCACTATCAACGAACCCCGAGTTCTTGAGAAATAAAGCCTCTGATTCAAAGCAAGTGGTCGACTATAAAGACTGGCAGATAACTCTAAGCCGAAGATTCCGAGCGTTAAAGTTATGGTTCGTGCTTAGAAGCTATGGAGTGGCTAACCTGAAGAACTTCATGAGAAGTCATGTTGAAATGGCCAAGCTTTTTGAAGGGCTTGTGGCAATGGACAAGAGGTTTGAGATTGTGGTCCCTAGGAATTTTGCCATGATCTGTTTCAGGGTTCTGCCATCAGCAATGGGTAGGGAAGCATATCAAAATTGTAAGGTGGTCGATAATGGTCAAAAGTTACTAAAAGAAGAGATCACTACTGCAAATGAGCTTAACCAGAAGTTATTGGAGTCCATGAACGCGTCAGGACGTGTTTACATGACTCATACCGTACTTGAAGATATGTATGTAATACGGTTTGCAGTTGGTGCAAGTCGGGTAGAGGAAAGGCACGTCATCATGGCTTGGAAAGTGGTACAGGAGCATGTGACTGCCATACTAAGCAACAACTAAAATGCTTAATTAGCCTGTCTAATTGCATGCCAGACAACGAGGTACCACTTGGTCATGTTCGACTACGTATAAGTAGAAAGAGATGAAGCAAATTATGATCTCTTGAATAAAATAAAATAAAAATTAAGCTATAGCCATTTATAATTACTGTATTTTCCGCTTTGTACGTGTTGGTGTTCAGGTTCCTTAATTTCGGGTTGTAATGAAAATAAATGAAGGTTGTCTATATAGTTTGAAAATAAATGAAAATAAAAGGGACATGATCAATTAATTACTCTAGTAGTAGATCACATGCATATCTTAAGATGGATCCAAGGGGTCGACGGACACCCTGACCACTTAAGCGCGAGTATTACAAACAAACAACAAAACGAGAATACCATTAGAAATTTACACTAAGGAGTAGAAAATCTACCACTACCAACAAACAACAAAATGAGAATACCAACAACAATTTACCCCAAGTAGGTAGAAAATCTATTACTACCAACCAAAGCAAAAACGAGTACAAAACTACAGACAGAAAACAAATCATGGAAATATGCACTATTCGTCGACAATAAACAATCTCTTGGGCAAACATTCACACAAATAAACAAACTCAAAATCAAGCTCCACGCTCACACCTAATGTGGTCGAGTGCATCTCCCCACCTATCTCTCCAAGTTGAGCCCCTCACTGCTTAGCATGAAACAAACAGAAAATCAAAGATAGAACAACAAACCAGGTTCTGAACGGGAAGCCAGTGACCAATTTTCTAAGTTTTTTTTGCAGATTATTGACTTGAAGATTCTCAAGGCCTTCTAAGGCTTCATAAGGGTGTGGAAACACCCATACACTAACTAGTATGGACCCTCAGCGGGGTAGAGGAAAACAAAAGCAAATAGACGCCCACGAGCCAGCAAGGCAAAAGGCAGGTACAGAGAATGCAAAGTATTTAATTTCCCATGTGCCAGTATAAAGAAAATTAACGGGTAACTAGAAGGGATATTTAAACCCCCACAATTTTAGCTAAGAGATAAAGTCAAAAAATGACTCAAACTCCTAAGAAAGAGATGACTCAGACTCCTAATAGGAGATAGACACAGACTCCTCTTAGGAGATAGACTTCTAAAAGGCAAAGGTTTCACAAGGTAAATTAGACTCTATCATTCAAAGGAAATAATTTCTATAAATAGCCTACAAGAGGTAACAAAAACTTAACTTGATTCGCTTGATCTCGATTTTTATATACTTATTCTCAAATTGCTATTGACTTAAGCATCAGAGTTTACACAGGACGACCAACGCCATCTCATCATTGTTGTAGGTGTCATCCGTGTGATTAGTGGTGTGAACACGTCCTTAACACTCCTGTTAGCTAGATTCCAGGCCCTCCCTCCCTCTTAAATAGACTTATTTTAATACATGTAAGTCCATTATTCGGGAATTATGATATTTAGTATTTTAATGAATACCTCTATTCATACGCTCTCTACACCACACACCATATACATGATATAATTTTTAGACTTCAAAACTAAACTTTGTCATAAACACCTACAAAGTCCTACATCATACCTAGAGAATAGTGTTAAATTCACCCATTGCAAAAAGAAAAAAAGACTTACAAACAAGGGAATAATGATCTCATGAAGTGATTAAAAAAACTATAATCTACTAATTCACCTTTTATGATGGGTCTCAAAATTTTTTTTTTCCTGAATGGAATGCACAATGTTCCACCTTTTTTTAAAGATCGTAAAGATGAGATTTAGCAAACATCAGAGGCTCTATATCATGTATAAATTAGTACAAGGTAGATTATCAAATTCTAGCCACCATTCTAATTACAATTTTCCGTTGAAAAGTTCTATATATTATAATTCATCCCAAGTGTATAGAGCACGAATCTTTAAATAATAATGTACATCACTGTCAATCTTTGCCCCAAATGGAAAGAGTATTAATTGTGTGCATATAGAATTGGAAAGATATAACAGAACATCCCAATCGAACATAAATTAATGAGGGCGAAGCAAAAAAAGGGAGAGTTAGAGGGGAAAAAAGAAGGAAAGAATCAAGGGGAGTTGGGCATGGATCGATCGCAAATTCCCGACTCTTTAAACATGGGCCACTGTCAACAATAGAAGAAAGATACAAACCAAAGCACACAAAAGATATATGCCTATATCCACTATTATATGTGTGTTTTTCTTCTTGTTTTCGTCCAACTAATCTCTATATAATAGTTACTGAGTAATGGGTAAAAAAATGGAGGTAAGATAGGGTACTCATAACCCAGAAGAAAATGCATGTAGGTGGGATCAAAACGATAGTGCAAATAAAATGAGTGACATAATCCACGCTAAGTCCATTCTTTTAAACACCTCATCCCAAAGAGTCCTGGCTACCTTGCAATGTAAAAATAAATGATTCACCGACTCACCCCCGCTTTTACACATGCAACACCAATCTGCAATGATTATCTTCGTCTTTCTCAGATTATCCGCGGTGAGAATTTTGCCCAAAGACACTGTCCACACAAAGAAAGAAGTTTTAGGTGGAGCCTTATGATGCCAAAGCCTTCTCCAAGGAAACTGTATCTTAGGAACTTGTGCGAGGACCTTATAGAAGGAGCGAACAGTGAATACCCCTTTCCCTGCAGGACTCCACCACAAATCATCTTCATGTTGGATATTTAGACGAACAGAATACAAGAGACTATAAAAATCTACAAAACTCCTCATCTCCTAATCCTGTGCAGCTCGGATGAAATTGATGTTCCAATGAATGCTCCTACCTGAGACTTCCATAACCTCTGCCACTGTGGCATCTTTGGCACTTACAATCAAGAAAAGAGAAGGAAACAGATCTTGTAAAGCACTGTTACTACACCAAGCATCCTTTCAAAATTTGATCTTGGAGCCTGTCCCCAATTGCAATCTAGTGTGTTGATGGAAGACCTCCCATCCTCTTCTAATATGTTTTCATAACCCCATTCCAAAGGCTCCTTTAACTTCTCTAGTACGCCATCCCTCCCATAAATCACCATATTTGCTCTCGATCACAGTCTTCCATAAAGCCTCTGGTTCCTTGGTATATCGCCACAACTATTTGCTAAGTAACGCCCGGTTAAACAACTTCAAATTTCTAATACCCAAACCACCATTGGAGATAGGACGGCACACCATATCCCACTTGACTAAATGGAATTTAAACTCATCTCCTAAGCCCCTCCATAGAAAATCTCTCTGTAGTTTCTCAAGTCAACCCGCCACACTTGCCGGTAAAGAGAATAATAATAAAAAGTAGGTGGGTAGGTTAGAAAGTGTACTTTTGATTAATGTAATCCGGCCCCCTTTCGACAAATACATTCTCTTCCACTCTGCCAGTCTCCTCTCTACTTTTTCAATCACTGTATTCCAAATCGAGCGTGGCCTTTATGCTGTACCCAACGGCAATCCCACATAAGTCATAGGAAGAGATGTTGTCTTTCATCAGCTATTGACACCAAGAAAATTATTTAATTTCAGACATATAATTCTTATTATGAAATAATTATATTTTAGGAGTTGAATAGGGTCGATGCACAAGATCAATCATCAAATTGAGTGTTTAATTGCAGCTTGAAGCTGCTAGCAATATTTCATAGGAAAACTAACAAAAACTAGAAAATTATAAGGAAAAATTAATTAAAAGGTTAGATTAATAGGAACTGTCCATACAAACCTGACTACATAAATATACATATATATATATATATACACACATATATAATTTGTAGTGCCAAACTTTGATACCTTAATTTCTCTTTATTATTAAATCAAGAAATTTTACATGGAAGTCTTATACAACATACCTCCACTTAATTAAGATGTGATTTGCCATTTTTGTCATTCTATCTTAATGCTTAAATATGTATATGTTTAAATAGAAGGATAAAAATAACAAATCACATATTGGTTAAGTGGAAATGTATGGTGTAAGACTTGTTTGTAGCATTTCTCTATTAAACTATCCAAAATGGATATTCACTCCAACCCGAGCTGATTTTTTTTTTTTTTTTTTTTTTTTTTTTTTTTTTTACTTTTTAATTTTAAAAATCTTAATTTTAATTTTTAATTTTTAATTTTTAATTTTTAATTTTTTTTGGTAGCCAAAAGGGGCTAACATCTGACTGAAATGTATATACGAATAAGGACGTGGGCGGAGGATCCCTCCAAATATAATTTTTTAATTTGGCCAGAAGGGGGCAACATCTCAAACATAAGTTTTAACTTTTAATTTTTTGTGACCAGAAGGCCGGGTAACTTCTCACACCACACATAATTTTTTAATCTTTTTAATTTTTTTCTCTTACCAAATATGTGGTGTATAGATTATGAGTAGAATAACTCAATTAGTCCAAGAAGAATAAAAAAAAAAATTATAATGTGTAGTGTGTAGGAATAATGAGTAGTAAAACTCCACTAAAAAAATACAACTTTGTCTAATAATGAGAAGGGACACCCCTAGTAATTGGGGCCTATATAAGACTATTCATCCGGTTTCTGTTGATAAGAATCTGGCCCTCTATTATTAATGTGTCCCGGTTGGATTATGATTGTCTACCCTTTTAATTCTAATATTTTTGAGATAAATACGATATATGTGATTAACTAGTGGCCGGAACCTTAGCATTAAACCAACTTTTTATACCCTCAAATAAAGCATTGACAACATAATTTAATTTATAAGATTCAAATTTTAAAATTTATATTTTAAATTAAATTATGCCATGTAGATAGTGTGTAGTGTAAACGCTTTTAAATATAATTATTTAACATTGACATACGAGTTTTTTTCTTTAGAACTCAAAAGATACAACTAGTACAGTTACACTCAGAGATTATTAAAAACAACATTTTATAAGGTGAAATCCACTTTTTATATAAAATTTAACCTACGTGAAACTTGTCTATTTTAAAAGTTATACTTACAAATAATTTATTTGGACAAGTACCTCAGCAACAATATTTTTTTTCAATTATTATTTATTTTCTAACTTTTAAATAGATTGTCGAAAAGAATTCGGTATATATATCTCATTTTTTCAAAAAATAGTAGGAGATTGATGTATCAATTACCTTTTACTATTGGAAGGTTTGAAGCTAAGTTGTAATTACATATGATGATCATAATGATATATCCTTCACTTTCACGCGCTCCTGAAAATAAATCAAGTACTAATTCATGCAATATTAACGTATAAGGTGTGAACTGTCAAGACGTTTTCATTACCAAACAAGTAGTACTCATGAGTACTGTATCTACGTACTAGCTAGTACTATATTCCTAATTTAATTAAAAATGATTAGAATTAACCTCGACCTCTAATGATCCATATAGAAGATTAAATGGATAATTTCCTTAATACACTCGCAGCTTATTCTAGGAAGAACAGACGAGCTATAGCTAGCTACTTGTCTCTCTCTCTCTCTCTCTCTCTTTTTTTTTTTTTTTTTTTTTTTTTTTTTTTTTTTCTGTTTTACTAATCAAGCATGCGTTTTATTAAAAGGAATTGGAATACAAGAGTATTCAAGGTGATCCTTTCCACTGTTAATAAAAACAAAACATCTGTACTTTCAATGACGCTGATGATAGATGCGTCACCTTCAATTGTTGCTCGGAGTAGCTATAGCTAGCTACTTGTCAAAATAATATTCCTGCATGTTTTAAGTTTTTCTTTTTTCTTTTTTGCTTCAACCAGCTAGCTAGAAAAAGATTGAAGTTCGATCTTTTCAGTTTTCTCCCCAAATTTGATTTATTTGATGACAAAAAGACGAGCTGAGTCTAGTACAGCATTTGCAGGCCGGGAAGGAAAGAAGGAAGCTGGGAGGATTCAAGTAGATCACAACTTCATTATTGCTGCACAAGATTGAATATCATTTACTCACGGATCAATTAAAATAACTTGAGGATGATCATGTAATGATTAGCAATATATTCTCCAAGAAAAAAATGCACATGGTGCACGTTATTAATTGAAAAGTACAAATTTGCAGGTCCCGGCCCCGTGTAGTTAATTTCCATGCAGGCTATCTAGCCCATGCAGGCTATCTAGCTCCACACAACCATAGATTGCAACCATAGATTGCATTGTACCAGACCACAAAATCAAACCGATAATTACATGAATGAGATAATTCAATACGTGGCTGCATGAGTACCAAGTATTAAAACATGGCGATCGATCTAACTTGCATGGATTCACCATATGAATTTCATTTCTCAAGAGGCTTCATGTCCAGTACTATATATATATATAAGCTCTTCGTTCCTATATCATTTCATACTCAGCAAGTCGTAGTATATACTGGAAAACCAAAGAAGCCACAACTATTTCTTTCTCCTACCTGTACCAAAGATGAATGGCCTAAATTTTGACCATGAACTAAATCACACTTCTTCCAATAACACAAACCCACTAGATCCTGAAGAGTTTAGGCGACAAGGCCACATGATCGTAGACTTCCTAGCCGATTACTATGCAGATATCGAGAAATATCCAGTCCTAAGCCAAGTTGAACCAGGATATCTCCAAAAACACTTGCCAAAGTCCACCCCATATGATCCAGAACCCATCGAAACCATTCTCCAAGACGTGGAAGACCATATTATTCCTGGTATAACTCATTGGCAAAGCCCTAACTTCTTTGCCTACTTCCAATGCACAAGTAGCATAGCAGGGTTTCTCGGTGAGATGCTTTGCACTGGATTCAATGTGGTCGGGTTCAACTGGATCGCATCCCAGTTGCGACTGAACTGGAGACGATAGTCATGGATTGGCTTGGAGAGATGCTCAACCTGCCGAACTCTTTCCTATTTTCGGGCAATGGAGGTGGAGTGATACAAGGGACTACTTGTGAGGCCATTTTGTGCACAATGGCCGCTGCCAGGGATCAAATGCTTCGCCGAGTCGGGAGACAAAATATGGGAAAGTTGGTAGTTTATGGGTCTGACCAAACACATAGCGCACTCCAAAAAGCGGCAAAAATAGCAGGAATCCACCCAAAGAATTTCAGAGCCATCAAGACCACTAAGTCCACATCATTTGCGCTCTCACCAGACTCCCTACGATCAGCCATTCGTGCAGATATGGAAGCAGGCCTGGTCCCATTGTACCTATGTGCCAATGTGGGGACAACATCAACGACTGCCATTGATCCATTAGGGTCATTATGTGATGTGGCAAAAGATTATGGCCTTTGGGTCCACGTTGATGCTGCTTATGCCGGAAGTGCTTGCATTTGTTCTGAGTTCCGGCATTTCATGGATGGCGTTGAGGGTGTAAACTCACTCATGAGCTTAACAAAAAGTTATTGGAGTCCATTAACGCATCAGGTCGTGTTTACATGACTCATACCGTACTTGAAGATGTCTATGTAATACGGTTTGCGGTTGGTGCAACTCTGGTAGAGGAAAGACACGTTATAATGGCTTGGAAAGTGGTACAGGAGCATGCGACTACCATACTAAGCAACAACTAAAATGCTTAGCCTTCCTAATTGCATGGCGCCAGACAACGTACATTTGGGAGGCCATACCAGCGCGACAGCACCTGGTCATGTTCGACAACGTACGACTAGCAAGGCATCAAGCAATTTATAATGATCTCTGGAATAAAACAACTAAATATCTATATCAATTTCAAGCCAGCCATTTATTAATGTATTTTACGCTTTGTGTTGGTGTACTTGTGGTTCCTTTTCGGGCTGTAATGATTTTCGATCGTTTCCATTGAAATAAAGGAAGGTTATCTATATAGCTAGTTTGAATTTGATTACTTTGAACGCCTTTGGTCTGGGCTTCCATCCGGGGTGATCAATGTGTTTCGTTTGAGTGGACGTATACAGCATATGAGTTCTTAATTTCAACATCATCCAGTACATCGATTAAATGATAAAATTTAATTTATAAGATATAAATTTTAAAATATCTATTCCAAATAAAATTATCATACATAAACACTTTATTAAATGCGTTATCAAGTACACCAAAACAATATAACCAGAGACAGTTGGCATAATAATTATGAAATATTTTTGGGAGCAGCCACTATTTCGCTACATCCGGCTCACACTTGACGTGGGCAGCAAACGCACCGTTTCATTGAGTGAGTTGAGAGTGAGACAGATCCGAGAGAGAACTGATGGATGAGAGAGAGATAGCCGAGGAGAGAGAGAGATGATGAGAGAGAGAGACGAGATGAGAGAGAGAGAGACGATGAGGGATGAGAGAGAGAGAGACGATGAGGAATGAGAAAGAGATCTGATGAGAGAGAGAGAGTCGAGGAGAGAGAGACGATGAGAGAGAGAGCCGAGATGAGAGAGAGAGACGATGAGGGATGAGAGAGAGATCTGATGAGAGAGAGACGATGAGGGATGAGAAAGAGAGTCGAGGAGAGAGAGATTTGATGAGAGAGAAAGAGCTGAGATGAGAGAGAGAGCGATGAGAGAGAGACACTGGAGAGAGAGATGATGAGAGAGAGAGAGGAAGAGAGAGAGAGGGGTAGAAGGTCTGGTGCGTTTTGCACAAAAAAAAAAGAAAAAGAAAAAAAAGCAGACACGTAACGTGTGCTACAGATCAGCCATGAACAGTGGTTGATCCGTAGCCAAGCTCAATAATTATATATAGGTGGATCATGTATCAGTATAAGTTATTCCTCTGTTGTGATAATTGATGTAACCAGAGACTATTTTTTTAGTAATATTATTTAAAGCTTATTTTTTAATCTCAAATTAGTTAAAAAGTACGCTTGAGGAATAACATCAAATGTATTTTTCCGGATAATGCAGAACAAAATTAGAATTTTAAAAAAACTATCGATGGGCAAAAATACTCATACAATTTTCAGATAATTAAAACTATCAAGGATATGATAATAATTCTTAAAAAATAAAAAATCGTCATATCTACTCCAGAAAGTAATTTTTTAATTTATTTCTAAAAAAATGTAACATGGTTTAAAGTGTTTTAAAGATATGGTTACCAAACAGTAAATAACTTTTTAATAATAGAACTTATTACTTAAGTTATAAGCTATAAGTTATATTTTCCACCGCAATCTCAAACATGCACATAGTATATTCTCGTCGTAAATAGCCATTATCATCGTAAATAACTCGTCATAAATAATCAATTTTCTTGGCAATAATTTGTTATTTTTCTTAGTTGCTTGTGTACATGTTAGAGAACTCAACGGAATACCTCAGGCACAACTTATTAAGTTGCTCCACAAGTTTATCTAGTCTGAACAAATAATCCAGCATGCCTTAAGCGTCTCCTCTTGGTGGTGAAGTATATTACGTAGAATGAACTAGAGTAATACTCAACAAATCCACAGCTAGATACTTTTATAAGAGAGAACAAAAAGAGAGAAATTTTGTACTCTGATTTTAGAATAATCTGAGAACCATTTGAGGGGGGCTATATATAGCCCTCCATATGCATTTCAAACGGCTGGCCTTAAAAGCTAACCTTTGAACCAATAAAGTGGACGTTTGCCACTTTACTCTTCAACAGTTAGAGCACAGGAAGAGGGGCATGACCCAGTGGGCGCCCCGCCAACTTATATCTCTCACTCGCACACAGTGGGCATGAATCCAGACTTGCATCTCTCTAATGTTGATCTCAATTTTATTCATACAAGCAAATAGGTTGTGCGACCACCAAGCACACTTGTAAAAAAAAAAAAAAGGTGGGAGCACTATACCAAATCTCTCACAGAGAAGACCAGCATAGCAACATCTCCAAAGTGTCTTGTCATGTTCTAGACTCATTCGATCGCATCAGATTAAACATTTTCAAACCCTCTTGAGTTAAAAAAAACTCAAAACAATGCTTGATTACCTCTAAATCATTTCGATGTATTCACAACCTTAGTTGCTACCAATGTGTAGTGTTCTAGTTCGACGTTGGCAAACGTCATCGAAGATACGATGTCAAATAGTCTTCTCTTACCCTCATGTCATTCAACTTTGGTCGGACCGCTTTTCTAGTAATGCATCTTTAGACCGTATCAATCATAGTCATAGACAGCATGCCAAAGTAGCAGATGTCACAACCTCCATCTTATGACACTTGATAAAATATAAGACTCACATAGTGAGAAAAAAGAGAACCATTTACTCACTTACTCATTTGGTCGAATAAGCACATGTAGTATAAAATACATGTTATGGTAGATTTCTCTTCCTCAAATAGCATATGTCTATATCAATTCCAAATGGAGAGTCTGTTATTTGGTGTTATTGAAAATTGGCTAACTAAATTTATAAAAATGAATTCTCTAACTAAAATTTGGCCAAACTTTGTTGAGTCCACTACTAATGCTCTTCATCTTTCTTTCATGGCAGACTACATTTGGAAGTTTTTACATGAATGAGGTGGAATTTTTTGAAGCAAGGAAAAATGAATCACATTCTTTAATTAATTTCTCCTTGTTGATGAACTAGAGAATATATAAAGCACATAATCCACATCAATTAAATAGTAAGATTTAATTTATAAGATGCAAGTTTTAAAACTTTTCTTCCAAATCAAATTATATATACTGTATAAACACTTTGAATTTGTTATCTACACAAACTTATAAACAGAATTTTTTACTAAATAAATGCAATTTAAATGTAGGGTGGCCAAATATTGTCCGTATAATAATTATAAGAAAATGATAACCTTACTAATTTTTTGCAACTCTACATAAAATGAAGGGTAGCTTGATAATATTAAAATTTATTTTTAATTAAGTGGCATGATTTCGTTAGTTGTTTGAAAATGAGTTGTAAAATAATTATAAAATAGTTGTAGGTGTATCATTAGTAATAATTATATAGGTGGATCATGGATTAGTATAATTAATAGTACTTATTCCATTGTTGTGATGATGGATGTAACCTCCAAATCAGACTATTTTTTTAGTTAGTAGTATTATTTAAAGCTTATAAATAATCAAAGAATATAGCAATATCTCTGGGCAAAAGAGGTTTCTATTAACATTAATTAACGGTAGGACTGTAAATGAACCAGTCTGTTTGATAGCTCGCTCGGCACTCGTTTAGTTAAACTCGAATCGAACTCGACTCGTGAATAAAAAATGCTCGTTCGTGAAAGCAGATACCTGCTCGATTTGTAAATGACGCATACCCGACAAAACTTGACTCGACTTGGCTAAGGCTCGTTAAGGCCCGCTCGTTTATGTTCAAGTCAACTCATTAGCTCGACTCAATTAAAAATTATTCATATATTAATAAATATATACATACACCTATGTATATATACATATATATATATATATGTGTGTGTGTATTAGGTAATAATATAAGCATACCACTTTTATAATTAAATATATAATATGAAATCGAATTACTTATGTCTATATAATGAATATACTTCATAGCTATATTTTATAATTTGTATAATAATTAGTCAATAAAATTTAATAATTTCATATACTAGTATGTGGAACTATATATGAAATAGATATATGCTATCATATTAAATGTATGTATTATTAATATATGTAGGCATATAATATATTGTTATTTTGGATAAATATCAATTAGTTAGATATTAATTATATATAAATTTTTTAAAATTTTATAATTCAATAGAGGTTCTACTTGTTAGTTGTATAAATTCAATATTAGATTTTTTATTTTTTATTTATTTAATTTATTAATTATTAAATCTTATTTAAAAAATAAAAAAAATAAACAATTCGAACTCGAGCTCGAGTAATTATTCATGATAACTTTGACTATACGAGCTATGAGGGCAGTTTGAATACATAGGTTAGATAAATTTCATCTGATCTCAACTTATAATTAGGGCCGGCTATTCCATTAGGCGAGTTAGGCAATTGCCTAAGGCCCCTAATGGAAGAAGGCCCCCCCAAAAAATATAAAGTAGAATTTTAAAAATATATATATACCCGATAAAAAAACTTTAATTAACTCAATGAGAGTATAAACAAAATCAAATAGATATTATGTCATTATTAGTTTTTAAAAGTATCATAGATAATAATTATTTTACCTATTCTTCTTCTAAGAATACACTTCTCTTTTGTCATTATTAGTTTAATATATAATTAATATGAAAATTATAAATAACAAAATCTAATTTTTCAGTGTTCATAAAAAGTTTTTGTATGATCATTTGAAGAGGCAAGGGCCCATTTTTTTTTTCAAAGTAAGTTGTTTATAGAACTTTATTGACAATAATGATTATAATTGTGTGTAAGAGTCTAAAATATTTGTAAAACTAGATTTGATAAAATTCTCTCTAAATAAAAAATTTTTGAATAATGATTAATTCAATTATTAGTTGAAAATGTGGTATAAAATTTTAATCAATAATTTTACTTTACAAAATGATAGGAATTATTTTTAAATAAAAATTTAATATAAAAATAAAAATAAATTTATTTAATTTTACCTAAAAAAAGAAAAAAAAAAAACCTCACTCAAGATTTTAGCCTTAGGCACCGGAACTTTGTATTGAGCCAACCGTACTTATAATCTCACTATTATTCACAATTCATATCAACTAATAATATTCAAGTGAGTTGGCTACTAACAAGAATATATTAATGCATGGTACGTACCCCATGCAGACCACAAATCAAACGGAAAAGGGCTGTTTGGACTAATCTCTTCTTACCTGTTAATCTCATTATTATTTACAAACTATTTCAACTAATAATGTAGAAGCGAGTTAGCTGCTTACAACAAGAATATACTATACTAATGCATTGTACGTACCTCATGCAGACCACAAATCAAACGAAAAAAGGGCTTTATCCCATCAACGTACATGTGATGTTTCATGGCTGCATGAGTACACGTATTGTTAAATAAAAAGGCTATCTTCATCACCTAATTAATTTTAATCCAGTCAAGATCAGGCTTCGTTACCTCTACATTATTATTATTATTATTATTATTATTATACATCGGAGAGGGAGTCGAACAGCCTATTCAATCTCCATTTCGAATATGTGGGTCTTATGCAATCAGACCGTTCGCATTACCTCTACATTATATTAAGCTCAGTGCCGTTCCTACATCATTTTATCCTCATCAAGGATTGGAATATAGTTGTAGTTTTTTCTTCCACTTTCTCCTGAATACTCTTTGGTGGAAAAAACCAAACAACTATTTCTTTCTCCTGTACAGTTGTGAGGATAGATTAGATGATCAGCAAAATAGTCGCAAAAAAGATTTTGGTGGGTTTGCAATCTATCGTGCCTGATGAATCTACGTGATTTTTAAGAACCACGTGAGCTTGATCATTCTTCTTCCAAAACAACTTAACTTCTATCTCAAATTATCTGTCAGAATTTGAATTGATAAGTGTCATTTTATTAAAAAGTGAATGATCCATTGAGAGAAAATGAAAACAAAAAGTTCACACACAGACACTTAAGTTGAAGTGAATGAAATTCTTGAGGAAATGTTATGTTTTATAGTAAAAAAAATAACCGTTGGAGAAATATATCCGTTAAAAAAATATATTCACTCGAGAAATATAGTTGTTAAAAATATAGCCGTTTGAAAAAATTAGGCAATAAAAAATATATCCATTAGAAAGATATGACCGTTAGAAAAATATGACGTTGGAGAAATATAGCCGTTAAAAAAATATATCGATTGGAGAAATATAGCCGTTGAAAATAAAGTCGTTGGCAAAAATATTGTAGAAAAAATATATTCGTTGTGAATATATGACCATTGGAAAAATATGACCGTTGAAATAATATATCAGTTGAAATAATATGACTGTTGTAAAATAAAAAAGACCGTTAGAAAATTATATCCATTAGGAATAATATCAACATTAGAAAATTAATGTATACGTTTTTAATAATGAATAGATATTCACAATTAGAATTAAATTAAATGAAAATTTCAAAATCAATATTTTAATAGAATAATGATAGATTTGGAGAGTCTGTTATTTGGTATTGTTGAAAAATGACTAGCTAAATTTATATTAGTGAATTCTCTAATTAAATTTTGGTCAAAATTTGTTGTGTCCACTACTAATTCTCTTAGCCTTTCTTTCATGTGAGATTACATTTGGAAGTTTTTGCATGAATGAGGTGGAAGTTTTTGAAGCAAGGAGAAATTAATTTCTCCTTGATGAATTAGAGAATATGTAAAATACATCATCCACATCAATTAAATAGTAAGAGTTAATTTATAAGATGCACGTTTTAAAATTTTTCTTCCAAATCAAATTATACTGTATAAACACGTTGAATTTGTTATCTACACCAACTTATAAATATAACTTTTTACTAAATAAATGCAATTTAAATGTAGGGTGGCCAAATACTGTCCGTATAATAATTATAAGAAAATGATAACTTGACAAATTTTTTACAAATCTATAAAAAATGGGGGATAGTTTGATAATATTAAAATTTATTTTTAATTAAGTGGCATGATTTCGATAGTTATTTAAAAATGAGTTATAAAATAATTATAAAATAGTTGTAAATATATCATTACTAATAATTATACAGGTGGATCATGGATTGGTATAATTAATAGTACTTATTCCACTGTTGTGATGATCGATGTAACCTCCAGATCAGACTATTTTTTTTAATTAGTAGTATTATTTAAAGCTTATAAACAATCAAAGAAAATATAGCAATATCTCTTGGCAAAAGAGGTTTCTATTAACATTCATTAACGGCATTAATTTATAGGGGATGAAAATTTATTAATGACTTCGGTGGACTTTATGTAGGATACCTATATAAATACTGTTCATGCAAGCTAGTACCTACAAATTAATTATTCATGATAACTTTGACCATACGAGCTATGAGGGCCGTTTGATTACAGGGGTTCTATAAACTTCATCTCATCTAATTTCATTCTAATTAATAATTATTTTATTATTATTTACAAACTATTTCAATTAATAATGTTGAAGCGAGTTAGCTGCTAACAAGAATATATTAATGCATGGTACGTACCTCGATCATGCAGACCACAAATCAAACGAAAAAACGGATTTATCCCATCAACGTACATGATCATGTGATGTTTCGTGGCTGCATGAGTACCAAGTATTCTAACAAGGCTATCTGAATTGAATTCATCACCTAATTAATTTTAGTTCAGTCAAGATCGTCAGGTTTCGTTACCTCTGCATCATTATTATTATTATTATTATTTATACCACGTGGATCTTATGCCATCATGAATAGCAGACCCTTCGCATTACCTCTACATTATAAATTCAGTACCGTTCCTATATCATTCCATCCTCATCAAGGATTGGAATATAGTTATAGTTTTTTCTTCCACTTTTTAATACTCTTTGGTAGAAAAAACTGAGCAACTATTTCTTTCTCCTGTACTAAAGATGAATAGCCTCAATTTTGAACATGAACTAAACCTTCATACTTCTTCCCATAACTCAAATCTGCTAGATCCCGAGGAGTTTAGGCTGCAAGGCCACATGATCATAGACTTCCTTGCTGATTACTATGCAGATATCGAGAAATATCCAGTCCTAAGCCAAGTTGAACCAGGATATCTCCGTAAACGCTTGCCAAAGTCCACCCCGCATGATCCAGAACCCATCAAAACCATTCTCCAAGACGTGCAAGACCATATTGTTTCTGGTATAACGCATTGGCAAAGCCCTAACTTCTTTGCCTACTTCCAATGCACAAGTAGCATAGCAGGGTTTCTCGGTGAGATGCTTTGCACCGGATTCAATGTGGTCGGATTCAACTGGATCGCATCCCCAGTTGCGACTGAACTAGAGACGATAGTCATGGATTGGCTTGGAGAGATGCTCAACCTCCCCAAGTCTTTTCTTTTTTCTGGCAATGGTGGCGGTGTGATACAAGGGACTACTTGTGAGGCCATTTTGTACACAATGGTCGCTGCTAGGGATCAAATGCTCTTCCGAATTGGGAGAGAGAATGCGGGAAAGCTGGTGGTTTATGGGTCTGACCAAACACATAGCGCACTCCAAAAAGCGGCACAAATAGCAGGAATCCACCCAAAGAATTTCAGAGCCATCAAGACCACTAAGTCAACATCGTTTGCGCTCTCACCAGACTCTCTACGGTCCACAATTTGTGCAGATATAGAAGCAGGCCTAGTCCCATTGTACCTGTGTGCCAATGTGGGGACAACATCAACAACTGCAATTGATCCATTAGGGTCGTTATGTGATGTGGCAAAAGATTATGGCCTTTGGGTCCACGTTGATGCTGCTTATGCCGGAAGTGCTTGCATTTGTCCTGAGTTCCGGCAATTCATGGATGGCATTGAGGCTGCAAACTCACTCAGTCTCAATGCACATAAATGGCTCTTCACCCCTTTAGATTGTTGTTGCCTTTGGGTTAAAGATCCGAGCGCCTTGATAAAATAACTATCAACGAACCCCGTGTTCTTTAGAAATAAAGCCTCTGATTCAAAGCAAGTGATCGACTATAAAGACTGGCAGATAACTCTAAGCCGAAGATTCCGAGCGTTAAAGTTATGGTTCGTGCTAATTAGAAGCTATGGAGTGGCTAACCTGAAGAACTTCATGAGAAGTCATGTTGAAATGGCCAAGCTTTTTGAAGGGCCTGTGGCAATGGACAAGAGGTTTGAGATTGTGGTCCCTAGGAATTTTGCCATGATCTGTTTCAGGGGTCTGCCATCAACAATGGGTAGGGGAGCATATCAAAATAGTAAGGTGGTCGATAATGGTCAAAAGTTACTAAAAGAAGAGATCACTACTGCAAATGAGCTTAACCAGAAGTTATTGGAGTCCATGAACGCGTCAGGACGTGTTTACATGACTCAAAGCGTACTTGATGATATGTATGTAATACGGTTTGCAGTTGGTGCAAGTCTGGTAGAGGAAAGGCACGTCATCATGGCTTGGAAAGTGGTACAGGAGCATGCGACTGCCATACTAAGCAACAACTAAAATGCTTAATTAGCCTGTCTAATTGCATGCCAGACAACGAGGTACATTAATTGAGGAGGCCATGCTTGCGTGACAGTGCCACTTGGTCATGTTCGACAACGTATAAGTAGAAAGAGATGAAGCAAATTATGATCTCTGGAATAAAATAAAATAAAAATTAAGCTATAGCCATTTATAATTACTGTATTTTCCGCTTTGTGTTGGTGTTCAGGTTCCTTAATTTCGGGTTGTAATGAAAATAAATGAAGGTTGTCTATATAGTTTGAAAATAAATGAAAATTAAAGGGACATGATCGGAATTATAAATTACTCGAGTAGTAGATCACATGCATATCTTAAGATGAATTTTCGTTTAAATAAATACTTTTTCAAGAAAATCACACCAGGCATGATTTTGAATTTTTTATGATGAGAAGCAAAATCTTAATGAATTATACTTGTTTATGAATTTAGAAAAAGATTCACTGATCAAGTTGTTGCTCAAACTGAGTGCCAAGTGAGGGAGAGATAAATACATTAAATGGATCCTACGACTTTATTTTTTATTTAATAATGTTTGAAATATTTATATGGGAATTAACAATAAAGATTGTAAGGCTTTGATTTATCTCTCTCCCACATGGGAGATTCAGGTTGTGCCCAAACTTGAAAGAGAGTTTGACCCCTAAACCAACCAACCCCCCACATGACCATCTCCAAAGATCGCTATCAAGAAGGGCATTGAGGTAAAAAAGCCACACGACCCTCTCTAAACGAACAGGTATGGAGGTCAGAAGATCACATGACCCTCTTCAAAGTTAGCCATCAAAAGTCGAGTGACACACTCGCGGTGCAATCGAATAGGCATGGAGGTCAGAAGACGACACGACTATTTCCAAAGTTAGCAACCAAAAGTCGAGTTACACACTTCGCGGTGAGAGTCAACAGGCGGGAAAGGTTATGGACAACCCGATCTCTCTCTTGGATAGCAGTACAAGCACAACATATTCTCCAGCAAACACAGAGTGTTTGTACTCGCGCGACAACCACCTCGAGCGAGTTACCTTCTAGAACGAGCAATCAGACTCTACAACCGCCTCGAGTGGGTTACCTTCAGGAACGGGCCAACGAGCTCAGTAACCGCCTAAGATAGATCCAGGGGATCGACGGGCAACCTAACCACTTAAGCACGGGTACAACAAACAAACAACAAAACAAGAACACCAGTATAATTTCACACCAAGGGGCAAAAAATCCACCACTACCAACAAACAACAAAACGAGAATACCAACAACAATTTACACCAATGAGGTAGAAAATCTATTACTACCGACCAAAGCAAAAACAATTACAAAAATACACACAAAAAACCAATCATGGAAATATGCATTATTCGCTGACAATAAACAATCTCTCAGGCAAACATTCACACAAATAAACAAACTTAAAATCGAGCTTTGTGCTCACACCTAATGTGGTCGAGTGCATCTCCCTGCCTATCTCTCCAAGCTGAGCCCCTCACCGCTTAGCATGAAACAAAGAAAAAACCAAAGACCGAACAACAAACCAGGTTCTGAACGGGAAGCCAGTGACCAATTTTCTAAATTTATTTTACAAATTATTGACTTGAAGATTCTCAATACCTTCTAAGGCTTCACAAGGGCGTGGAAACACCCATATACTAACTAGTATGGACCGTCAGCGGGGTAGGGGAAAACAAAAGCAAACGGACACCCATGAGCCAGCGAGGTAAGAGGTAGGTATAGAGAATGTAAATTATTTAATTTCCCATGTGTCAGCATAAAGAAAATTAGCGTGGTAACTAGAAGGGATATTTAAACCCCCACAATTTTAGCTAAGAGATAAACTCAAGAATGGACTCAAACTCCTAAGAAGGAGATGACTCAGACTCCTAATAGGAGATAGACATAGACTCCTTTTAGGAGTCTATCTTCTAAAAGGAAAAGGCTTCACAATATAAATTGGACTCTATTACTCCAAGGAAATAACCTCTATAAATAGCCTACAAAAGGTAACAAAAACTTAACTTGATTCGCAGGATCTCTATTTTTATATACTTATTCTCATATCGTTACTGACTTAAGCGTCAGAGTTTAGACAGAGCGACCAGCGCCATCTCTTCATTGTTGTAGGTGCCATCCGTGCGATTGGTAGTGTAAAACATGTCCTTAACACTCCTGTTAGCTAGATTCCAGGCTCTCCCTCCCTCTTAAATAGGCTTATTTTAATACATGTAAGTTCATTATTCGGGAATTATGATATTCAGTATTTTAATGAATACCTCTATTCATCCGCCCTCTACACCACACACCATATACATGATATAATTGTTAGACTTCAAAACTAAACTTTGTCATAAACATCTACAAAGTCCTACATCATACCTAGAGGACAATGTTAAATTCACCCATTGTAAAAAGAAAAAAAAACTTACAAACAAGGGAATAATGATCTCCTGAAGTCATTAAAAAAAACTATAATCTACTAATTCACCTTTTATGATGGGTCTCAATTTTTTTTTTTCTCTTGAGTGGAATGCACAACGTTCCACCTGTTTTAAAAGATCGTGAAGATGAGATTTAGCAAACATCAGGGGCTCTATATCATGTATAAATTAGTACAAGGTAGATTATCAAATTCTAGCCACCACTCTAATTACAATTTTCCGTCGAAAAGTTCTATATATTATAATTCATCCCAGGTGTATAGAGCATGAATCTTTAAATAATAATGTACATCACTGTCAATCTTTGCACCAAATGGAAAGAGTATTAATTCTGTGGATATAGAATTGGAAAGATACAACAGAACATCAAACAAAATTAATGAGGGCGAAGCAAAAAAAGAGAGTTAGAGGGGAAAAAAGAAGGAAAGAATCAAGGGGAGTTGGGCATGGATCGATCCCAAATTCCCAACTCTTTAAACATGGGCCACTGTCAACAATAGAAGAAAGATACAAACCAAAGCACACAAAAGATATACGCCTATATCCACTATTATATGTGTGTGTTTTTCTTCTTGTTTTCGTCCAACTAATCTCTATATAATTTATAGAAACATATGATATGCATCTTGCGAGAATAATAGTTATTGAGTAATGTGTGAAAAAATGGAGGTAAGATAAGGTACTCATAACCCAGAAGAAAATGCATGCTGGTGGGATCAAAACGATAGTGCAAGTAAAATGAGTGACAAAATTGACAGCTTATTATTTCTTCATTTTAATCCCAAGCGGAAACCCACATTAATCTGGCATTAGAGTTTGGCAAGCACTCTCCATATCGATAGAGCATGTTTCTTTGTGGCAAAAAAAGGCCGGAAGATAGCCTCTCTCTATGACTAAAGCTCTCTGCAAGTTTTTATCAGAAGTGTGTTCACTCCACAAAATACAAGTCACGAGCCTATGAGAATGACAACTAGTCCTTCTGCCTGCAAAACAAAAGAAATCTTTGGGCTATGCCTATCTACTTGCATTAATAAAATTTCTTATTGCTTATAAGAAAAAAAACTTTTCAATCAAAGAAATAGAACAAGCAATGAATATACATATGCACATGTATCTATATCTAAATATATATATATATATATATATATGCTCTTAAAAAAGTATAGTTTGAATTTACAATGTACATATATGTCAGTTCGAAAATAACTCGAGCACCCGATACGATTTTTGAACTGGAAATCTCACGCATCATTCCGTACTTGCGAGGAGTGGAAGATCCATCAGTATCAAAGGCTAATGAATTACATGTGACTCCAGAATTTATAGCCTATTAAAAATGTTATTGTTGCCCAGATGACTAACACATGAAGAGGGGGTGAATTGAGTTATTTTTAAGAATTGACAATTATAAATCAAATACACAATATAAAATATGAACACAATGCGAAACATCAGTAAATATAAAGAGTAAGGATAAGAGAGACGCAAACTCAATGTTTTAACGAGCTTCAGCCTCACTGCCACATCCTCGCCTCAAGCTACCTCTTGAGGATTCCCAAATTTACTATTCAACCTCTTTCAGATGGAGATAGAAACCTATTACATCTTTGAGCAGTACTGATACAAAGAATCCGTGTAGAACACCCTCTACACTTGCAATTACTTTGCATATGGTGATTCAACTATTCTCTATGTAGAACACCTTCTACATGCACAAGGGTTGTGTGTATACTCTTATTTATTTTAAATTTGAAGATCTCATTTGAGCTATTTATAGGTATATGAGACTTCATTTTCAAATCTAAAAAGATTCACATGTAAAAAATGAGCACCACTCTTTTTTCAAAATTTTCAAATAAAAGTTTCTCCTTTTTGCAATTGTCAAAAACAACATTATTCATTTTTTAAAATTTTCAAACCTAATCTTTTACTTTTCATACATGACAAAATGAACATTATTTACTTTTTAAAATTTTCAAAAAAAATCATCTACGTTTTACATATGTCAAAAAGAGCATCAATCACTTTTCAAGCTTTTCAAATAAAACACACATATGTGAAAGATGACAATCAATCCTCTTTCAAAAATTCAAAATTTTAATTTTTAATTTTCAAATATATCATGCACATGTAGAAAATGCAATTTGATGCTTTATAAGAAAAGATTAATTTTGAGCCTTAATCCAATTTCAATTTTTATCAAGAGATGTACAAAATTACTCTAAGAACTTTATTTGTAAGATTGTTCTTTTTCTTGCTCATGCTTGATTCGTTGATATGCTTGGCTCCATTGTGTAGACAACTTGATTTTGAGACTCCTTTATGCTTAATTAATTTGTTATCATCAAAATCCATATGTAAATATATAATTATATGAACTTTGAAACATTGGGTTCAACAATCTCCCACTTTTTGATGATGACAAATACTTACTAGAACTCTAAGGCTTGTAGTAATACTTAAGCTCCTCCTAAAAATGCGCGTTAGTTTTTCAAGCAATAGATAAACATAATTCTAAACAAATATAGCAAGCTTAATAATTCAAGGGATGTTAATTTAAAATAAAGCATTGGCAAGAACATGTTAATGTTCTTATTCTAAAACTTCTCCCCCTTTTGGCATCATTAAAAAGGAACCGTAGTAACCAATGGACAAATAAAAACAATGTGTTAGTAGAAATTGTGGAGAGCTGAACAATTGTTGCCGCCCGAGTCCTGACAAGTGTCGCAAAGCCTTAAGACCTAGCTCTATCAACTTAGTGCGGAAGGAGATTTAAACCCGCTTGATGTTGTTGACAAACGGGATTTTGTTAAGATTTGAAAGCTCTGGGTTTCTTTTTAAAAATGACCATTATCACCCATCAGATATTCACGTAAAAAATTATCACATTGCTCATTGACCTAGTTTTTATTTATCCAAAACGATAGTATGACCAAGAAACTTTCTTCCATTAATGTTCCAGATTTGAATCAAGAACCCTTTACACCTCAACCACCGAATTTCTCTCATGAGGCTGTCAACACCATGATAGGAGCAGAGATGCATTTTTCTGGTAGAACTGATTCTGAGGTTGTGGCATAATCAAGAACTGTCAGTGCTCAATATGCTGCCTTTGTTATGATCATGTCTCGGAGGTTACTGGCGAGGGTGAGTGAAGTTGATCGGCTTAACAGTCAATTATTTGAATTGCGTCAACAGCTTGCTAATAAAGATAGAAAGAATAGAAGGTTAAAACAAGAAAACAATGAGTTGAAGAAATTTACAGACTGGTATGCTCATGACCTGCAATCACGAATAAATGAGCTAAAACGAGAGAGAGTTCAAATATAAAGTCAACATCAGCAGATAACTGCAGAGGTTCAAGAGAGATGATAGTTTGTCTTGTGCTTATTTCTATCTCTATAAAAGCAGTCTTCAACTTCATCTAATTTGTATCAAATCTTCTTCACATCTCTAGAATTCATCTTCATTCTTATTCTACAAATTTTCAATGGCTCATCAATCTTCTTTCAGTAATCCACGTGAGCAATATATGAGGTATTGTTCACCTCAGTCACAAGTTATTTCTGCATCTGCCGTATGTGTCATGATGCAACATGAGAGTGATCTGACTAATAAAGCAGATGATGATGTCATTTATGAACTTGTGAGTCTCGATACTCGATACTCATCATCCATTGTCACATTTTTCTGGCAGTTACAATTCAGAAGTCATGAGGTTGAAAAGCTTAAGGTGAATATTTATATACTTCAACGACTTGTTCACGAGTCTAACAAAAAAAATAAAATAAAATATGAGACTTAAAGTAGGAGAATAAGGATTTAAAATCCTTGCTTGTCTCTTCACTTCGACTGCCTAATTCTTTAGATAAAGATAGCATGTTGATAAATGAAGAGCAAGAGCGCTTGAAAAATGATGCTAAAAATCTCAAATTTGTGTAAATCATTTGAGATAATTAAACAAAAATATTTAACAGATGTTCATGGCATGCATCATTCCTATTTTTCTTCTAATCATGCATAGTCTATCTTCTGGCAGAGGTTTTCTGAAAATGTCTGCCAACTGATTGTGTGTGCTTGTGAACTCTAGTACAATATCGCCCTTCTGCACATGATCTCGAAGAAAATAATATCTAATCTAAATATGCTTAGTTCTATAATGTTGTATTAAGTTCTTTGAAAGATTTATAGCACTTGTATTATCAGATTTTATTAGAATGTGATTATACATGAGCTTAAAATCATCAAGTTGTTGTTTCATGTAAAGAATTTAAGCACAACAACTAACCGCATCAACATATTCTATCAGCAGTAGATATTGCAACATATTTTTGCTTTTTACTAAACCATGAAACAAGTGCATGACCTAAAAAATGACATGTTCCACTAGTATTTTTTCGATCAACTTTGCAACCAGCATAATCTGCGTCTGAGTTGTTGATTAGGTCTAAAGAAGTGTGTTTAGGATACCATAACCCTAGGTCAATTGTACTAGTAAGATATCTAAGAATGCTCTTAACTGCAATCAAATGAGATTCTTTGGGAGATGATTGAAAACGTGCACATAAACATACATTGAACATAATATCCGGTCTACTGGCTGTCAAATATAATAGACTACCAATCATACCTCGATATACCTTTGAGTTAACTAGCTTACCGCTTTCATCTTTCTCAAGTTTGGTGGATGGGCTCATTGTTGTTCCAATTTTCTTTGCACCTCCATCTCAAACTTTTTGAATAATTCTTTGATATTTTTTGACTGATTAATGAATGTTCCAATTTTTACTTACTTGATTTGTAGTCCGAGAAAGAAGTTAAGTTCTCTCATCATGCTCATTTCAAATTCTTTCTGCATACTCTTAGCAAAATCTTGGCACGTATTTTCATTAGTAGCACCAAATATTATACCATCCACATAAATTTGAATTAGAAGAATATCATCATTTTCATGTTTGATGAAAAGAGATGTATCGGGATTTTTCCTTTTGAAAAATCTTTTTCAATCAAGAAACCATTGAGTCTCTCATACCAAGCTCTAGAGGCTTCTTTAAGTCTATATAGTGCTTTTGTGAGCTTGAAAACATGATTTGGAGAAATATAATTTTCAAGACCTAGAGGTTGCTCAACATATACCTATTCATTTATAAAACCATATAAGAAAGCACTCTTAACATCCATTTGAAAAAGTTTGAAATCTTTATAACAAGCACAAGCAAATAACATTCGAATAGTTTCTAATCTTGCGACCGATACATTTATCTTATCATAATCGATTCATTCTTCTTGATTGAAACCTTAGCGTACAAGTTGAGCATTGTTTCTAGTGTTGACTCCGGACTCATCTTTCTTGTTTCTAAAAAATCATTTTGTTCCAATAACAATATAATTTTTAGGTTTAGGAACAAGTGCTCAAACATCATTTCTTTCAAATTGATTTAGCTCATCTTGCATAGCTAGAATCCAAGATTTATCAAGAAGTGTTTCATCAATATTTATAGGTTCAATCTGAGAAAGAAATGCAGTATGATTGCAAACATTTCTAAAAGATGATCGAGTACTTACACCTTATGATGGTTCTCCTAGAATTTGTTCCGCTGGGTGATCTTTCACAAGTTTCCACTGTTTGGTTGCATCTTGCATTAAGTTTTGTTGATCTTTCCCGATGTCTCCATGTTGAATGTCCTTTGCGGTGTTCTCTTTATTGAGTCTGAGGCTTTCCATGTTTTTTATAGCTTCTGTTTCTTCATTAACAAATTTCTTGGAAAGTAGAGGATTAGATTCATAAAATGCTACATTCATAGATTCTTGTCAATCAAAGTTTTTTTTATTGAAAACTCTATAAGCTTTACTATTAGTAGACTATCCGAGAAAGATACATTTATCAAATTTTGCACCAAATTTGCCTAAATTATCCGTGTCATTCAAAATGAAACATTTGCATCCAAATATATAAAAGTAACTAACGTTAGACTTTTTTCCATTCCAAAGCTCCTAAGGGGTCTTTTCTAATTTAGACCTTAATATAACTCTATTTATAACATAACAAGAAGTACTTACCGCTTTGGCCCAAAAATAACTAGGCAAGTTGTTCTCATTAAACATTGTTCTTGCCATCTCTTAAATAGATATCTGCTTCTTCTTTACTACCCCATTTTTTTGAATAGTTCGAGGAGTAGAGAAATTATGCATAAAACCATTTTCGTAAAAAAAAGTTTCAATATCTTTATTAACAAATTTTTGCCCCTTTCACTTCGGATACTTGAAATAGTATAACCCTTTTCATTTTGAATTCTCTTGCATAGCTTGGTAAAGATATTATGTGCCTCACCTTTATGAGCAAGAAAGATGACCCAAGTATATCTAGATAAATCATCAAAAATAACAAATGCACAATATTTTCCTCTTAGACTTGCAACTCGGTTTGGTCCAAAAAGATCCACGTGTATCAGTTATAGTGGTCTAGTAGTGAAAATTTGTTTCTTGGTTTTAAAAGAAGTTATTGTTTGTTTACCAAATTGACATGCATCACAAATTTTGTTTTTAAGAAAATTTACCTTTGGTAAACCTCTCACAAGATCATTTTTTAAAAGTCTGGAAATAAGTTCCATGTTAGCATGACATAGTCTTCTATGCCATAGTCAATTCATTTCATTTTGAGTTGAAAAACAAATAGTATCTTGTGAGGCAATTTCTTCAAATTCAATAGTATAAACATTGTTGATTTTAAAAGCAATAAAACAAACATTGCAATCATGATCATTCAAAATAATGCACTTATCCCTCTTGAAAGTAACTATAAGTCCTTTATTACATAATTGACTTATGCCCAAAAAGTTATGTTTTAGACCTTCAACAAGTAGAACATCTTTAATTATGAGCGAAGATTCATTACCAATTTTACTTATTCCCACAATCTTCTATTTTGAGTTGTCTCCAAATGTCACGTGTCCTTCTTCTTTATATGCAAGATTAATGAACTTAGTCTTGTCTCTTATCATGTGTCTTGAACATCCACTATCTAAAAACTACTTATTTTTACTTATGGAGGACTTCATGCATACTTACAAAAACAACTAGAATAATTTTTCTTGGTACCCAAGTTCTTTGGGTCCTTCATTTATTAGTATTAGGAGAAACAAGATTTTTATGTACTCATATGGCTCTAATAGTCATTGTATGTTTTCTTCTACTAGTACAAGCATGATAATTATGACTATTTTTATTACAAAAGTTACATATAACATGTGACATATATGAAGAACTTGAGTAATTGTAATATTATTTTTCTTTGAAAAATTTATTTTTATGAATATAATTTTGAATACTGGATTTTGATTTAGAATGATTATCAAATAAGTTTTTATAAGGTTTGTATTTTTGTTTTGGCATGTATCTCAAGCATGCCTTGTAAAAAACAATTATTTGACTACCAAGAAGATTTTCAAAATGTCTTTTTCCGATTGTAAATTTTTCAAAAATCTTTTCTAAATCAGCCACTTTCTTCTTCAACTCATGATTTTCATCTTTTAAAATGATGTTTTCTTTTCTTAATAAATCAATTTTGTTTGTTAAAGAAGAATTTTTGTTTTTTAAGGTAGTATATTTGATACTCAATTTCTCAAGTTCCCCATATCCCTCTTCCAAAATATTTTGCAATTCCTCATATAAAGGATTTTCAATATTGTCAACATCTGTTACTTCAAGGTCGTCTTTAGCCATAATACAAAAATTTGTAGATTCTCCATTGCTTGCTTTGTTGTATGAGCTACTTGAATCATTGTCCCATGTAGTTTTCAGTGCTTTCTTGCCTTTGTTTCGATTTTTCTTTAGCAGAGGACAATCCGCCTTAATATGTCCAGGCTTATTGCATTTGTAATATGTTAAAAAGTCATTTTTACTTGTATCTTTCATGGAAAACTTTTTGAATGATTTCCTTTAAGGAGGTTTATTTCTCTTTAAGAATCTTTTAATTCTCCTTGTTATCATCGCAATTTCTTCATCTTTGTTGTTAGTTTCCTCATTTTCATCACTTTCACTTTCATAAGGAACATCTTTAAGTGCCAAGTTTGTTTAGCTTCCATTCTTCTTCTCCTCTTTTTAATGTGTACTCATAAGTGATAAGTGATCCGATGAATCCATTTACTTCAAGTTTCTTAAGATCTCTAATTTCAAGAATCGTAGTCACTTTTGATTCCCAACGTTTTGACAGAAAGTTGAGAATTTTTCTTACTATCTCCAAACTGGAATAAACATTGCCGAGAGCTGTCAAGCTGTTTATAATGTTAGTAAAACGAGTGTACATTATAGAAACAAATTCATCATCATTCATTTTATGATTTCATATTCATGAGTAAGAATATAAATTTTTGATTCCTTGACTTGTGAAGCTCCTTCGTAAGTTACTTCCAAGTTATCCCAAATTTCATTTTTCGTCTTGCAAATCATTATTCTATTAAACTCATTCTCATCGAGAGTATTATATAGGAGATTTATAGCCATTGAATTCCATGTTAGAATTCTTTCGTCTTCACGATCAAACTCTTCTTTTGCATTTTTAACCTTTACTTCATCAACAGTTTTTGTTGGGATATAAGGTCCATTTATAACGCATTTCCAAATTTCTCGATTTTGAGCCCAAATGAATATTTTCATTCTACCTTTCCAGAATGTGTAATTGTTTCCACAAAATAGTGGAGGGCGACTACTAGATTGACATTCACCAAAGGTAGCTGCAATGTTACCCATAAGATCTTAACTCAAAAGATAGTTAATTTAATAAAAGAGTCATTGCTTTGATACCAATTGCTACCCATAAGAGGAGGTGAATTGGGTTGTATTTAAGAATTGACAATTATAAACCATATACATAATATAAAATATGAACAAAATACGAAGCAATAGTAAATATAAAGATTAAGGGTAAGAGAGAAGCAAATTCAGTATTTTAATGAAGTTCAGTCATATTGTCTACGTCATCGCCTCAATGTACCCCTTAAGGATTCCTAAATTCACTATTTAACCTCCTTCAAGTAGAGATAGAAATCTATTACACCTTTTAGCAGTATCGCTACAAAGAATCTGTATAAAACACTATCTACACTTGCAATCACCTTACACGTGGTGATTTAACTATTCTCTTTGTAGAACACCTTATACACGCACAAGGATTATGCACAACCTTTTACTGATACAAGAGCTGATAGTGGGTAGGTTATCATAAAACACTCCTCAATAAGTGAAATAAAAACAATACAGTGTAAACTATATCTCTCTCAAAATGAACAAGGGTTAAGACTCAATGCTTAGAGAAGAGAGATTGAAAGCTTTGGATGAGGAGGAGGCGATCGAGATGAGGATTTCTACTGATGAGGAGGAGGCAACCGAGATGAGGATTTCTACATCCTCACTGGAACTGACCGAGAACAGATCGAGAGGAACAACTTCTTCAGCCAGGTATAGCTCCTCCATTTTTTCCGCATGTTCCATCTTATTATTGCAACAAATGTGGATCATGTGGGACATAAGGCCACATTTAGCCGAAAACGCGTACAGTTCCTTATACAAGTAGGACGTGGAGATCCCATCAACTTGCCACTTCGTATTTTTGAGAGGATCTGTTACTAGGCGAGCGTCGTCTCCACAGACAACCTCCCATATGGAGTCCTCATTACCAAGCTATTACTTGCCCAGAATGTGCAACCTATGGTGGAGTGGAGGACAGACCAGATGAGCCCCTTCGACATTACCACACACCATCGAAACATTGGACAGGGGAAGGGGCATGCTCGAAGTCAGTCAGGCCCATTACCAGATCTTGTTCCTTCAACCCAGTCTGAGCTCGGTGTTGGGAGTACTAATCAGCCGCTGGCTGCTTGGATTGATGCGATGGTCTCAGATATTACGGTGCACATTGACTAAAAGATCGAGTCAGTAGAACAGAGTTTTGGAGATTTTGTCGCCGATGTTCTCCATCGGATAGATATCCTAAACACAAAGGCCAATGCATTGACTGACAATTTTAATAAATATGTAACCAACACGTTTTGAATCTTTTGTACTTTTTTTATCATATATAATGAACATTATTATTATTTAATATATCTACTGTTTCCACAAACCGTCACAGAAAATACTTTTTTGTGACGGTTTGGGCACTGTTCACAATTTTCAAACCATCACATAAATTAATTTTTATTGTAATGTCCCTAGATAACTATCTTATATGGTCAATGTTAAATGTTGATGACATATTTTGCTACCTTAAATGTTGGTTAACGTTCACCCCTAAATATATACGATACACTTTGTTAATCGTCCCCCACGCACCAAATCCTAGCTCTGTCCCTGGGGATATCTCATTTTTTCAAAAAATAGTAGGAGATTGATGTATCAACCTTTTAATATTGGAAGGTTTGAAGCTTAGCAGCTTTACACCTGATCTATATATGCATATAAAATAAAGAAATTCTATTTGCATTGCGGACTGTATGTGTAGACCTTTCATTAAATGGAAAAAAGTATCATTTTGATAAAGATATTATTGTAATTTTGAAAAAGATTTAAAAAAAAAATTGACTATGCTTGCACATGCAATCTCTATTTAAAGACTATACGTAGTATTGCTCTATAAAATATATGTAATGTATTAAAGGAAATTGAAAATATTGCATTATTAGAAGATCGACATTCAGACCTTTGGAGACGACCTACTCCCGGCTCCAATTGTAATGATTTGTACGTAAATATATGCTTTAAAACATTCTTTTTTTTTTTATTTTTTATTTTTGTGATTAAAACGATTTTTTTGAGGTGGAAATTTTCTTTAAAGAAAATAGTTTTTGTTATAGTATTAATAATGTCCCTATCTACCCATTTGTCTGGGAATGCACGTTACCAAACCTTTACAAGGAATCGAAAATATCAACTTGATACGGACAACAAACTCTTTCGATTGGGCGTTTCTCAAAGTTAATTGTAAGTACATATGATAATGATATATCCTTCATTTTCACGTGCTCCCGAAAATAAATCAACTATTAATTCAAGCAATATATGTCAAAAACTATGCATTTCTCATATATTCAAAACTCTGTTCTATACAAGAAACGTATATATCAGAAACTATAAGTTCTAAGAAAACTATATTTGGATATACGCTAACAGTTGCTATAATCACGTTAACTCCCTTATTTACGGGATCTCTACAAATATGAAATGCCTAAAATCTCTCTTGCTTGTTTGTAATGACAGCTCACGCCAACCCTCCCCCTCAAGTTGATGCATTGAGGTCTCGGACGCACAACTTGTCAAGTGAGTTGTTGAAGTCTTTGCTTGACACAGCTTTTGTTAAGATATCTGCCAACTGATCTTCGGATCTCACAAATGAAAACTGAATTATTTTTGCTTCAAGATTTTCTTTGATGAAATGTCGGTCTACTTCCACGTGTTTAGTACGATCATGTTGAACAGGGTTGTGAGAAATGGCAATTGCTGACTTATTATCATAGAAGAGGTTCATCTCAGCAGTGGGAGGAAAACCGATCTCAGTGAGTATCTTCCTCAGCCAAAGTAGCTCACAAAGACCCTTAGCCATTACTCTAAATTCGGCTTCAGCACTTGATAACGCCACCACTTTTTGTTTCTTGCTTCTCCATGTTACAAGATTCCCTCCAACAATTGTAAAATATCCTGAGGTAGATTTTCTGTTAGTGATGTTACCTGCCCAATCTGCATCCGTATAACCATCAACCTTCAACTGACTATTATTCTTTGAGAACATAAGCCCTTTGCCCGGAGATGACTTCAAATACCGAAGTCTGCGAATCACTGCTTTCATATGACTCTTAGTTGGATTATACATAAACTGGCTTACAACACTTACAGCGTATGCAATATCAGGGTGAGTATGTGAGAGATAAATGAGTTTACCAACTAGCCTTTGATATCTTCCTTTATCAATTTGCACTTGGTCTGGGTATTCTCCAAGCCTGTGATTTTGAACAATAGGAGTGCCTGTAGGTCTACACTCCAACATTCCTACCTCGGCTAGCAAGTCTAGTATGTATTTCCGCTGGGAAAGAAATATACCTTGTTTAGATCTAGCCACTTCGATTCCCAGAAAATACTTGAGTCCTCCTAGATTTTTCATCTCAAATTCAGTTGCTAATTGCTTCTGAAGCCGAGAGATCTCTTCTTTATCATTGCCTGTGATAATCATGTCATCAACATAAACTATCAAAGCGGTTACCTTGCCCAACTGATGTTTTAAGAACAGTGTATGGTCTGAATTACTTTGTTGGAAGCCGTATTTCTTCATTGCCAAGCTAAACCGTCCAAACCATGCTCGTGGTGATTGCTTTAGTCCGTACAATGCTCGCTGCAATTTACACATAACTTCAATCTTTGCAGATGTTGTGTAACCTGGAGGAACATCCATGTAGACCTCATCTTTGAGATCGCCGTGGAGGAAAGCATTCTTTACATCAAATTGATGTAAAGGCTAGTCGAAATTTGCTGTAAGAGACAATAGCAATCTAATTGTATTCAACTTAGCTACTGGTGAGAAGGTTTCCTGATAATCAACTCCATATGTCTGTGTGTATCCCTTCGCTACCAATCTTGCTTTGTACCGTTCAATAGATCCATCTGCTTTGTGTTTAATAGAGAATACCCACCTGCACCCCACTATTTTTTTCCCTCAGGTAGTGGAACAAGAGCCCATGCATCATTTTTTAGTAGCACCTCCATTTCTTCTTCCATAGCTCGGGTCCACCTTGGGTTTGCCAATGCCTCTTGAACACTAGTAGGGATCTGACACATGGAGAACTCCTGTGTAAATTTCTTGAGAGGATCAGATAGTCCCTTGGTAGAGACATAGTTGGCAATCGGATACTTGGACCTTCATTCTTCAAATTCTGGAGAGTACCTATTGGGTGGCTTGCCACGATTGTTCTTGGGAGGTAAGACATATCCCACAGAGGTATCTATATCATCATTATGTGGATGTGTAATAGAAGTACTTACCTCATGAATATTCTTAGGAGATGATTTGGTTGGTACTTCAGAGTGGGGGGATGTAGGTTCGGTCACATGCTCCACATTGGGACATATCTCGGGCTCCACACTATCAGTTTCATCATTCAAACCACCTGAGTTGTCATTCGGTCGAGCGTGGCTTTCAATTTACTTCTCATGATTCAGCGGTTCCTCTCGACTAGACCAACTCCACTCATTTGGTTCCTCATGACGAAACCAATTCAAGTCTTCATCATGTGTCTCCCCCTGAAGAGAAGAATTGGGTGTTGAAAAAAACATGTCCTTCTCCAAAAACTGCACATCCATAGTCACATAGAGTCGTCGAGTGATAGGATCATAGCATCGGTATCCTTTTTTATGGATGTCGTAGCCTAGAAAAAGACACCGTATGGCACATGGGTCAAGCTTCGTGCGTTGGTTCTTATGGAGATGCACATATGCCACACATCCAAAGACCCGAGGAGGTAACATCAAGGCTGTGGGAAGGGACACATGTATAGATAGAGAATGAAGTGGAGTCTTAAAGGACAGAACCTTAGACGGCATACGGTTGAGAAGATGAACTGCAATAGAGACGGCATCAGTCCAAAAAAGTTTGGGCATATGAGCACTGAGGAGGAGGGCACGTGCAGTCTCAAGAATATGTCTATTCTTTCTCTCGGCAGCTCCATTCTGTTGGGGTGTTTGGGAGCATGAAGTTTCATGAATTAAACCATGGTGATTAAAGTAGACTTGAAGTTGCTTATTGACATGTTCCCCACCATTGTCTAAGCGGAGAACTCGAATGGTTGCACCATACTGAGTGCGAATCATAGCATGGAAGTTTTCAAAGGTACTAAGGACCTCATCTTTGTGTTTCATTAAGTAGAGCCATGTCATACGGGTACAATCATCCACAAAAATAACAAACCAATGGAAGCCAGACATATTAGTAATAGGTGAGGGACCCCATACATCCGAGTGAACTAACGCAAATGGAGTTTCACTTTTATTCAAGCTTAACGGATAAGTAGCTCTATGGCTCTTAGCCAAAATACAAGTGTCACACTTCAAATCAGAAATCTGTAAATATGTAAATAAATCAGGAAAAACATGCTTCAAATATGGAAATGATGGATGCCCCAAGCGCCGATGCCAAAGCCAAAGTTGTTGTTCTTTAGCAGTATTCGCACTACAAGGGGAATCACCTTTACCAGCGATTCACTTTCGCTGGCAAAACTAACAAATCGCCGCCTCTCACCTATCCCAGCGATTTATAAATCGCTGGAGGTTCGCCGGTATTAAAGCCCCACTTTTGATCTACTCCAACGGAAGCCAAAAATCGCCGGCAAAGATTTTCTTTCCCGGAGATTTTCTTTTGCCGTAAATAGTACCTTTTATCACCGCAATTTCAATATACGATTCAGTTGTTAATTGTTGGGAAAGATTAATTCCAGCAATTTAATATTGTCGCTAAAAGAGGGAAAATCGCCGGAAATATATTTTCCCAGCGATTTTTTGAAATCGCCGCAATTGACTAAACGGCTTTGAAATAACAATTGCGGTGATAAGAGTGCGCCGGTATAGATCAATACCAGTGATTTAAAAATCGTTGCAATTGAGTTATTGGTTTTGTGAACTCAGTTGCAGCGATCTAAAAATCACTGGTATTGATCTATACTAGCGAATTTTAATAGCCGGAAAAGATATTTCACAAAAAAAAAAAAAAAAGAAACCACAAAAGTAATCCTGATGAACTATACCCAAGCTATACTTCATATTAGAGACCCTTATATATAATATATGTATATATAACTATAAGATATAAGTAACATATGAACTAAACCCTAAAGCTAGATAGATAGTATGGATTATTTATAAGGAGCCTCTTGTAAAGCAAATACATGAATTTATTCTCCAAGGAAAAAATGATTTGACGTAGTGCAGAAATAAACCTATATGGCACGTACAGGATCAAAAACTAAGTGAAACTAGCCCAACAATAAAGGTACAATCATCAACTTGGCATGAAAGAAAAATCTAAGGAAATACAAAACATAATGCACAAAATCTCACAATATAAATCCCAAACTATTTAGGCAGCACATTCTGCTGCAATGAATCATACACAATATAAAATCATATATCCTTCATTTGTTTCTTTGACTTCCACAACATGGGAATGGGATTTTCTTCAAGATGGACTTCAAGTTTTATGAAGCTCACTACTTTAAACACAAGCCATTTAGAAGTCATACTCAAACTGATTTGCAAAAATTGCAGAGGTAGATGAATCTACCACAAAATCCACATACTCAAACGACAAGTTCTTCACCAATTGTATCACTCTTGATGAGATAATAGCAGTACAATAGGTAATAAAAGTATACTTAATGGGTAATATATCCATACTGGGTAATATATCCAAACATATGGAGTGCAAGGTGATAGTGCAGATATAAGCTGAAGGAGAAGCATAAATGGCATTTGACAGCTTGCTGTCAAATAAAGGCCATTGAGTTTTCTACATGAAAGATATATGAAGATCGTGGGTTAAGAATGTAGAAATGATAGGAATTGACTTAGAAATGGAAGAGAACAAGGAAGTATAAAAAATCTGGAAATTTCACTATTAAAATGGCATTTGACAGCTTGTTATTAACTTGTTGGAACCAAATTAAATGAAGAGCTAAAGCTCATAAGATGGCTGTTTTTTTTGCCTTGTTTTCAATCTTTGGATACAAACAATTAACTTTGGTTGACAATAAGATGCAAATAAAAAATGGAGATGAAATGGACTGGTTGAAGAAGCAAAACAGAGTGCATAGCTGAATTTTCTGCACTACCATGGACAGCTAGCAGCTTTGGTACATTCATACTCTTAAACATCCTTCATTTAACCACAATCTCAACTACATAACCCAAGCATACTAGATTTGAAGAAAACCTGAGAATTCACATCATTTTTGTGTGAAAGCATAGCATAAACAGCAAGAGTAGCTCTCGACAAACTAGAAAATTCTAATCGAATCTACTAGTTTGAATAAAATCCTCGTTGCTTACATAGGCTATTATCTTGAAGAAAAGTATTAACAATAATACATTCTCATCTCCACTAGTTTAACACATAGTCATAAAGGGTTAAACATAGTCAAAACATGATTCAAACTCAATATTTAAAACATAAGATCTTCTCAATATTAAAAAGAGTAGATCATGTTCATGTAGGCATAAACCACATTCTATTTTTAATCCTTTAAATCCTGTTTATGCAAGTGATAAAATAGTACGACTTCATCCACCCACCTGCACAAAGGAACAAGAAAACTTCACTGTCAAGAAATACACAATTCCCTCATCCATAAAACAAAACCATTAGATGATACCCTACACACCATATATCAAACTAAAGCGTACTATCTACATACTTGGAATTTTATAGAAGGAAAATTTAACTTTATTATAGAAGGAAATGGTGGTTGAGTTAGGAGTTTAGACAGAGAGTCATAAATCTAACTTGGTAGCAACCTGTAAAAATATAATTGAACACAAACAAAATTAAGACTTTTTTGAGGGATAATTTTAGATTTAATTTGGTAAATCTCATGAACAAGATCAAGATTTTCAATAAATAAACAGACCGACTAATTACTTAGCAAGTGATCTAACAAATAACTACTTGAATACTACAATGTATATGGAAGCTGAAGTGAGAGGACATAAGTAACATATCACTGCCAAGAAATTTCGACCATTTTCTAGCGCCAATTCTTTTATAGTGGGGAAGTGGTGGGGAAAATAAGTTTTCTATCATTTAGGTTGCCCTGTCCATGTTCTATCAAACAAGGAGGAAAATTCATAAAATTCCTGAGCAATAAATGTAAAACCCAAACTTACAAATAGAGGTAACCTAATTTCAACTCAGAATAACAACAGTAATAATGACTAACTCTTATAATTGACATGTTTCTCAAGCTCCCTAGCTCTTGCCTCTGCCTCCTCACGTCTTTCTTTAGCGCGTCTAAGCTGTACAACATTCTTGGACATCAATGTCATAAATCACAAGTAACAATGCATAAAAATAAGTTTATTTTGAGTTTGGACTGCACACCTTATCAATGATGACATCATTTTCTTCTTGTAGCATGTCAAGCTGCAATTTTGATATAGTTTGCTATAATTACATTTCAAATTCTAAAAAATGCTAGCTCATAAAAAAAAATGCTATGCTAAAAGTTGGTGCAAACCCTATATGGCTTCTTTTTAATATATTTCAAGGGCTATTAGTGACTGTTGTGAAAGCATAATTGATGGATGTGAATGGCATACCTCATCGCGAAGGGCAGAAGCCTCATACAAAAAGTACCAATGCATAAACATAAAATTCCAAGTAGCCATACATCTTTCTTCCAAGATAGTAACTTATTCACGGGATCCCAAGATAGGTATCCCTCAAATGTTTCAATCTTTAAATTGAACAAAGACCTCAGTAAAAGCCGAAAAAAAAACAACAAAAATGATGGGTACAAGGAGAAAACAACTCATCCCTGAACGAGAACCCACAACTTTTCCAGAGATATTACATACTAAAATCTATGCGAAGAAAAAACAGAAGAAAAGAAGAATCGAAACTCACAAGGGAGTGGCAAATCAGTAGCAAACCGCGTGGGGGCTGTGGTTTGCGAACAAAGCAAGGGAGAGAGGGAGGGCCTCGGGTTGCTGGGCTAGGCGTGGAGGAGAAGGGGGCTCCGACGAAGGACTGGCGATGGGGTCGAGGTGTGAGTGGTGGCGAACGGTGCCCCTAGCGGCAACGACATAGAGAAATCCGAGAGAGAGAGAGGTCGAGGCCAGATTCGGGGGAAAGGATATTCCCGCCATGGGGGTTGGGGGAGAAGGAGGTGGTGGCCGTCGGGGTGGCGGTGGCGTGGTGGGGTCACTGGCGACGGGCTGTGTGCGGCGGCATGGGTTGAAAGAGAAGAGGGATTGGGGAGGCAGAGCGGGAAAGGGAAAGAAATGAGGGGAAAATGTAACGCGGGTGGTTTAAATTTAATTTCACTTTTCTGGTGATTTGGATTTGCTGCTAATAACATTTAATTTACTAGATATGCTCTTGTGGCAAAAATACGGTGAATATTTTTGCCGCAAAAAGTATCTGTTGCTCAATTTACGACGATATTAAAATCGTTGCAAAAAGTAGAGGTAATTTCTTCTCCATCATCTCAAAAATTCAAGATGGAAAGCAAGCGGCGACTTAGAAATTGCCGCAAATAATGTTTATTAGTTGTATTTTTGTTGCGACGATATTAAAATCGTTGGGGAAGATCTAAATTGTTTAAAAGGCTATTTCCAGCGTTTTTTATTCGCCGCAAAACTAGCTATTATGGCGTTTTTCTCATTCGCCGCAATTAAAACTCTACTACAGTTTCTATTATTATTTGTGGTGACACAAAATTGCCGCAAAAGGCCAAATAGTCGCTGTAAATAAGTGAATAGTAATTGCAACATCAGATTTTCGGATACATTGCTTCAGATTTCAGCTGCGATAAGAAAATCGTTGCAAATAAGGGTTAATTGCAGCAATTTTTTTTGCGGCGTTAATAAAATCGCTGGAAAAGGCGTTATTTCTTGTAGTGTCGGATGGTGCATATTATGTGCTTGATCGATACTGAAGTCGTCCACATAGTATAGTCCCCCTCTCTTAGTACCACTCCCAATTATCTCCTTTGTGAGAATATCCTGAAGAAGACAAAAATGTGGATATATGAGGACTACAGACCCTAGATCAGCAGTAATCTGATTGACAGAAAATAATTTATGTGAGAGATGGCACAAGCAAAGTGTTGGTTAAATGCAAGGATGGAGATAAAGTCACAGAGCCCGCTCCAGTAACTGGAGAAATAACACCATTGGCATTGGCTATGCGTGTGCGTCGTGGAAGAGATGTCTGGGAAAAATCCGTGGCATCAAAAGTCATATGATCTGTGGCTCCAGAGTCAAGAAGCCAAGCATTTCGTTCCGCATCACTGTGAGGAGTAAGATGAGCAAGACCAAAGATACCTGAGTTCAAGTTGGAAGAGTTATCTGTGGACGTTGCTGCTAGTGGTATGAGAGAGAGGTGGGGCTCGACAGTAGCAATAGCAGCTTTGCATGGTTCTCCATTATTGGTAGTTGCATCACGACGTTTACGGGCTTGAAGATCATGCCACCATCAGGGTATCCATTCAATTGAAAACAATTTTCACGACTGTGTTTTTGATTACCACAATGAGAACATTTGAGAACCGCAGTGGACAGGCGTGTCTTCACAGATTTGCCACTAGCAGAGGTATCCAACATGAGACCTTTGGAAGACAAAACAAACCCTGGATTCCATCAGTATCGTGGTTGGTCATCACCTGTTGGTGGATGGCCTCCTGTAACACCCCGTATTTTAGTGTATTTTCACTGAAAGATTATTTTTAATAATTCAAAAATTTATTCTCTTATTTTATAATTATCGGATATTTTAAATAGGTTATTTTATGATCTTTAAATTGTGAAAAATTAAATTGTTATGTTTTCTTAATATTTATTTATTGTTATACATTTAAATTGTTCTTCTTTTAAATTAATTGATTGTGGGATTTAATTATTTTATTTTCATTGTATCATTACGTTTAATTTATTTTAATTGATTTGTTGTTTTAAAATTATCTTCGTTGGATCATTTTTGTGACCCAAGATATGAGGATTGAACCTCATTTCTTTTCCTCCATTTTCTCTTTCCTCTCTTTTTTCTTTTTTTCTTTTCCTTTCTTTTTCTTTTTCTCCTGCCTCCTTCCCCGCGCGCTGCGTCCTCCCTCTCTCTCCCCCCGTGCGCTTCTCTCCTTCCACCCAACCCACCGCCGTCGTGCCGCCGTGCGCGACACCGCCCATCCCATCAGCTTCCCCACCGGCCGGCGACCACCCCCCTCCATTTCCAGCTCCTCCATCGCCGCTGTTAGCCTTCACGCACAACACCCAGCCGCGGCGCATCTTGAGCTCCAGCGCCGCCGTCGCGCCACCTCCGGCCACCATCTCTTCACCACTTCATCCTCGACCTCTTGGCAACCCAATGGACCCAACCCTGGCTCCGATCCGTCACCGGTGAAGCACAACCAAGCCCATCTCCGTTTTAGACTTTTTGACGTTAAAACCACCCTTTGCGCCGCCACCCACGGCAAACCACCACCACCATTGGCTTCACCGACCTCTCTAGGCCCTACCCTATCAATTTCGGGTCTTAGTTTATCCCCATTCAAAAGTGGGTATTTGAGACCCAAAGCCACAATGTATTTAACACTGTTACGTTGCTGAGTCACCACTTCTTGCACCTCCGTGATCCTTTGAAAATCATATTATAGCACTGTAAGTATTTTTTCAAAGAACTATCGTGATTTAAATATATTTTTGCACTAACTCATATTATTGTGATCTGGTTGGACATGCCGGACTGAGTCCGAGGAGTTCGGGGGTCGGATGGATTATGGACGGAGTTGTGTGTTTGGTTGGTATTGTGAATTGATGGTTGTTGTGGTGTTGTTCATGTACATGGCATATTGCACGCATGATCACGTTTGTAAAGGAAACTGGGTTTTCGTGTACATGCATTCATGTTCATGTGTTTCATGAAAACTGGGTTTTCATGTGTTAAAGGATTTTGGGTGCGTGTGTATCACGACCCCAAGCCGAGATGGGGTATTATCTCGGTGGAGCTTTTCTGGTCACTCGGGAGCGGAATATACTGAGTGACGTCCCCTGGGTTGTCGCTGGGCGACAACGGGATCGGACGAGATGGTCTCGTGCCGACTCCGTGGCCCCTCTACTGGTGGGGGCTAGAGGATGCTTGGTCACGTACGCGCTGGGCGCAGAACTGGGCATCCCTCGTTGCGTAGTGGGTGTTTGGCCACGAACGCGCTGGGGGCGGAACTGAGCACCGCTACGAAGCCAGGACGTGCGGATGATCCCTAGGGGAGATCATGGTGCATTGGTTAATGGAATAATGAGCTGTTTTCTGGGAAAATAGCGTGTGTTGATTAAAGGTTTTTATGTGATTCATTTTCTGGAAAAATGAGATTTTATTGATTTGGGTCATTTTCTGGAAAAATGACGGATTAATGTTTTGGGCCAAAATGGGATTTTGGCGTGTGTTAAAAATATCTATTTTTGGATAAAATAGTATTTTTGGATTTAATGCATATCTCATCATATGCATGCATGTTGGTAGCATTAATGTATTTTTATCTCGTGGTTATTTGGGTTATACTTACCTGTGGTACCATGTTGTGGTAACGCAGATTTTGATGCAGAGGAGGATGAGGGTGAGCATGAGGAGTCGGCTCCGCCTGAGGAGTGATTGGATCACTCGCATTTTGGTTTGGGACTTGTAAATATTTATTTTGGATGACTGTATAATTTTGAAACCTTTTAACTGATTGTTTAAATTTTATTAACAATTCTGGTACTTAGTTGTATTAATTATCCGCTGCATTGTTTTTGTACACTGTTGCATGTACACACACTTGGCACTAACGTTGGGATGTGTGACCCTGTTGTCACCATCCCGGCGTCTCGATTCCCGTGTCTCCTTATATGGGGGTCGTGGGCGCCACAGGTGGTATCAGAGCAGTTCGGCTCTGGGTAAAACCACATGTCCCATAGGTGGAGTACCAGAAAGTTTTAAAGTTGTGATTTGAAATTATTTGGTTTGAAGTATGTTATTTTAATGGTTTTAATTTATTTATGTTTTTATATTTTGTTGGTTTTATTTATTTTATTGTATACTACTTGTTTGTTTATTTTATATTATTTGTTTTATTTTATGGTAGGTTATTTTATTTTATTTATTTATTTTTAATTATTTTATTGTGCACTACTTCATTTGTTTTATTCATTTTATCTTATGATATTTTATTGTTAGTTTTATTCATTTTGTTGTATATTATTTATTTATAGAATTTTATTTTATTTTGTTTTGTTCGGAGTTGAAAAGCGGGTTAAGAGTTGTGCTATGGCAGGAAGATGGTACAACTGTGAATGTCATTGTTAGGCTTGAACATTTAGTGTAGTAGGCCTGAACTCTTGGCAACTGGTTTGTTTTAATATCGAGGCTTGAATGGAACGGCATGATCTGGGTGAACTCTTTGGAGTAGGAACTCAAGTTGCTGCTAAGGAGGGGAATAGTTTTAAATTGCTTAGGATAATTGAGGTTTTATATTTTGTGGAGATGTTATGAGGCTATAGCATAGGAGGTTCTAAGTTCAACGAATTTCAAGGTTAGATTTTTGAGAAGGTCACCTAAGGTTTGAGGCCTTATAGTTTTTAGGAAATAAGCTTATTGGATTTAAGGTGATAGGTTCAACAATCATTCGAAGGATTAGTTAGATTAGAAGTTTTCGATTTTGCCGACTTTGATAAGCAGTTTGATAACATTTGGGGTTTTAGAATTTACAAGTTTTATAAGGTGAATGTTTTAGATTTAAGGTCATGGATCTTTAAGATTTTGGGAAATGATTTTTATCTGGTTTAAGGTTTTAGAATTGCAGAGTTGAAGGGTTGAATTATAATAGGATTTGAGTTCTTAGTTTTGTAGACTTGGTACGCTAGCTTGGTCTATTCTATCAATTGATTAGTTGGTAACCATTAAATTAGGATTGATCTGAATTGAGTTACTGATATGAGAATTTTTTAGGAGAGAACTTCTTTGGAGATGGGAGGTAATGATCTAGTTTGTGTATTTTTCGAGGATTGAAGATGTTGATCTAGTTCAGATAATGATTGTTTTTAGCTCGAGGTTAGTGACATGTTGAGGATTTAATTCATATCAATTTTAAGGAATAATAGATGGTGCGGACGTAGGAAATGATTCTTGTTGATTTCGAGGATATAAGCCCAGATGATGGAAATAGTAGTGACAGATCACTTGCACGTTTGGAGGATTATTGGTTCTGGCTAAGTGTGCATGAGATCGATGCGTAGTAGTGGTGAGTGTGTATGCATTTCGGATAGTACAGGAGTCCTTGTCTCATTTTTGGCTTGGAAGAAGTGTCTTGGATAGGTGTTGAAGATGAATAAATATAATAGTATTAAATTCAAGAGATTTTGGTTTGGAGTTTTTGGTGAGTCAATCGGAGTGTGTAGTCGAAACGGATTACTCAATGGAATGACGGTTGACAATAAGTATTGTGATTATCTATAGGAATTAATTGTGACTTGAGGTTACCTAGGAATTTAAATTTTGAGGTTATACTTTCTTTGGAGATTGAGCATCCAGTTGGTTGAATTAAGGACATTGTTATTTAACTTGAAGAGAGATTGATGGGTCGTCATGTTTGGTGTATGATAAGATCTTGGAAGTTGAAGTTTAGGCATTAGCGATGAATAATATGATCAAGTATGTGAGTTAATCAAGCATTAGGATCCTTGGGTGATTTGCATTGGCTTTTGGTGGATTGATGATTTGAGCTATATGGCTGGCCTTGAGGTTTAATAGTGATGTGTTATTGGATGAGCTAGTCGTGCTAATACTAGCTTATAGGAGTAGAAGTAGCTGGGCGAGTTACCAAGGAGGTTTTGTTAATGTTTTGGTGAAGTCATTGATGGTTCATAATGAGTTTAGTCACCGCTAGATTAGATGTTATTCTGAATGTCGGTGATCAGCTTTTGGGTTTAGATTTTTGGGTAGAAGTTTATAGGTGCTCTTTTTGGTTGGTCGGATTGGAATCGAATCTTTTAAAGTATGCTCCTTATTGTAGATGAGATGGATGTATTTTGGGTTGAGGTTGCTTATTTTCAATTTGGGATGTTGAGGTTAGTTTTCTGTCTATGATCATGGATGTATTTTGCGGAATATTGATTTTGATCAAGGTAGCAGGAGTTAATTGAGGAATATGAGTGATAACTCCTGGTTTTGGGGAAAAGAGTATTTTCTACCAAAAGGTGGTAAGAGTTTTCTGGTTAGTAGGTATGAAGTCACCTTATACTCGATGGTGCTAGTTTTTATGAGGACATAAATTTTATGCATGTGGCGAATTACCAGAGTGTGCAGCCGAAGCGTGATATTTGTGGTTATAGTTAGGAGTTCGGATTTTGTGCTGATCTTGAGGAATTAGTGGTGACTTGAATTTTTAGATGATGCTTGTAGTTGAAGATTAATCTTTTGGTTGTGCAATTTGTTATTGATGGTTAACCTTGGAAGTGGCCATTAGGTTACCAAATGTAGAATTCAATGGAGGTTTAGAAGTTGAAGCATAGGAGCTGATTGAGGTTAGCATGGATTATTGTATGGAGCTATTGATCATTGGAATTTTCTGGATATTGTATTAAGGTTCTTGTGGAAAATAAGATTTTGGTTAGTATAGTCATCTAGGAATACTGGTCGTGATGTGCCACTGGAGGACTAATACAAGTATGTTGGATATCGCCATATTTTTTTTCAGAAATGTGCCACGTGCCGTCAAGTTAAGGCTGAGCATCAAAGACTTGTTGGTAAACTTCAACCTCTCCCTATTCCTGAGTGGAAGTGGGATGCTATTTTATGGATTTTGTTGTGGGTTTGCCGAGGACTCTAGTGGAAAGAACTTAGTTTGGGTGATAGTTGATTGGTTGACCAAAAGTGCCCATTTCCTGCCTATTAATAACACTGACTCTTTGGGTAAGTTGACTCGGTTGTATGTTAAGGAGATAGTGCGTTTGCACGGAGTGCCCAAGAGTATCATGTCAGATCGGGACCCGCGGTTCACGTCCCATTTTTGGAAGAGTTTGCAGGCAGCTTTAGGCACTAAGTTGAAGTTTAGTACTGCATATCACCCACAGACAGACGGTCAAGCAGAGCGTACTATTCATACTCTTGAGGATATGTTGCGGTCTTGTGTCATGGGATTTCAAGGGAGTTCACCTGCCGCTAATTGAGTTTGCTTATAATAACAGTTTTCATTCCTCTATTCAAATGGCCCCGTATGAAGTTTTGTATGGGAGGAAGTGTAGATCACCATTGTGTTGGGATGAAGTTGGCAAAAGTAAATTGATTGGGTCTGAGATAATTCAAGAAATGAAGGATCAAGTTCAATTTATAAGAACTAAAATGGCGGAAGCCCAAAGTCGCCAAAAGAGTTATGCAGATACAAGAAGAAGAGACTTATCATTTGAGATAGGTGATTGGGTTTACCTTAAAGTCTCTCCGATGATGGGGGTTAAGCGCTTTGGCAAGAAGGGAAAGCTTAGTCCGAGGTATGTTGGTCCTTTCCAGATTATAGAGAAAGTTGGGCTAGTTGCTTATAGAGTTGCCCTGCCGAATTATTTTGGAGATGTCCATGATGTGTTCCATGTGTCTTCTTTGAAGAAGAGTTTTGGACAGCTAGAGCCGCTTTTTGTCGACTCTGAACACATTGAACTTCGGCCTAATCTTTCTTATGAAGTTGCCCCGACTCAGATTGTGGATTGGAAAGAGCAAAGGTTAAGGTCTAAGACAATACCTTTGGTGAAGGTGTCATGGGGCGATCCGATGGCTCAGGATTTCTCTTGGGAGAGAGAAGCTGACATGAGAGAGCAGTACCCGTATCTGTTCGATTGATTCTGGCGGTATGTTCTTAAGTTTGCTCCTAGTTGAATCTTATTCCTGTCTTAGCCTTATGTTTGACCTTGCCAATTTCGAGGACGAAATGTTTTTTAAGGGGGGAGGATGTAACACCCCGTATTTTAGTGTATTTTCACTGAAAGATTATTTTTAATAATTCAAAAATTTATTCTCTTATTTTATAATTATCAGATATTTTAAATGAGTTATTTTATGATCTTTAAATTGTGAAAAATTAAATTGTTATGTTTTCTTAATATTTATTTATTGTTGTATATTTAAATTGTTCTTCTTTTAAATTAATTGATTGTGGGATTTAATTATTTTATTTTCATTGTATCATTACGTTTAATTTATTTTAATTGATTTGTTGTTTTAAAATTATCTTCGTTGGATCATTTTTGTGACCCAAGATATGAGGATTGAACCTCATTTTTTTCCCTCCATTTTCTCTTTCCTCTCTTTTTTCTTTTTTCTTTTCCTTTCTTTTTCTTTTTCTCCTGTCGAATGTGGGCATACGCTTGCTCAAGAGTGGGAAATGGTTTTAGCTATAACATATCCCTGTGTATTTTATCGAGCCGATCATCAAGGCCATCCAGGAAGACATAGACATGGTCTTCCTGGGGAAGTCGATTATAATGCTGGATATCAACAGGGCACTCCATGGGATTCGGCTGACGAAAATCAATTTCACGCCATAAGCCCTACAGATCAGTGTAGTACCTTTCAAGGGAGCCAGCGTTTTGCTTCATGCAAGTCACTCAACGTCGTAGATCATACACCTGTGATGTATCACTACCATCAAAGAAAGTAGTGGCAATTGAATCCCAAACCGCTTTTGCAGTGGGAAAGCGAATAAAATTGCCAATCAAGGAAGGATCCATGGAAGTAATCAACCACCCTTTGACAATGGTGTTGTCAGTGCGCCACTTGCGAAATGAGGGATTAGTTTGTGGTGGCTGGGGAAAATCGCCATTTATATATCCCAGTTTTTACTTGCTAGAGGTATACATCTCGACAACCTGGGACCATAAAGCATAGTTGGAGCCATCCAACTTAATGCCGATCGGAGCAGCAGATGGTTCAATGGTTATTGTCGGGGACTGAGCTTTCAAAGCCTCAGTCATCCTGGTAGTTAATTCAAGAATCAATTCAGATAGGTTGGACGTGTCGCCAGAAGTATTCTGATCAACGGAGTCTGCCATGATAATGAAGAAGAAAGGATGAAGCTGGTGTTATTGGGCTATACAGGAAGCTAGAACTCGTATGGCTCGTGATACCATGTCAAAAACTTTGTATTTCTCATATATTGAAAACTCTGTTCTATACAAGAAACGTATATATCAGAAACTATAAGTTCTAAGAAAACTATATTTCGATATACACTAACAGTTGCTATAATCACGTTAACTCCCTTATTTACGGGATCTCTACAAATATGAAATGCCTAAAATCTCTCTTGTTTGTTTGTAATGACAGCTCACGCCAACAATATAAACGTATACGGTGAACTGTCAAGACGTTTTCATTACCAAACATAAAAATTAAAGAAGTTTTTCTTTTTTTGTTTTTTGCTTCAACCAGTTAGCTAGAAAAAGATCGAAGTTAATTATTATTCAAGTAGGAACTGCATGCATGCATAAAATAGAACTACTTGTCAAAATAGTTCTCAGATCCTTTCAGTTTTCTCCCCAAATTTGATGACAAAAAGACGAGCTGAGTCTATTACTCTGACGTTAAGTATAGCATTTGCAGGCCTAGAAACAAAAGAAAAATGGAGGCAGGGAAGAAAAGAAGGAAGCTGGAAAGATTCAAGTAGTAGATCACAACTTCGTTATTGCTGCACAAGATTGAATGTCATTTACTCACAGATCAATTATAAAAATAACTTGAGGATTAGCAAGATATTCTCCAAGAAAAAAATGCACGATTCATGCACGTTATTGAAAAGAACAAATTTGCAGGTCCCGGCCCCGTGTAGTTAATGTCCATGCACACAACCATAGATTGCACACACTACAAGAAATAGTGGCTTTTACGGCGAATTTATGTTCGTCCCAAAATAAATCGCCCAAAAGGTATGTGATTGCAGTGATTTTAGATTCGCCGTGGACTTTACCCTTGAAAGTGCGATTTCGCTGTTGGCCTCCTAGTATTTGTCAACTTGCGGCAATTTTATTCCCTATTGTGATGGTTGTTTTTATCACAAATGATGATTGAGGGTTGCGACGATAGTGATTCGATAATGGGTGTTTTAAACTTTTAATAGCGCGCCGAACACCAAAATAGGGGTGGCCAAAGGCACAAAAAAATCTCTCAACTTTTTCCCCTCGATCTCCGTCAGGTAGAATCCCAACTTCCCCTTCCATTTTCGACTAACCTAGCTGCAAATCCACTGGATTTCCACAGATTCGACCACAGATTCGTGGTGGGTTGCTACACGGCAGGAAATCATCCACAGATCTGACCCCCTTTCACCTTCCTCCATTGGATTTTCCTTCGAGGAAAGGCAACAACTCTCCTCCTCTGTTGAAATCAATTGTTGGTCTCCATCTTCTCGCATTTCCATAGCAAAATTTCAAAGCCCTTTGCTTGTTAGCTTCTCATTTCCACTACAAGCTTTACCATTTTCCTGGGAAATTTTGGGGCCAACTCGCCTCCTCCCCTTCCTCCACTCTCCCTTCCTAATTCCCAAACCCTCTTCCTATCCAAATCCCGACACTTGGTGACTAGCGTCGTATACACGACTTGGTTCATCCACAAAAGTTGATCACGAGTTGGATTTTGGTCACGCGTAAAGCTCATCCACAGATTCATTGCCCTAGCAGCCTCCTCCTCTAGATTTCCCTGTTTAGAGAGCTCTTTCATGCACCATAGTTACCTCTAGATGTCTTTCTCTATCTCTCCCCCTTCACCCTCGTTGCTTTCCAAAAATTGTGCAATGGAACTTGTAGAATATGCGGTCACCATGATATTTTGGCATGTCCGTTGTTAAATATGTTTATATCTCTGCCTTTTGTGTACTAGGTGCTCTATTCTGTGGGTATTAGTCCTTGGCCTTCCAACAAATTAAATTTGCCCCAATTATTTCTGTATGCAATACTATCTCCTGAAGTTAGTCTTAGCCAGTAGGGTTCCTTTGACAAGGTTGTACTATATCTAGTTTGGAGAAGTTATGATATCTTTGGAAAAATACAACACATGTTTTGTGTTTGCCAGTCAGCCAACGCCAAACTTGTACTAGCTAGTTAGATTCATTTCGACTATACGGTACTTGATTTATATTATTCTGTTCATCTGTACTTAGTACTCCTGTAGGTAATTCATGGAGGTTGTCTGCTTGATCTAGGGTTATTGTGTTATGAATTATCTCTATAAACTGGATATGGACATGACTTAATGGTGCTTGGAGTAGTTTGTTTAATGTTTGTCTTATGTATTGAGCTGCCTTGACATTATGTTGCACCTAAAGTTCATATTAATCGGCTAAAATGCAACGTACTTGTTTTGATTCGATGTTTTCTTTTAGTATGAGTTGATACTAGATGCTTTCATTCTTTTAAGCTACTGAATGTTCTTTTAATATGGAGTTGACTTAGGTGTTGTCGTCTTATTTTAAAGGCTGTAGCTAGTATTTTTTGCATTTATAATTGACATTTGGTTCTATAGTCCATACTGATTAAGGCCTCTTGCATATAGTCACTAAGAACCAAATGACTTTTCACTTGGTTCCTAGTGCTTCCATTAAAGAATAGCGCCTCACTCACCAGTATTTACATCTAGTAAACAGAGATTTCTTAAATTCCTATCCAAATAGTTATTGTTTCTTGCTTCTTTTTTTTATAAGTAAAATACCATAAACAATATTGCACCAGCTGGGAAACTTTTCTTGCTTCTTGATCATGAAGTGTTGGGATATAGTTAGCATGGATATTTTTGTTGAAGTTCTATGGATTTTTTCCAGGGTCAGCCTCTTTCTCTCTACTTTCTTCATCTTTATTAGATAAAGTTTCTAAAATGCAAATTTTTCTAAGAATAATATTTTTTTTTTGAGAAATATCCCAAATTTTGATAATGAGAAACCTTATTCTAATCTTTTCTTCTCTTTGGGTTAGGATTCATTGCTATAGCTGTAAGGATCTCTAGTTTTGTTTTCTTTTGAATTTAAGATTTGGCAGAGTATTATACTACCACATATTATGCATTACTTGTTTGTCTATTTTTTAATGTTGTCTGATTGAATATCGCTACTAAATGGATTTTGCAACTCACTTTAAGTTCAGTGCTGAACAGATATTGCCTCATTAGCAACTTGGTTCACTTCATTGGACACATACTTTAAATATTCTGAGGTATTTGTTGCTGAACAGGAGTTTACCTTGGCTTGTTGATGGTAAACAAAATGCGTAGCTTGAGGTATTTGTTGCCTTTTTTTAAGGGAGGGGGTGATATTGGTTCCTGCTCTGTTTCAGGATTGAATGGATTATCAATTAGCTATCTTACTTATAAATGATTTTAATCTAATGACTTGCATTGCATTTTTAAATGATTTTTTTCTATAAGCAAATTTTTTTTAAGATGATGACATTGCATTGTCGCAATATTGCTTTACAAAAGGACTATATATGGTTTTGTGAGCTTGTGCGGTACTACTAATTATCTAGCAGAGAATTTAGTGCTTCTTTAGTGTTTGGGCCATGCATAAGTGCGATGGAGAGTGAGATTGTGTTGCTTCTACTGATATCCTTTCTATTTCAAATAGTCTAGTCTTTAACTCATAAACCAAAGTGTCAATTGATTTTTGCCATGATTTTTCATGCTATTAATTCGATTGCATTGTTTATTGTTCTTAGGCACCAGAGTTGCACATGGAGATCCACAAGCATGGGCTTGGTCAACAGACTAAGGATGGGCATCTTCTACTTCTGCTTCTGTTAATGAAAAGGTTAGATTGTCAAAGTTTTCCTTCACTTTATAGTTTATGCAAGAGGATTCTGTAAGATTCAAATCTGGTATATCTGAGTGAGATTTGTAATTTTCATGATGATAAATTCATAGGGAGCACTTATAATATGAAAACTGGAGTAAGAGTTCTTGGATCAATACTATTTATCAATAATTCGACTTTTGATTGTTGGTGGTACCTGTATCTCATTTGCTTTCTTCCAGAACTCATCATTTACTGTGGGGCTAGAAGTCTCACCCTTCCATTTCTGTTTCTCTCATTTGTGATAAAGAAAGATGGATGCTCATTATTGGTTTAAAATCAAGGTCTGCCTTTATACTTCCTAAATTTATGTAATTCAATCAAGCTTCCAAGATGTTGTCACACACCATTTGCTATATGTCCCCCTTTTCCTGCAGGATTTTGGTGATAGTATACCTGGACATGGTGGAATTACAGATATAATTAAATTCCAGGTAAGCTTTGATGAGGTTTGGATCTAGCAGATTCTTATGAACTACTTAATTGTAGTATATTTTAGATGTCTACTAATTATAAGATTTTTTTATGAGTACTAATTATCCAATTTTTTAGTATGGCTTCTCATAATTTTTCTTGTTCTACTCCTGGTTTATGTAAATTGTTTTACTCAAGATAAACTTGATTACCATCCCCAATGCATGTGTGATTATTCATAATGTCATTTTTGGTAGGAAATCATGATGTCTTGCTTGTTTAATTGCTGTTTGTAACCATAAATTATGTTTTACTTTTAGAAACTTCTATTGAAAACCAAAAAAGAGATGTGAAAGATGAGTTTACCAGGATGAGCCTGAACAAAAGGATCCCAGCACATATTTGAGAAGTTTTAACTGCTTACCATATGAACTATTATATGGAAATAGCAAAGTTTGGAAATGTTTCCATTCCTTTCATGATCTTTGCAACCTAATTCAGTTACTGTCTTATACCATGCAGTATTATTCGTTGACAGAATGTTTTACTGTTCCGTACGGTTACTTTTGGCTCAAAAGTGATTTTACTCCATCAAGGAAAATGGAGGAAATATATTTTAAAATACATTTTCAATTAGACTGAATTCATTTACGTTGGGACCGACCAGATGATGGTCTTGGTTTGTTGTACTAGGGTGAAATTCGAGTGAGTGTGTGCAGAATGTATCTAGTTTTTGTGTTTCACCTGTAAGGATAATGGTTTTTGCAATTGTCACTATATGCAAGATGCAATATATAATCGTGTATGATTGGATAGGTTGGTGGACAAAACAGGTGCATTGTATGAGATGTGTAATTAGTTTTTATTGGCTAGGGTGGTGGAAGGTCCGTGGAGTTGGGGGTTTCCTTTGCTGATTCAGATGCCAAGTATATAGGGAGGGAAAATATGCAAGAAGCAGTGCACCTGGGAAATTTGGACATGAGGTATAAATGACTGTACTTGATCTGTTGGTATCTTTCTATTTTCTAGTACTGGTGTTTATATCTGCTATCATCACAAAAAAGATACTAGTCTTCTTAATTCAAATGGGAGTATGTTTTTTCTGCATTGGTACTTTTTTATGTGGAGTAATCATCTCCATTGTTTATATTTGAGTACTCTTGAAACTTTGGAAGAAAGATGTATGGCTACTTGGAATTTTCCTTCTATAAAATTCCAAGTATGTAGATAGTACGCTTTAGTTTGATATATGGTGTGTACTGTATCATCGAATGGCTTTGTTTTATGGATGAGAGAATTGTGTATTTCTTGGCAGTGAGGTTTTCTTGTTCCTTTGTGCAGGTGGGTGGATGAAGTCATTCCCAATGAAGTTATATAGGCCTGACATATATAAGAATTGAAACATTAGAGTAAACAAATAATTAATCGGTCCTTAATTAACATGTCTATGGGCGTGAGTTTAGTCATGTTATATATATATAGTACTTAGTTAGTTAATTAGTTAATTGGTTGCCTGTACATTAGACTTTAACTTAAATTACTAGCTTGTGTTTGGCAGCTCACAGGCTGAAAGTTTTTGCTTTTGCTTGATGTCAGTGCTTTTCTCTAAAGGTAACATTTACACCTTTCAAGAATGTTGTAAGAATGTTACTTTTTTCCATGGAGTTGTAAGAAGTTGCCTAACTCTAATTGAAGGTATTACTACGGGCACATTGCAAGCTTGCAACGGCAAAGCAGTGCTATGGATATTAAATCAAGGTACTTTTTATTCTCCCTTTCACTCTCTTTCTTGTTTGGGTGTTTTTTTTGTTTAGTAGTTCTTAATTATTGTTTGATATAAATGTTAAATTGAAATTAGCTTGAGCTTTGTGTGGTCATCCATAAATTTCATAGTAAATATAATTTGGATGTGCATTATCTTTTTTATATATTCTGTTTTGTGCATTTTTTTATTTATTTTCTGAAACAGTATTTCCGGCGAGTAAAATTCGCCTCAAATAAATTTTTTGTCAAATAAAATTATTTACAGCAATTCACATTCGCTGCAAATACTTTTTCCCGGCGAGATATACCCCGCTGGAAATGCATTATTGCGATCATAATTGACATCGCTGGAAAAAATAAGGCCTATTTTCGATGATTTAAACACTTTTTTGCGACGATATATATCGTTGCAATTGACTTTTTCAATAATTTAATGGTAAATGGAAATGTCATTTCTGTCGATTTTGGGAACAGTTGCGGCGGACAAAAATCGCCGCATTGAAGTTATTCCCAATGAAGTTATATAGGCCTGACATATATAAGAATTGAAATATTAGAGTAAACAAATAATTAATCGGTCCTTAATTAACATGTTTGTGGGGCGTGAGTTTAGTCATGTTATATATATATAGTACTTAGTTAGTTAGTTAGTTAATTGGTTGCCTATACATTAGACTTTAACTTAAATTACTAGCTTGTGTTTGGCAGCTCACAAGCTGAAAGTTCTTACTTTTCCTAGTAATCATAGGCTGAAAGTTCTTACTTTTCCTGGTAATATAATTCAAAGACTACATAGCTGGGATGGGAATTAAAAACTTGTAATTTATAATCTGATCATACTTAAGAAGTTAGGACTTGCACACTCTAAAACTGTATCTAGCATTACTAAAAAATCAATCCACATGTAATTTAAATGGAGGTTGTTAATGCATTTTAAATAGAGGTTGTTGATACAATATTAATGAGTGTCCATTCTGACATGAGATATATGTTATAAAACCAAATCTTACACTATCCAATCCCAAGTCTTCACATAAAAAAAAAAAAAATATATATCTCACTAATCTTAAGAAAAAGTCTACATCAGGCATGATTATTTTTTACATTTTAATTTTTTAAAAATCCCTAATCCTTATATAAATTCTAAATCCTAAGATTCAAACCCTAACTCTTACTATTTAAACACTGATCTCCTAAAATCCCAAACCTTAATTCATTTTAGGACCAGGAACAATCACTACCGCTCCTGCCTCCATCCTTAGAGACGGCTAGACTTTACTCTAGCATACATATGGTAGAAAGCCATTCCTCAATCCTAAAGGGTGGCCTTAATGATAAATGATATTTGTAATTATTGAGTGTATTTTTAAAAAATAAATAAATAAATTAGAGATCAAGATGAAAAATTAATTTTTTTAATGGTGGACCACACTATTTTTCAAAAAAAAAAGTGCACAACACTTACATAACCCATAACTATATATAGCATTACTCGACCTCAATTGTCATCTTTATTTATTTATTTATTTATTTGTTATAATAACGAACCAAATTCCATTCATTAAAAGATGATATACAAAGTTGACTTAAAAACAAGCCAGTTACAAAAGTTAATAGCTTCCCAGCACACTTCCGTGACTGACATGGTCTAATCCAGACGATAGATCTCTAAAAATCTAAGTCTGAGAGATAGCACAACTCTGTATACGACAGAGTTAATAGTAACCGGGTGACAAAACCTCATACCCCGACTAAGCGGAGTAGGGTGCACCACCCCACCATAAGCACCGCCTAAGCCGGGGGGGGGGGGGGGCTAAGGTCCGAATGCACTATTTTTTGGATTTTTGTTTTTCTAAAAAGTAAAGACAGGACACGAAATAAAATACAATGGGAAACCACAGCGAAAACAATAAAACAATGCTCCAAGAGGCTGTGGTGCGTGTAGTACACGCACCACTTTGGGAGGAAAACCTACGGTCGATCTTGGAAGTCCCAGGTTCACAGATCCCAGAAGCGCCGTGCGTGGCGTCGGCAAGGGGCTTTCCTGTGGCGCGTGAGAGCCAAGCGCCAAACGTTTCTGAGAACTTCAAACCACGTGTGCAGGCTACTCGCCGCTCCGTTTGGCACCGCATTCGGTGGTCTTGAAGATCGGTGGCTGGGCAACACCATGGAGGGGCGCGTACTGGTCTATAGTTGCTGGAAAGTTCCAGATCTACGATTCTCCCTTATTTGGCCTAAAAAAACACAAAAACACAAAACATAGTACTATACAAAGGGGGAGGGATGGGGGAGAGAGGGAGGGAGGGTGAAGGGAGCCAAAACTCCCACCCCCTCTAGCTGGATCTGTAGTGAAAGTTTAAAGAGAAGGGAGAACATTTTGGTCTAGACAGAAGGAGGGGTCAAAGAATCAAACCTCAATTGTCATCTACATCATAGATATGGGTTGATGTATGGTATTTGGCAACATGCATGTTTAAGATGGAATCATATATACTAGAATAATTAATGTAGATGGCAATTGGCGTGGAGTACTTATGATGTGCCTAATTTGGACCTATATAGCTAACCTCTTTGGAAGATGCGCACCGGAACTAGGAACGTGCGGTTCATGCGATATTCTGTATGCATCAATACGTACTATATATGATGAGTTGGATTTAATAATATATATGCATGAAGCTTATTTAACATGAAAGTCGAGCAAGCGGCCTACATGAGATGGTGATATATGGAAAATTAAAATAACACCTATTGACACCAAGAAAATTATTTAATTTCAGACATATAATTCTTAATATGAAATACTTATATTTTGGGAGTTGAATACGATCGATGCACAAGATCAATCATCAAATTGAGTGTTTAGTTGCAGTTGAAGCTGCTGGCAATATTTCAGAGGAAAATTAACAAAAACTAGAAAATTATAAGGAAAAATTAATTAAGAGGTTAGATTAATATATAGGTACTGTCTATACAAACCTGACTACACACACACACACACACACACACACACACACACACATATATATATATATATATATATATTGGAAGATAGATAGGAGAAGAAGCAAGAATATCAGAGTATGCACATTTAAATCCAGGCGGTTAAACTAACTATATGCATGTATGCATGAAAATTAATATAACAAAATAATTGAAAAAATTATACCTTAGTAAAATTAATTACAAGGTTTGAAATAGGTAGTACAAATTTGTACTTACAGGGAGAAGCAGGTGAGAGCAGGAGTTGGAATGGTAAGGATAGAAGGCAAAAAATGAGCTCTGCCTAATTCCAAAGATAGGTTCTCCTTTTATAGATCAAGGAGTTCCTGTTTACAATAGTAAAAATAAAACAGTAAAACAATCCGTGAGTGAACAATCTTGTGGAACTGTTTAATCACGTGGAACAAGGAGTCATCATTATGTCTCTGGCAGAATTGCTTTCGGCATAAGGTGACAGTAAAACAATCCGTGAGTGAACAGTCTTGTGTAACTATTTGATCACGTGGAACAAGGAGTCATCATTATGTCTCTGGCAGAATTGCTTTCAGCATCAGGTGACAAAATAGTTTTATTTCCTCCAGCGGATTCTTCGGGGTAATATGCTTTTGGTCATAAAGTGGTAGGACAAAGGAACTAGTCAGCCTTGGGGACGGTCGTCTCTATCGGTGCGAGCAAGTGGATCAATCATCGTCAGATAGTTTTGGGGTATATGGAGATGTCCAAAAATATTGATGTATGGATCAGTATTGATTGAAGCCTCTGATGATGCCTCTGAATTATTGTTATCTTCTTCAGAATTATCATTTTCCAGTGACTTCTTTAGCAGGTGTATTAAATCCTTTTTATTAAGTCCTTTCAGGAGATTCTTCTGTTTGGACTTTGAGGATTTCTTAGAGGATGAGCTAGTGGCCTTTCCTCCCTTGGAAGTAGTTGATGAAGCAAGGGTCTGGATCTGTGGATATCCAGTTGAAACAAGAGAACCATATGTGATTGATGGAAATTCTTTTTTATTCTGCAGGTCTCTGATCACATATTCCGTAATCTGTTGGGTATAGGGAAACATATCCGACCATTTTGTAAAGCAGTACTGAACCAGTATATCACCATGTTTATCATAGTTACATTTCATGATCCATGACACTTTATACCATTTACAAAAATGGAGACAATAAGGGAATTTAGACATATGTCAGTCCAGTTTAGAACAAACAGCATTTGAAAAACATTTGAAAGCTCTTAGGAGCTCTTCAGGGAAGTTTTTTGGAATAGGTCCTAATTGGTTCCATCATTGAAGAAACCAAAAAGGCAGTTTTCCTTTAAACTTCTTATCAAAATTCATAAACCAAGAATGACTCATATTTGGCACCTAGAAAAACATAAATCTGTTCCAAGCAGTGATATAGTCATAATAATTGTAAGCAGTGTCTGTGTTGGCGAGTCTTTTGGAAGTAAAGGGGTTTGTACCCCAATCTTCTTCTGTGAGAACCCGAAAAATATAGGCACTGTGATAAATTAACTTGGTTTTTTCAGTCTTGTCATAAATGAATTTTATGACAATTGAATCAGTTTGGATCAGGATACTGGAATAGAACTGGAGATTCTTGGAAGAATTCTCCAGTATCCAATGAAATCCTGGGGGAAAATAAGATGAAGCAATTTTGAATGGATCTGTTTGGTCAGACCTATTCGGTTCTATGTAAAATAGGTTGGTAGGGAGGCTTTTTTAATGTACTCAGTTTTTCCTTTTGGGAGGAAATACTGGGTAAAAGCAGTCTTTGACGCAATTGCTTTGGCATAAGGGTCAAAGGAGGTAGAAATGGTTGAAGCAAAAGTAACAGGTTGGATTATTTTACCAAGAGGGGTAAACCTATTGGCAATTTGTAAAGTAGTTAAAACAGGGGTTGAAACAGGTTCATTCTTGATAGCTTTCCTATCAGGAATGGGGGGTGGAGCAGCAGTTTGTTTTTCTTTTCCCTTTTTCTTACTCATAGTCTGGTGTCTGCAAGAATTCACGGGTGAGAAAATCAGGAATAGAATTATTAGTGCCTTTGATAAATTCAATATCAAAATAAAAAACACTTAAAATAGCTTGCCATCGTACAAAAATATGTTTTGATGCAATGTTTTTAACATCATTTTCTAATACATACTTAGCATTTTTGCAATCAATTCTCAATAGGTTTCTTATTAAGTAAATCACTTTGAAATTTAGAAATACATAGTACCATAGATAATATTTCTTTCTTAATAGTACTATAATTTTCTTGTACATGGTTCCAGACTCCGGAATGGAAGTGAACAATTTGTTCAGAAGAGTCTGGCGAACAATTTGTTTCAGAATGCCGCCATAACCAATGTCAGAGACATCTGTTTCAACAATTTTAAAAAAATCAGAAGTAGAGATACCAAGGCACGGTAGAGTTTTGACATGTGCTTTGATCTTCCTTACTAGAGCAGTATGAGTTTCTAACCAAGGAGGAGGGTTTTGTAGCAGCCTTTTGAACAAAGGTCGACACTATTTTCTCATATCTTGGTAGAAATCGGAAATATAATTGAGAGATCCTAAGAATCTCTGCAATTATTTTTTGTCAGTAATGACATCAGGAAATTTGTCAGCAAATTCGATGGCTCGTTGGATGGGTCTGATTTTGCCTTTGGAAATATCATAACTAAGGAATCTAATCTTAATTTGGAATAATTTGATCTTTTTTGCAGAAACAACAAGACCGTTTAATCTAATGATGTCTAAAAATGAATTCAAGTGTTTCCAATGTTCATAAATAGATTTGGAAAAGACAAGGACATCATCAATGTAGACGATGGTGAAGTGGGTGAATGAATTGAAAATGTCGTTCATAATATTTTGGAACTCATTAGGGGTATTTTTGAGGCTGAAAGACATCACATTACACTCGTAGTGACCAAAAGGGGTAGTAAATGTTGTCTTGTACCTATCTGACTTAGCTATCTGGATTTGTCAAAATCCTAATTTTAAATCAAACTTGGAGAAGACGACTGCATTACTCAGCCTATGAATTAAGTCATTTTTATTGGGAATAGGGTGTCTAATCCATTCTAAGACTTTATTCAAATGTTTGTAGTTGATAACTGGAAAAGGGGTTCCTCTTTCTAGTTCAGCATTTTTCTGGACATAGAAGGAAACGCAAGACCAATGAGACTTGCTATTTCTAATTATCCATTTCTTTTTAAGATCTGCAATTTCGATTTGGCAAAAAGCTAAAGTCTGACTATTCATTTGAATAGGTCGGACTTTAGTTGGAATATCTTTTTCATTAAAACTTTTGATGTATGGAAGAGTGACTACATGTTTCTTCCTTTACCAAAAAGTATTGGGTAAATAAGAACAAACTTCTGAAATCAGTCTTTGTTAAAATCAACAATTTTTGAAATCATTAAATCATTGGATAATTGTTTTGAAACCTTTTTGTATTTGATTTCCTGTTGGAGGAAATTCAAATGTTTGGTTTTTGCATAAAGTAAAGATTTCAGTCCTTTATCCATGTCAATCTCAAAACAAAAAGCAAATTTGAATTTAACCTTTTGACCAAAAGGGTCGGTAATAATACCGTCTTTTTCCGTCAAAAAATGATATAAAGAATAAATAAAAGGAATCTCTAAAATCACTTTGTCAGACATGTTTCTGACTAAAACAGAATGAATTTTAAAACAAACATTATCTTGGCAAGCATGAGCATTGTTAAACTCATAATTGATCTTCATTTGAGATCCATTTGCCGAAAATAATCGTTCAGTGGATTTCTCAAAGTATTTGCTAGAGATTAATCCTTATTGAATGCAATTCAAGTCTGATCCAAAATCAATCATAGCAACTATAGAGAATTGAAAATCTCGAGAAACAACAACAGTAACTCGTAAGAGGAATAGTATGACGGATCAAACATATATGATTATTACCAATTTTTTGACTGGAATCAGATTCATTTGATTGCTCATTGTCAGAAGGAATATCTTGATCAAATTGTTTATCAATTTTCAAACATAAAAATTCTTGTTTTAATACTTCATTTTCAGATTTGAGATTGTCAATCTCTGATCTGAGTTCTATGATTTCTTTTTTAACAGAATTTATTTCATGTTGTAAATCAAAAATAGAAACATCTTTGGGTTTTTTCTTTTGAAATCTCTCCAAAGTGTCTTGAAAACTAATCCTTTGTTTAGAAGTTTCTGGTTCTTGGCTAACCATTGTCTTCTTAAGCTTGAGAAGATATTCTTCTTTAAACTCAGGATTTGTAATTTATGAAATTAAAGTTAATAAAATATTTTCTTGTTCTTCAGCTTTAGTTAAAATATTGACGGTTTTACTCAAAGTTTTGCAACAAGAATAATTCCAATTGTAACCAAGCTTAATGCCAGTAGAATTTAGAGATTCAGTTTCTAAATGATATTCTGAATCACTAGAACTGATATCTTGGATATCAGATGATGAAGAGGATCCTATTTCTAGGAGTCAAAATAGTTCTTCTTGATCATTGCTATCAATATTCAATTGGTTAAGCTTTTTCTTCAACTTAGGCTTCTTGGGACATTTATCAGTAAAATGCCCAGATTTGCCACAGTTGAAACATTTTCCTTTTGAAGAATTTTGAAAATTCTTTTTCTTAGAAAATGATTTCTTAGATTTTTTCTTATAAAAATCATCATGGGGTTTTCTCCTTATACCACCATGAGGTTTAGAAGATTTAGTAAAATATTTATACTTTCTTTTAGATGGGGCAATAGAAGGAAGGCCAAATTGTTCACAAAAAGTTTGCATTTAATATTTGGCTTTCTTGCTATTTCTCATTTGTTCACGAAATATTCTTTGATCATTACATATACTGATACCAAGTTTCTTTATTACATTGAAAATATCACCATAAGTGTAATTTTCGTAATTAAGAAATCCCGAGATATTAGTAAGTTCTTCCTTCACTTTGTAAGCAAACAAATGAGGTAGACCATCAATAAATTTCTCCTTCCAGTAAGGCTTCTGGCTATCTTCCCGAAGCATTACTCTAAAGCTAAAAAATCTTGATACCATCTATAATCTGAAATCTGATGACATCGGAGATTATTCAACTGATCACTGACGCGATTAGTTATGTTAGATGGTGTGCCAATAAAATGTTTTAGAATAGTATAAATCAAAATATTGACACCATCAGGATATGTCATCCCAATATTTTCATCAAAAATAGGTAACCCTTCGTCATTACACTTTACAGCGTTCTGAATGGTTTCTTTGGCAGTAGTGGTGAGATGTTTATCTCACCAATGACGAAGTATGTCAGAAAAACCTTGAGTTAAAATTATAACAATATAAGGTTGTCTGATATTATTGTTAATATAAGCATTTGCAACCAAAGATATTTTACTCATGGTATTGAGGATTTATTGTTCAGATAATCCATCAATATTCCATTCGTATACTTCGACAACAAAGTAAGAAGATTAGTTTTGAAAAACTTTTTCTTCAAATTGTAAATTAAGAGGAGTAGGCTTGGAATACCAGCTCTTCGTGAGACTCATTGGTTTTGGTCCTTTTGAAGAAAATCTAGCAATTTCAAGTTTAAAATCTAGGTCTTGAAAATTCTTTTCAAATAAATCAATATCCTTGTCTACAAATGAATTATCGTCAGATGATTCTTCTGTAGTTTCCATAAGAACAACTTCTTTCTTGTTGCTTGTTAGAGCACTAGTAGAAGGTTGTTCTTTCTTAAGATCAGCTAGCATTTGATCTATTTTATCAAGTGTCTTGGCTTGTGAGTTTTGAAAATTAATCTTAGGCCGACTTTCTGGTAAAATGATAAGAGGTTTTTCAGTAATTTGTAAGTTTTTCTTTGGCTGATCTTTAAGTAGAACCAAAGGATTTTCATTTTTGAAAACAGGATTTGAAGTAAAAATAGGTTTCTCAACCTTTTCTTCAATCCGATCTAGCTGTTGCCCGATTGTATGAAGGGCAAGATTTACAAAGTTATTCTGCTGAATAACCTTTTTTGTTTCTTTTAGAATCTTGTCCTTCTCAAGATCTCTGGAAATAGTGTTTCAGGGATTTTGAAAGGGGAAGCAGCTACTTCAGATCCTTTATAGGGAATAAGTATTGTCTCTAAAGGCGGATGGCTTGCTTGGACTATTGTCTTAGCTTATTCCTTGACAAAATCTATTTTTGCAACATTTAAAGTGTTTTTAGAAACATAATAATTTTCAACAAAATCAAAGAAAAGAATATGTTTTTGTAGCCTATTCATTTCTTCTTTCCATTTACGCTTAACGCGTAATTTTTCTTTATCATAAAATTTTGCATGATATGCTTTACGCTTATCACGATTTTCTTTTGAACTATATTCATTCACAAGAGTAACAAGATCAAACTTAAAAGGTTTGTTTAAAACAGTTAAACTATGATGAACAAGGACTACAGGAGCTACCATATCTGAAACTGTAGGTGATAAAGATGAATTGTCTTCTTTTTTATTAGCTTTTTCATTTACGGTCTTATCCTTAGAGGATTCAACATCTTTAGCAGAATAAAATGCAGAAGTAACTTGAGAGGATGTAGATAGTCCTTTCAATTTCAAAACAGGATTAGTAGGCTGAGCTATTTGTACTGAATCTTTCATAAATCGTTTGAGATTTTGGTCTCTACGTACTGGATTTTTAGAAACTGAGCCAGCAAAAGAAGTTCTAGATCCAGCAAAAGAATTCATTCTTAAGTCTGGAGAACTAGTCTGATCAAAACTAATTTTAACAGTTCCATCCAAATATTGCCGAATGTAATCAAGATTACAATCATTGAGAATATTTCTAATGGGAGGAACTTCATGTTCCAAAGTCCATTCATTGGAAAGAGATATATATTTTCAATAAACTATCTTTGGGACTTGAATATTTGCATCTGGGGTAGAACTCTGGATCAGTAGAGTTTTTCCACCAGTTGATTTTGCAATGGCTTTTGGATTTAAATTGGTTTTTAAAAGACAATAGTAAATCCGGAAAATAAGAGCTAGGGGTTTGTTTCCTTCAAACATATCATAACCCGAAGTTAAAATATTTAAAGTCAGAGCTTTAAGAATATTTTTGTCATCTAAAGCAAGAGTTAAATCAGGAAAACAATCGAAATGAACCGGTCCTTTTGAAAGGGAGGATTGGATCATTCCCAAAATACTAGTTTCAAAGTTATTGAATCTAGCATCTTGTAGGCAAAATAGAACAGAAGCATTGATGCCTTTCCTGGTTAAAGGTTTGGCAGCAATCTGAACAGAACCAATATGCAAGTATTTGTGACCTTTTTTCAAGAAATCATCTATATGATTTTTTGAAAATAGGTAACATTTTTCTTGAGATTTTGAAAGAGCATAGATTTGTTGGATCATTTCCAAAATACTAGTTTCAAAGTTATTGAATCTAGCATCTCGTAGGCAAAATAGAATAGAAGCATTGATGCCTTTCCTAGTTAGAGGTTTGGCAGCAATCTGAACAGAGCCAATATGCAAGTATTTGTGACATTTTTTCAAGAAATCATCTATATGATTTTTTGAAAATAGGTAACATTTTTCTTGAGATTTTGAAAGAGCATAGATTTGTTGGATCATTCCCAAAATACTAGTTTCAAAGTTATTGAATCTAGCATCTCGTAGGCAAAATAGAATAGAAGCATTGATGCCTTTCCTGGTTAGAGGTTAGACAGCAATCTGAACAGAACCAATATGCAAGTATTTGTGACCTTTTTTCAAGAAATCATCTATATGATTTTTTGAAAATAGGTAACATTTTTCTTGAGATTTTGAAAGAGCATAGATTTGTTGGATCATTTCCAAAATACTAGTTTCAAAGTTATTGAATCTAGCATCTCGTAGGCAAAATAGAATAGAAGCATTGATGCCTTTCCTAGTTAGAGGTTTGGCAGCAATCTGAACAGAGTCAATATGCAAGTATTTGTGACATTTTTTCAAGAAATCATCTATATGATTTTTTGAAAATAGGTAACATTTTTCTTGAGATTTTGAAAGAGCATAGATTTGTTGGATCATTCCCAAAATACTAGTTTCAAAGTTATTGAATCTAGCATCTCGTAGGCAAAATAGAATAGAAGCATTGATGCCTTTTCTGGTTAGAGGTTTGACAGCAATCTGAACAGAACCAATATGCAAGTATTTGTGACCTTTTTTCAAGAAATCATCTATATGATTTTTTGAAAATAGGTAACATTTTTCTTGAGATTTTGAAAGAGCATAGGTTTGTTCTGCTGTTCGAACATTTAAAGTGGTTTTAAAAATATTTTGAACCCAAGTGGTTCAATAAATTGAATTAAAATCAATCTTTAGAATCGTCCAGGATTCCAAAGAGGGTGACACAACCTCTTCGAAAAAGCAATCTTCCTCATTAACTATGTCTGGTGGCATAGTCGACCTGGAGTTAATGGTTGAATTAGATCTAAACATTCTATTCATTTTATCACTGGACAAAGCTGACCTTCGCACTTCAGGGGCCTGCGAATACCATTCTTTTCCCAACTCGACAACCCAAACTGCCCTAACACGCTCTCTGGCAAACGGGACTTACTAAGGGTACTAGACAGACAAAAAAGAGGGTAAACCAACGAAAGTAAGAACTCAGGATGGGGTTTGTAGAACAACAAAATAAATAAAATGAAGCGAAATAATTGCAACAATTAGATTGATGACTCCTTGTTCCACGTGATGACTCCTTGTTTCAATATATATATATATATATCTATATATATATATACACATATATAATTTGTAAGTGCCAAACTTTGATACCTTAATTTCTCTTTATTATTAAATCAAGAAATTCTACATGGAAGTTTTACACAACATACCTCTACTTAATTAAGATGTGATTTGTCCTTTTTGTCATTCTATCTTAATGTGTTTAATTAATATGTGTATGTTTAAATAGAATGACAAAAATAACAAATCACATGTTGGTTAAGTGGAAATGTATGGTGTAAAATTTTTTTGTAGCATTTCTCTATTAAACCATCCAAAATGGATATTCACTCCAACCAGAGCTGATTTTTTTTAATTTTTAATTTTAAAAATCTTAATTTTAATTTTTTTTCTCTTACCAAATATATGATGTATAGATTATGAGTAGAATAACTCAATTAGTCTAAGAAGAATAAAAAAATAATTAAAATAATTATGATGTGTAGTGTGTATGAATGATGAGCAGTAAAACTCCACTAAAAAAATATAACTTTGTCTAATAATAAGAAGGGACACCCCTAGTAATTGAGGCCTTGGGACTTATATAGGATTATTCATCCGGGTTCTGGTTGATAAGAATCTGGCCTTACATTATTAATATGTCCCGGTTGGATTATGATTGTCTACCCTTTTAATTCTAATATTTCCAAGATAAATACGAAATATGTGATTAACTAGTGGCTGGAAGCTTAGCATTAAACCAGCTTTTTATACCCTCAAATAAAGCATTGACAATATAATTTAATTTATAAGACTCAAATTTTAAAATTTATATTTTAAATTAAATTATATTATGTAGATAGTTAATGTGCAGTGTAAACGCTTTTAAATATAACTATTCAACATTGACATACCAGTTTTTTTCTTTAGAACTCAAAAGATACAACTAGTACTTACACTAGAGATTATTAAAAACAACAATTTTTAAGTTGAAATCCACTTTTTATATAAAATTAAATCTATGCGAAACTTGTCTATTTTAAAATTTATACTTACGAATAATTTATTCTTGCTTGGACAAGTACTTCAGCAACAATATTTTTTTCAATTATTATTTATTTTCTAACTTTTAAATAGATTGTCGAAATGAATTCGGTGTATCTCATGTTTTCAAAAAATAGTAGAAGATTGATGTATCAATTACCTTTTACTATTGGAAGGTTTGAAGATAAGCTTTACACCTGATCTATATATGCATAAAAATTAATATACGTACGTAATATATTAAAAGAAATTGAAAATATTGCATTATTAGAAAATCGACATTGAGTTTGACCCGTTTGGAGATGACCTACTTCCCGGCTCCACGATAGAAACGATTTCTTTGAGATGGAAATTTTCTTTAAAGAAAATAATTTCTGTCATGGTACTAATATATAATACTGTCCCCAATGCCCATCTACCTATTTGTCGGATCTGGAAATGCACGTGCCTAACCTTTACAAGGAATCGAAAATATCAACTTGATACGGACAACAAACTCTTTATCTAACTTCTCCTTCGATGTAGAGTACGAGATCAATTCTAAATTATTTTAATAATATAAACAAATTATAATGGAGATATTTTGAAGATAATAATAGAAAAGATACAAACAACTATCTCTATAGTGGCAGAAGAATCGGCAGGTTGCTAACATCTAACATGGCTTCTACTCAAAATCAAGCAATTATAGAAAGAGATGCTCAATCGGTATTTACATCATTCTCGATATTATCGGGATTAGAAATTTACTAAAATTTATCGATCTCAAAATTGATGTGCACACTCAGTATCGTAATGAACATCTACCAATCATATTTTTGGAAGCCTATCTTTAGATAATATATTCCTACATATTTTAAGTTTTTCCTTTTTCTTTTTTGCTTCAACCAGCTAGCTAGCTAGAAAAAGATCAGACGTTGATGATAGATTGAGCGTTACTTTCAATTATATTGCTCGGAGTAGCTATAGCTAGCTACTTGTCAAAATAATATTCCTGCATGGTTTCTATTTGGGTTTCTTCGAATTTAAAAGCTTATTTTCTTCGTTTCTGAGAAAATGGACGAAATATGTCACAACTTTGGTGTCAATGAGATCAAGTCAGAACTCGTCTACATATATATATATATATATATAAAAGAGTTTGATCTTTTCTGAGTCGACTTCGTAAAAGTAGATCAACGTTAAGTCATCTGATATCTAAAATTTATCTTAGTTGTGAAAATAATTGGTCATTGAAATATTATATAGAGTGGGAATTTTTTATTTTCAACAATGTGAAATTTCATACCACACATATTCTTATCACTTAGTATGGAGGCCAGTTCTTCGCGAATGGCACAGCTCAAATTCCGTATTTTTAGTTGTATTAGGCTCTAATATCATTTGCTCCAATGAGAGCATAAATCACGTTTGGATTTATACTCTAAAACGACTAGTTAATACTATACAAGCAAAGAGATCATCTCTTCCTCAATTGAGGAAGATGACTAACGACTTCACCTCTATTGCTTTCCAAAAATAGAAAGCAGTCGAGAAAATACAACCCACCTCTAAAACGACTAGTTAATAATATAATTAGAGGCCCATTAAAACTATTACAAAGAGTAAGAATTTCTAATTTCCAATCAATATGACACCACATATCCTTGTGAGGGTATCACAACAATAATTGTCCATATATTTAAGTAAACAATAACTTAGTCATCTAATTTTTAAAGTTATTTTTCCTCTCCCTCTTGCCAAAGTACTGTAACAATTTTTACTGCACCTTTGTTCACAATTTCTAAATTCTTTGTATATTTTGATTTCTAAATTGTTGAATAAAGCATGAAACTGATTTTGTACATATTTTGATACTTTGTATTTGAGAATAAAGTTAATCTCGATTTCTGATTGGTTTTATTTATTTTGACATATACGTTGTTGGAGATTGTGAAAATGAAGATAATAAATTATTTAAAAAAACAAATTAAAATACAATTATAAAGTACAAAAAAATATATATTATTATTATAAAGAGTAAGAAGACTAATTTAATGTGAGGTTTAATTTTTGAATGAGTAGTCAAAAGCCAACAAATGGCATATTAGCCAAACTTCATCTAAGAATTTAATTAAACCAATGCTAATGCTATTACAAATTAATCTTGTTTAAACCTTGATGAAATAAAACAAAATTATGATAATTCAAAAATATTATAAATATTTTATCTCTTGACAATAAGGTAGATTTGAAATTAGAAAAATGAAAATGAGATTTAAAATTATCGTATTATATATCCGATTGATTAAATTTCTGTTCATTTTAATAATTAGATTTTCAGAAATACTATAAAAAAAAGTCTTACACTGTATATCTTTATATAAGTAATATGTGACCACACATTTTTATTTTGTAATTTGTCATTTTTATTTTATTTAAATATATATATTTAAATATTAAGATAAAATATAAAAAATATAAATTAAATATTGATTAAATAGAAATGTGTAAAACTTCTGTACTTGCGTCGGTAAGTCCAAAGCCAAATCAATTTTTAAGTAGGACCCAATTGAAAAGGCCGAAAAGAAAACAGTAAAAGAGAACCATAAAAACGACAGTATATCTCATCCCACCGACAGTATATCGAATCAATTTTTGGCATGATCTGTCGTTCTTCAACGACAAATGACATCTGATTCTGAGATCTGCATGCACGCACAGTGTTGCCTGTGTTTCCATTCCGTGCAATAATTCCCAATGGCCGAAGGTGAAAGGCCCAAAAGTTAAATAATTTTTAAATAGTTAATAATTTACTTTGATTACATATTTTTACTTAATAATTTTGTTTATTTTATACTCATGTTTCGGCTTAATAACAAAATCCCGAATGGCCAAAGGCCCAAAAGTAATATTTTTTTTTTTTAACTCAACAGGTGGAACTCAACTGTTACTATTTATTTTGTTGAAGGAAAATTTTGAAAGGAAAATGTTAGTACGCTTATTTCTTCATTTTAATTGTTTATATATTTAAATATATTTTTTTAATTTTTATTTATTTAATAATTAAAAAAAATTAATCTATTAATCTATTTTTTATTTTTTAAAAATATCTAAAAAATATAAAAAAAAACTTTATGCTAACGTGCACCAGCACAACTCATCTCGAAAACTAGCTCAAGTCTCAATCAATATCTCTCGATAGATTTGAAAAGTGAGATGAAAATTTTTAATTTTAGATAAAATTTTAAAATATTATTATTATTTTGAGATTTAAAAAAATTAAATTGAAATTTAAAAATATTAAATTATTTATTATATTTTATGTAGAAATTTAAAAAAATTATAATAATTGGATGAAATAAAAATTTTATATTTCATATAATTTCCTTTTTTAAAAAAAAAATCTTCTGAATTATTGCGCTGGCTGAATTATTTTTTATTTTTAAATCCCCTAACTCTTCTCCTGATAAATTCCTACCACGTGATCTAAAATATGAATTCCTATGGGAAAATGGAGAAAGTCCGTCCTTTGCTTTACTGACCGACAAAAATTGTGGGTTAGAGCTCTCTCAATGATGTTATATAATATGTTTTTTTTTTAAAAGTATAAAGAAATGCTCTCAAAACACTCTTCATTGGATCTTATATTTTAAAGTCATTTTTACATTTTGTTACAGGACATATTAGATGTAGAGGATTCTATTCATCAATATAAACGTATTTAATTAATTTCTCACTCCTCTTCCTCCTCCTTACTACATTAGCATGTTGAAAATATTCATGTCCACCCTTACGTTTGAAAGAGATCCAAAGGTTCTCATTTGTGATCTACGTAACTATAATTATTCAATTGGATTTGACTATAAAATAAAATAAAACAAGAATATTTTCATTATATAATTTTTTTTATTTTTCAATCAATTTATATTTTAATTTAGCTTCTAAATTTAAATTAATTTAAAATAGAATATAATTATATGATATTGTATATGGAGAGATATTACAAATATCAAAAGATATGAAGATATTATTGATAGTTAGAGAAAATATTTGAAATGAATAAAAAAAATTAAAAAGTATAATATTTAAATGATATAAAAAAATAGATAAATTAATGTATAGTATATTGTAAAAATCAGTATATAAAATAAAAAAAATAAATTTTGATGATGTATTTTAAAAAATAAGATGAAGAAGTTATTGACAGTGCTCACAATCTCGTACTGTATTTCATCGTAAATTTGGTCTCATCTAATTTTAATTAAAAATTTTATTATTATTCACATATTATTCCGAATAATAATGTTCAAGCGAAATAGCTGCTAACAATAATGCATGGTACGTACTGGCCCCATGCAGACCACAAATCAAACGAAATAGAGATTTATCCCATCAACGTACATGTGATGTTTCGTGGCTGCTTGAGTACCAAGTATTGTAACAAGGCCATCAGTGTCGTTTGTTTTTAAAATTAAAATAAGTTAAAATTAAAATTTAAAAATTTTAAAAAATATTGATAGAATATATTTTTTTATATTAATTTTATTTTAAAATTTGAAAAAATTGAATTATCTATTTTATTTTATGTGAAGATTTAAAAAGTTATAATGATGAGATAAGAGGTTTTTAAAATTTTCAAAATTTTAGATTTTAGTCTTAAAAGCAAACCAGACCTCAAATAGAATTCATCACCTATTTAATTTTAGTTCAGTCAAGATGTATAAGCAACTGACCATGTTTTATCACTTTGCAAAGTTTTTAATAAGGTGCGAACTGCAACAGTACGGGAGATGCATAAGGTTTCTAAATGGCAAGCACCACCAAACAGGTTTCTCAAAGTAAATGTCGATGGTGTAGTATTTGCTGACTTGAGGAGAGCAGGAGTTGGGATTGTCCTAAGAGATATGAATGGAAGAATTGTGATGACAGCTAGTAAAAATGGAGAGGAGCTATAGAATCCATTGCTGTATTGAGAGGCCTACAACTATGCCTCCCACTTGGTATTCCTAAATTAATCATTGAATGTGATTGTCTGAATGTGGTATAGGAGTTGCAATCAACAAAAGAATTGTGGGCTTGTAACGCTCCGTCCCCGAAGATCCGGAGAGTTAACTCATATTACCTGATAATTAACTCCAACATTGCAAATACACTTCCAAAAGCTCCAAATCAAACGTAAACACTTCAAATTTAATTAACCACACAAACTCAAATGTCAAATCCTCAATACAATAACCACAAGAAAATATCAACTTCTCTACATGTCACCTAAACTCATATTTCAACAATATAATTAACAAAAATACCAATACTCGTTGAAAACTTTCTATTCTTAATCCACTATTCTTAAGTCATCTCACTCAATTCTTCATAGTCCTGATCCTCAGCTGAAATATCCAAAAATCATTTGAAAATATTGAAGATAAGAGAGGGTGAGTTATCAACAACTCAGTAAGCAGAGAACATATACTAGTATGCAAACATGAGCATTTACAGATTTCAGAATGCAAAATAAAACACTTTTTATTTTCAGAATGCAGAGTCAGATCATGTTATCAAAAATATCAGAGCGAAGGTTTCAGAAAATATTCTTATTCAAAGTTTTTTGGCATAGCATCACTGACCACCATCATACCAGAACATCACATTGCATCAGAGGCCATGTTTAACCCATATGGTAGGGTTGTGCAAACCCCGGTAGCTAACCAAGTAGAAACAGAATGTGAATCTTTTCCTTATTTATCCTCAGACCCCCGAGTGTGCACATAGGAAAGACCACCAGAAAAACCACTTAGATTTTCAAAGTGGGTGCACTAGAAATCAAACAGTTGGTACCAACCCAAACAGAAGCCACTATTAGCACCCGTGGTAGGTCAAATAGATCACCATCCATAAACCACATCCCATTCAGAATGTCATGCCAAACGTTTTCATAAATCACATCATATCAAAGTACAGAACATCTTCAGAACATAACAAAGTTTTCAAAAATCACATCATATCGGAGTACAGAACATCTTCAGAATAGAACAGAACATAATCAGATCACAAAAACATAATTTTATGCACAAACTTTCATATTCGCTCTCTTTTGCACAGTTCAGAAGCAAAATGCAAAGTAGCTCATGTCTACACCAATCATGCCAGAAAATACTTTATTCTTAAACAGAATCTCATGAGTAATGCAGAACAAATAACTGAGGTAGTTCAAATCTCTTTTCATAACAAAACATGCATATTTTCAAAAATCAACCTCATCCCATTTTATTTTTATGCAAATCTAGTATAGGAACTCCGCTTACCTGGACGACTTAGCTTTTCAGAATTTTCCTAAAAAATGATGAGTCGACTATAAATCGTCACCTATAAAAATAATCACGTAATTTTCGTAAGTTTTCAATCAATCACGTATTACGATATTTAAGCTTAAGCTTCTCAAATAGCCTATTTTAATTCCTCAAAACTTAAAACCCTCATAATCCCAAAATATATCATCACTTTCTAAAATCATCAATATCCACCATAACCAACGTCAAATTCAAAACACCCATATTTAAACTCGAAACAGCCAACAAATCTCACAGCATAAACCAATCACACCAACAACTCTATCATCCAATCCAACCGACTCCCTACTCTTCGGACTCAGTCCGGCATAACCAACCAGTTCATAGTAAAATGAGTTAGTGCAAAAATACATTTAAATCACGAAAGTTCTTTGGGAAAATACTTACAACGCTATAATATAATTTTTGAAAGATTACGAAGGTGCTAGAAGTGGCGGCACAGCAACGGAATAGTTCAAAATGCACTGTGGCTGTGAGTCTCAAAAATCTACTTTTGAACAGGGACAAACCAAGACTTGAGATTACTAGGGAAGGGCTTAGAGATGTCGGTAAAACTAATGGTGGTGGTGGTTGGCCGTGGGTGGCGACGTAAAGGGCAGTTGAAGGCCAAAATGTTCAAAACATAAATGTTGATGGTGGGGTTTCACTGGTGGTGGATCGGAACTGGGGATGGGTGGTTTAGGTTGCTGGGAGGTCAAAGATGATGTGGTGAAGAGATGGTGGCCGGAGGTGGCGCGACGGCGGCGCTGGAGTGAAGATAAGGTTGCAGCTTCAAGCCATGCGTGGGGACTCACAGCGACGCGAAAGGGGCTGGGATTGAAGGGGGTGGTCGCCGGCCGATGGGGAAGGGAAGGAGAGGGGCGGTGTCAGTCACGGCAGCGCGCGACGGTGTCTGGGTGAAGAAGAAGAAAACGCACGGGGGAGAGGGGAGAGGTGCAGTGCGCGGGAGAGGAGAGAGAGAGAGGAGAAAAGAAATGGGCGGAAAAGAAAAGAGGAAGAAAGAAAAAGAGAAAAGGAAAAAAGTGAGAGAAAGAAATGAGGTCCAATCCTCACATCTTGGGTCACAAAAATGATCCAACGAAAAACAATAAATTAAATAAAATAATTTAAACGTAGTGATTAAATGAAAATAAAATAATTATACCCAACAATAAACTAATTTAAAATAAAGAGAAATTTAAATACATAACAATAATTAATATTAAGGAAACATATCAATTTAATTTTCACAAATTAAAAATTATAAAAAATAAACCCATTAAAAATCTGACAAAGTTAAAACAAGAGAATCAATTCTTAAATTAATAAAAATAATCATTCAATTAAAAAATACACTAAAATACGGGGTGTTACGTCCTTCCCCCCTTAAATAAAATTTCGTCCTCGAAATTTGTGAGATCAAACATTAACGCCAAAGTAGGATACAAGATACAACCCAGAACACGCTTGAGACAAACATACCATCAAAACTCCCAAACAGGCATGAGCAATGCTCTCTCAAGTCTACTCCTATAGGAGATTCCGTCATACTTGTATTAGTCCCCCAGTGACACATCACGTCCAGTATTCCTAGGGTGGCTATGATATCCAAAATCTCATTTTCCACTAGAGCCTTAATACAACACCTAAGGAATCCCAATGATTAATAGCTCTATTCGATAATCTATACTAACCTCAATCGACTCCTACGGTATAACTTCCAAACCTTCATTGTATTCTACCTTTGGTAACCTAATGGTCACTTCCAAAGTTAACCATCAATAACATAATTGGTACAACTGGGTGATTAATCTCCAACTGCAAGTATCGTCTCAAAAATTCAAGCCACTACTAATTCCTCAAAATCAATACAAAATTTAAACTTCTAATTACAACCAAAATATCACTCTCTTGTTGCGCACTCTGATAATTTGCCACATACATAAAATTTATGTCCTCATAAAAACAACACCATCGAGTATAAGGTGGCTCCATACCTACTAACCAGAAAACTCTTATAACATTTTGGTAGAAAAATACTTGATCTCCCAAAATCATGAATTATTACACTTTTTCCTCAAAATCACCAAGAATGCCTTCCTGAATCTACACCAACTATCATCCTTAAAGTTTGTTGAACTTACAACCTCCTATTCTAAAGCCTCGTGTCATACCTCCACAAAATCGAAAACCTCAAATATCCTACTCCCCAAGTAGATCACCCAGACCATGCCGTTCCTTTCAAACCTCGATATTGTAAAAGCAAACCAAGTCGATAAAAGTTCAAGCCTACTACGCTAAATATTTATACCTAACAATAGCATTCTCAGTCGTACCATCTTCCTGTCATAACTTAATCCTTAACCCACTTTTCAACTTCAAACTAAACGAACAAAATAAAATAAAACAAAATAATATAAAATAAAATAAACTTAATAAATAAAATAACATAATTTCAATTCAAATAAAATGAAATAAATCCAATTTAAATAAAATAATAATAATTTCAAATTAAACCTTTAAACTTTTCTGGTACTGCACATATGGTTTTACTCATTCTTAGCCATATCTTTAACCAACTCATATAGTCATTCCTACAATCTAATATTGTAAACCCGACCTTGCTCTAAACTCTCGTACATCGTTAGAATCTAAACCACAAAAATCTAAACCTTAAATCTTATAAAGATTATCTCTTATAATCCACAAAGTAAGCTTGTCAGATCTAAATTCCTAAACCTCAAAATCTCAAAATTCAATCATAAAGTCTGCAAAATTTAAAACCTTAAATATCCACAAAATCAGCTCATATTCTATACAAATCTACACCTCAAATATGAAGTTTCTATCTAAACCCACGGATATCCAAAACTCAAATGTTTTTAGTCTGTAGAACCTCAAACGTTGGCTCTGATACCAACTATAATGCCCCATCCCCGAAGGTCCGGAGAGTTAACTCATATTACCTGATAATTAACTCCAACATTGCTAATACACTTCCAAAAGCTCCAAATCAAACGTAAACACTTCAAATTTAATTAACCACACAAACTCATATGTCAAATCCTCAATACAATAACCACAAGAGAATATCAAATTCTCTACATGTCACCTAAACTTACATTTCAACAATATAATTAACAAAAATACCAATACTCATCGAAAACTTTCTATTCTTAATCCACTATTCTTAAGTCATCTCACTCAATTCTTCATAGTCCTGATCCTCAGCTGCAATATCCAAAAATCATCTGAAATATTGGAGATAAGAGGGGGTGAGTTATCAACAACTCAGTAAGCAGAGAACATATACTAGTATGCAAACATGAACATTTACAGATTTCAGAATGCAAAACAAAACACTTTTTGTTTTTGGAGTGCGGAAGCAAAACATGTTATCAAAATATTAGAGCGAAGATTTAGAAATAATTTCATTCAAAAATATCCTTTGGCATAGCATAAATGATCATCATCATCATCAGAACATCATATCAGAACAGAAGCCATGTATAACTCCCGTGGTAGGGTTGTGCAATCTGCGGATAGCCAAGCAGAACATAAATCACTCTGTCACCAAGGTGTGCACTCAAAATAGAGACCACTACTATAAGCCGTGGCAGGGCTGTATCCACTACTATAACCCGTGGTTGGGCCGTATCCACAATTATTACCCGTGGTTGGGCCGTATCCACTATTATAACCCGTGGCAGGGCTGTAACTGAACAGAGCGGAAACAAAATCAAATTCAGAATCAAAGAGTCATGCCAAAGGTTTTCATAAATCACATCTTATCCAAACATAGTACTGAACAAAATCATATCATCTTCGCAATCAAAGTAGATCCAAAGTATATTTACATAATTATGCACAAATTTTTATATTCGCTCTTTTTGCATAGATCAGAAATAGAATGTCAGAAATAAGCTCATGTCTACACCAGTCATGCTAGAAAATACTTTATTCTTAAATAGAATCTCATGAGTAATGCAGAACAAATAACTAGGGTAGTTCAAATCTCTTTTCATAACAAAACATGCATATTTTCAAAAATCAACCTCAGCCCATGTAACACCCCGTATTTTAGTGTATTTTTACTGAATGATTATTTTAATAATTCAAAAATTTATTCTCTTATTTTAAAATTATCGGATATTTTAAATGAGTTATTTTATGATCTTTAAATTGTGAAAAAATTAATTTGTTATGTTTTCTTAATATTATTTATTGTTATGCATTAAATTGTTCTTCTTTTTAAATTAATTGATTGTTGGATTTAATTATTTTATTTAACTTGCTGTTTTGAAATCATTTTCGTTTGATCATTTTTCTGACCCAAGAGGTGAGGATTGAACCTCATTTCTTTTCCCCACTTTTCTTTTTCTCTTTTTCTTTCCTTTATCTTTCTTTCTTCCGCTGTTTTCCCTCCCCACGTGCTGCGACCTCTCCTCTCTCCCTCCCTGTGCATTCCGTCGCTCTCCCAGCCCACAGCCGTCACGTCGCCGTGCGCGACACCGTCCAGCCCAACCTCTCCCCCACCGGCCGGCGACCCTTCCCCGTAAATCCTAACCCCTATCTCGCCGTCGTTAGCCTCCACGAACCACCCAAAGCCGCGGCCTTCTCTTCGTTCCAGCGCCACCGTCGCGCCACCTCCGGCCACCATTTCTTCACCACTTCATCCTCGACCTCATAACAACCCAATGGACCCAACCCCAGCTCCGATCCATCACTGGTGAAGCCTATCTATCTCCATTTCTGATTTGGACATCTTTGGCCTAAAACCACCCTTTGTGCTGCCACCCACGGCAAACCACCACTACCACCATTGGCTTCACCAACCTCTCTAAGCCTTACCCTATTAATTTCGGGTCTTGGATTGTCTCCGTTGAAAAGTGGATTTTTGAGATCCACGGCCACAGTGTATTTTACACTGTTTCGTTGCTGAGCCACCACTGCTTGCACCTCCGGGATCCTTCGAAAATCATATTATAGCACTGTAAGTATTTTTTCAAAGAACTATCGTGATTTAAATATATTTTTACACTAACTCATATTATTGTGATTTGGTTGAACATGCCGGACTGAGTCTGAGGAGTTCGGGGGTCGGATTGATTGTGGATGGAGTTGTGTGTTTGGTTGGTATTGTGAAATTTTGGTTGTTGGTATGGTGTTCTTCATGTACATGGCATATTGCACGCATGATCATGTTTGTAAAAGAGACTGGATTTTCGTGTACATGCATTCATGTTCATGTGTTTCATGAAAACTGGATTTTCATGTGTTAAAGGATTTTGGGTGCGTGTGTATCACGACCCCAAGCCGAGATGGGGTATTATCTCGGTAGAGCTCCTCTGGTCACTCGGGAGCGGAATATACTGAGTGACGTCCCCTGGGTTGTCGCTGGGCGACAACGGGATTGGACGAGATAGTCTCGTGCCGACTTCGTGGCCCCTCTGCTGGCGAGGGCTAGAGGATGCTTGACCACGAACGCGCTGGGTGCGGAATTGGACATCGCTCGTTGGGTAGTGGGTGCTTGGCCACGAACGCCCTGGCCGCGGAACTGAGCATCGCTACGAAGTCAGGACGTGTGGATGATCCCTAGGGGAGATCATGGTGCATTGGTTAATGGAATAATGGGCTGTTTTCTGGGAAAATAGCGTGTGTTGATTAAAAGGTTTTTATGTGATTAATTTTCTGGGAAAATGAGGTTTTATTGATTTGGGTCATTTTCTGGGAAAATGACGGATTATTGTTTTTGGGCCAAAATGGGATTTTGGCGTATGTTGAAAATATCTATTTTCAAGGAAAATGATATTTTGGATCTAATGCATATTTCATCATATGCATGCATGTTAGTTGCACTAATATGTTTTTATCTCGTAGTTGTTTGGTTTATACTTACCTGCAGTACCGTTCTATGGTAACGCAGATTTTGATGCAGAGGAGGATGAGGGTGAGCCTGAGGAGTCGGCTCCGCCCGAGGAGTGATTGGGATCACTCGTATTCTGGTTTGAGACTTGTATATATTTTTATTTGGAATGACTGTATAACTTTTTTTAAAGATGATTTGTTTTAAATATTTGTATTTAAAATTCTAGTACTTAGTAGACTTATGTATATTATCCGCTGCGTTGTTTATTGTACACTGTTGCATGTGCACATACTTGATACTATCGTTGGGATGTGTGATCGTGTTGTCACCATCCTGGCATCTTGATTCCCGTATCTCCTTACATGGGGGTCGGGGGCGCCACAACCCATTTTATTTTTATGCAAATCTAGCGTAAGAATCCCGCTTATTTGGACGACTTAGCTTTTCAGAATTTTCTTCAAAAATATCAAGTCGACTATAAATCGTCACCTATAAAAATAATCACGTAATTTTTGTAAGTTTTCAATCAATCACGTATTACAATATTTAAGCCTAAGCTTCTAAAATAGCCTATTTTAATTCCTCAAAACTTAAAACCCTCATAATCTCAAAATATATCATCACTTTCTAAAATCACCAATATCCACCATAACCAACGTCAAACTCAAAACACTCATATTTAAACCCAAAACAGCCAACAAATCTCACAGTATAAACCAATCACACCAACAACTCCATCATCCAATCCAACCGACCCCCTACTCCTCAGATTCAGTCCGGCATAACCAACAAATTCACAGTAAAATGAGTTAGTGCAAAAATACATTTAAATCACGAAAGTTCTTTGAAAAAATACTTACAATGCTATAATATAATTTTTGAAAGATCACGGAGGTACTAGAAGTGGCAGCACAGCAACGGAATAATGCAAAATGCACTGTGGCTGTGGGTCTCAAAAACTCACTTTTGAACAAGGACAAACCAAGACTTGAGATTACTAGGGAAAGGCTTAGGGATGTTGGTGAAGCTAATGGTGGTGGTTATTGGCCATGGGTGGCGGCGTAGAGGGCGGTTGAAGGCCAAAATGTTCAAACCAGAAATGTTGATGGTGGGGCTTCACCGGTGGGGGATCGGAGCTAGGGATTGGTGGTTTAGATTGCTGGGAGGTCAATGATGATGTGGTGAAGAGATGGACGACGGCGCTGGAGCGAAGAGAAGGTTGCGGCTTCAAGCTGTGCATGGGGACTCACGGCGGTGCGAAAAAGGCTATGATTGAAGGGGGTGGTTGCCGGCCGGTGGGGAAGGGAAGGAGAGGGGCAGTGTCGGTCACGGCGGCGCGCGGCGGTGGCTTAGTGGAGAAGAAGAAAACGCACGGGGGGAAAGGGGAGAGGTGCAGCTCACGGGAGAGGAGAGAGAGAGGAGAAAAGAAATGGGGGGAAAAGAAAAGAGGAAGAAATAAAAAGAAAAAAAGAAAAAAGTGAGGGAAAGAAATGAGGTCCAATCCTCACATTTTGGATCACAAAAATGATCCAACGAAAAAGATTTCAAAACAACAAGTTAAATAAAATAATTTAAACGTAGTGATTAAATGAAAATAAAATAATTAAACCCAACAATAAACTAATTTAAAATAAAGAGAAATTTAAATACATAACAATAATTAATATTAAGGAAACAAATCAATTTAATTTTCACAAATTAAAAATTATAAAAATAAATCCATTAAAAATCCGACAAATTTAAAACAAGAGAATCAATTTTTAAATTAATAAAAATAATCATTCAATTAAAAAATACACTAAAATACAGGGTGTTACAGGACTAGTGCTGGTGCCAAGGTTTTAATGGGGCGTTTCCAGGAAGTCCGAGTTCAACATATTAGTCGGATTGGGAATGGAGGTGCTCACTCTTTAGCTAGATAGGCGTGGAACATTATTGATATTAATGTTTGGTGGGAGCAGATCCCTTTTTTTGTTAGTCATGTACTATGGTTTGATACCAACTGATGTAATATTACTATTTCAATGAAGTTCTATTTATCAAAAAAAAAGTTCAGTCAAGATCGTCAGGTTTGGTTACCTCCGCATCGTTGTTATTATTATTATTATTATTATTATTTATACATTGGAGAGGGGTCGAACCTATAATCTATGTGGATCTTATGCCATCAGACCCTTCCATTACCTCTACATTATAAATTCAGTACCGTTCCTATATCATTCCATCCTCATCAAGGATTGGAATATAGTTAATGGTTTTTTCTTCCACTTTTTAATACTCTTTGGTGGAAACAACCGAACAACTATTTCTTTCTCCTGTACTAAAGATGAATATATAGCCTCAATTTTGAACATGAACTAAACCTGCGTACTTCTTCCCATAATTCAAATCTGCTAGATCCCGAGGAGTTTAGTCGGCAAGGCCACATGATCATAGACTTCCTTGCTGATTACTATGCAGATATCGAGAAATATCCAGTCCTAAGCCAAGTGGAACCAGGATATCTCCATAAACGCTTGCCAAAGTCCACCCCGCATGATCCAGAACCCATCAAAACCATTCTCCAAGACGTGCAAGACCATATTGTTCCTGGTATAACGCATTGGCAAAGCCCTAACTTCTTTGCCTACTTCCAATGCAGAAGTAGCATAGCAGGGTTTCTCGGTGAGATGCTTTGCACTGGATTCAATGTGGTCGGATTCAACTGGATCGCATCCCCAGTTGCGACTGAACTAGAGACGATAGTCATGGATTGGCTTGGAGAGATGCTCAAATGCTCTGCCGAATTGGGAGAGAGAATGCGGGAAAGCTGGTGGTTTATGGGTCTGACCAAACACAGCGCACTCCAAAAAGCGGCACAAATAGCAGGAATCCACCCAAAGAATTTCAGAGCCATCAAGACCACTAAGTCAACATCGTTTGCGCTCTCACCGGACTCTCTACGGTCCACAATTTGTGCAGATATAGAAGCAGGCCTAGTCCCATTGTACCTGTGTGCCAATTTGGGGACAACATCAACAACTGCAATTGATCCATTAGGGTCGTTATGTGATGTGGCAAAAGATTATGGCCTTTGGGTCCACGTTGATGCTGCTTATGCCGGAAGTGCTTGCATTTGTCCTGAGTTCCGGCAATTCATGGATGGCATTGAGGCTGCAATCTCACTCAGTCTCAATGCACATAAATGGCTCTTCACCCCTTTAGATTGTTGTTGCCTTTGGGTTAAAGATCCGAGCGCCTTGATAAAATCACTATCAACTAACCCCGAGTTCTTGAGAAATAAAGCCTCTGATTCAAAGCAAGTGATCGACTATAAAGACTGGCAGATAACTCTAAGCCGAAGATTCCGAGCGTTAAAGTTTTGGTTCGAAATGGCCAAGCTTTTTGAAGGGCTTGTGGCAATGGACAAGAGGTTTGAGATTGTGGTCCCTAGGAATTTTGCCATGATCTGTTTCAGGGTTCTGCCATCAACAATGGGTAGGGGAGCATATCAAAATGGGAAGGTGGTCGATAATGGTCAAAAGTTACTAAAAGAAGAGATCACTACTGCAAATGAGCTTAACCAGAAGTTATTGGAGTCCATGAACGCGTCAGGACGTGTTTACATGACTCATACAGTACTTGAAGATATGTATGTAATACGGTTTGCAGTTGGTGCAAGTCTGGTAGAGGAAAGGCACGTCATCATGGCTTGGAAAGTGGTACAGGAGCATGCGACTGCCATACTAAGCAACAACTAAAATGCTTAATTAGCCTGTCTATTTGCATGCCAGACAACGAGGTACATTAATTGAGGAGGCCATGCTTGCGTGACAGTGCCACTTGGTCATGTTGAAGTTATTGGAGTCCATGAACGCGTCAGGACGTGTTTACATGACTCATACCGTACTTGAAGATATGTATGTAATTCGGTTTGCAGTTGGTGCAAGTCTGGCAGAGGAAAGGCACGTCATCATGGCTTGGAAAGTGGTACAGGAGCATGCGACTGCCATACTAAGCAACAACTAAAATGCTTAATTAGCCTGTCTATTTGCATGCCAGACAACGAGGTACATTAATTGAGGAGGCCATGCTTGCGTGACAGTGCCACTTGGTCATGTTCGACAACGTATAAGTAGAAAGAGATGAAGCAAATTATGATCTCTGGAATAAAATAAAATAAAAATTAAGCTATAGCCATTTATAATTACTGTATTTTCCGCTTTGTGTTGATGTTCAGGTTCCTTAATTTCGGGTTGTAATGAAAATAAATGAAGGTTGTTATATAGTTTGAAAATAAATGAATATTACATTTTATAATAACTTGTATAAAGTTTTATTGTAATATGTTATTTTATTTTGTCCTTAGATGTAATTACACTCATTTTACTTTACCCTTTGTAGTATAAATACCTTGTATTGTTTTACAATTCTGTATTATTCAGAATATACATAGAAATATTAATTTTTACATGTGTTTTACATTTCATATGGTATCAGATTTCAAGTCTCCTTCAGCACGTTTCTTCGCGACTTTTTCCCTTTCTCCTCTCATAGCTCCGAAATCTTCCATGGAAGAAGCATCCAGTCCCTTCTTCCTTCATCTAGGAGACAATCCTGGTATTGTTCTTGTTACGCAATCTCTAAATGGTGAGAACTATCCACTATTTCGAAACTCGTACCGTACCGTCTGGTACGGTTGATATTTTTTGTACTGGCCGTTTGGCCGGTACAGGTACCATATCCGTTTCGTACCGGCTGTACCGGCCTCAATTTCAGCCTTTGTTTTTTTTATTTTTTATTTTTTTATTTTTTCAAACTACAAGCTTATTTTTTAACCTCTAATTCAGATTAGACTATTTATAATTTATATACATATATGTATTTATTTATAATTTATTCATATATAGACTATTATTTTGGAATATAATTTATATATATAATTTATTCATATATCAACTATCTTGAAACGATACACGAAACGGTACCGGTACCGAAATATTTTGTTTCAGTGTCTTGACCGGTACGACGTCCGGTATGGTATTCAAAACATTGTAACTATCACTCATGGTGTCGATCGATGCACATGGCACTCTCTGCAAAGACAAGTTAGGGTTTGTCGACGGATCCATTATCAAGCCTTCAGATCCTGCCAATACAACGCTTCCTTCTTGGCTGCGCTGTAATAATATGGTAATCTCATGTATACTTAACTTTGTTTCATCTGAGATTTCTGCTAGTATTCTCTACATTAATACGGCACATGAGATCTGGAATGATCTCAAGGAGCGATTCTCTCAACAGAATGACCCCCGTATTTTTTAATTACAAAAGTCGATTTCGACTCTTTCTCTAGGCCAGTTGACTGTTAGTGCCTATTTTACTAAGCTGAAAGGTCTTTGGGATGAATTAATCAATTACAAACCAATTCCGGTTTGTTCTTGTGGAGTTGTTTATACACTTAATTCCTATGTTCAACAAGAGCGCATACTTTAGTTTCTTGTTGGTTTGAATGAATCCTATATATGTTAGGGCTCAGATCCTCTTAATGGATCCTCTGCCCCCTCTTAACAAGGTTTTCAGCTTTGTTTTACAAGAGGAACAGTAACATACGATTTCTATATCTCCTGTATCTTCACATGACAATCATGATTTTACTGTTAAGTATGATACTAATTGATCTGTGAAGCTTGTGTACAAGAAAGAGGTCTTGTGTGCAAGCATTGTGGCCTTGTTGGTCATGTTATTGAGAAGTGCTTCAAGCTTCACGGTTTTCCTCCTGGACACAAATTCAAGCCACGGCCGCAGTCCATGGTCAATCAAGTTGTCTCTGACAACAATTCTTTGGCTGCATCTCCATTTTCATTAACTAAGTCTCAATATCAACAGTTACTGGCTATGCTTCAGCCATCTGATCCCGTTACCTCCTCTATCAATCCACCACACACTGCTAATGCAGTTTCCTCTGTTTCAATTGCTGGTATAGACTTTTCTCATATTCCATCTATTTTTTCTTCCAATTGTGTTTTGCCTACTAATCTTGGTTTTATCTTGGATTCTTGATTCGGGAGCCACAAATCATATGGTTCCATCAACATCTTTTTTTTTTTTTTCCTTCATACCAGTCATTAACACTACTGTCAAGCTTCCAAATGGCCAAAGTGTATCTGTTTCACATATTGGCACTGTTCACATTTCTAAAGATTTGATCCTTGGAGATGGTCTTTGCATTCCAGCCTTTTCATTCAAATTAATTTCTGTTAGCAAGTTAACCTTGACTCTAACTTGTTGCTTGTGTTTTTTTTTTTTTTTTGTCTTTATACATGACCTAAATCAATGGAAGCTGATTGGAGTGGGTAGGCACAAGGGAGGGCTTTATTTATGCAACAATCAGGCTCTTCTACTAGTGATTTATTTCAAACTCATTCTTTACCTGTAATAGCATCCAATTTAGCTAAGCAGCTGTTTGTTTGTTCCAAATCCTCAAAACATGCCTTGTTTGAACTTTGGCATAATAGATTAGATCATCCTTCTGTTTCTAGGATGAAATTTTTACATAAATTTGTGCCTGATATGTTAGATACTGACTCTCCATGTCTTGTTTGTCCTCTGACCAAACAAAAGAAATTGTCATTTCCTCATAATTCTCATATGTCTGCATTTCCATTCGATTTGGTTCATTGTGATGTATGGGGGCCTTTTTCTATCCCCACTGTTGAAGGTCATAAATTTTTTTTAACAATTGTTGATGATTGTACACGCGCAACATGGATTAACCTATTAAAATGCAAGTCTAAAGTTTGTTCTCTTATTCCTCAATTTTTTAAACTTGTTAAAACACAATTCCATAAAAAAAAATAAGAAAATTCATACTGATCATGGTATTGAATTTTTCTTAACATCTTTCCTTCAATCTAAAGGTGTTATCCATCATTATAGTTGCGTTGAAACTCCTTAACAGAATTCTGTTGTTGAGCGTAAACATCAACACCTTTTAAACATTGCTCAGGCCTTAATGTTTCAGTCCAATTTACCTATTCATTTTTGGGGTGATGCCATTCTTACAGCCACTCATCTTATAAACAGATTACCTACACCTTTGTTGGGAAATAAATCACCTTGTGAACTACTTTTTCAATCACCTCCCACTTATGATCATCTTAGAACCTTTGGATGTCTCTGTTTTGCATCTTTTCTACTTAGATCAAGATCTAAGTTTGATCCTAGAGCACGACAGATTAAGGGTTATAAACTGTTAGATCTTACTATAAATAATACTTTTGTGTCAAGACATGTTGTTTTTTATGAGCATGTTTTTCCTTTTAAATCTCATTTTCCCTTTGTCCTACTGTCAACTTCAGAGCATTTTAATATTGTTCTAGGTCAATCATCAATTTTTGAAAATTATAATATGCCTTCAACTGTATCTTCACTCCCTGCTGAGAACTCTTTTTCACCAAATACAAATTCTCTCACTACCTTTCAAAACCATACAGATACTAAACCATAACCCTCTTCATCCACACAAATTCATTCAGTTTTAGATTCATCTATAGAATCTGAAACAACCCTTGAAACAGAATCTGAAACAACCCCTGTACCAGAATCTGAAATAGTTTCTCTTTCCAATTTGTAAATCATCTAGAGATAGAGGAGCTCCTGGTTATTTGCAGCATTACTATTACAACTCTCTTACTACATAGTTTGCACAAATTCCATGGGTTCTGTTCCTATACCAGCAAGTATTCCATATGATCTTAATCATTTTCTTTCTTATCATAGACTATCCCTTAAATATAAATCCTTTGCTTTAGCTATTACTGCTGATATAGAGCCTGAGTTTTATCATCAGGCAGTCAAGCACTCTCATGATTCTAGCCTTAGAAAATAATAATACTAGGACTGTTACCTCTTTGCCTATTGGAAAAAAACCCATTAGATGTAAATGGGTTTATAAAATCAAATATAGAGCTGATGGTTCTATTGAGCGTTACAAAGCTCGATTGGTTGCTAAGGGGTATACCCAACATGAAGGATTAGATTATTTTGAAACTTTTTCCCCTGTGGCAAAGATGGTTACTGTTCGTACACTTCTTGCCATAGCTGCTGTTTAGAATTGGTCTTTGGTTCAACTTGATGTGAATAACACATTCTTACATGGGGATTTAATTGAGGAAGTTTATATGACACTTCCTCCTGGTTTTCATACTAAGGGGGAGTCTAAAGTGTGCAAATTAAGCAAATCCCTCTATGGTTTGAAACAGGCATCTCGTCAATGGTTTTCCAAGTTTTCTAATACTCTTCTTGAACTTGGTTTTAATCAGTCTAAAGCTGATTATTCCTTGTTTACTCGGGTTAATGGTACTTCTTTCATTGCACTTCTTGTGTACGTTGATGATATCTTAATTGCAAGTAATGATTCACATGTTGTTGATGATTTGAAACTGTTATTGGACACTAAATTTAAGCTGAAAGATCTGGGTCAGCTTAAATACTTCCTTGGTTTGGAAGTTGCAAAATCTCCTAAAGGCATTTCCTTATGTCAACGTAAGTATGCACTTGAGATATTACAAGATGCTAGATTTCTTGGTGCTAAACCAGCAACTTTTCCAATGGAACAAAATTTGAAACTCAGTAAGGATAGTGGTATTTTATTGGCTGATCCTACTGTTTTTAGAAGATTAATTGGTAGATTGTTATATCTTACCATTACAAGGCCAGATCTCACATTCTCTGTTCATCGGCTTAGTCAGTATATGGATTAGCCCCGTGAACCTCACCTACAAGCTGCTTATCGTATTTTGCAGTATGTCAAATCCATTCCAAGACATGGATTATTTTTTCTAACTGACTCTTCTTTTTAGATCAGAGCCTTTACAGATTCAGATTGGGCTTCATGCCCTGATACTCGCAGATCTACTACGGGCTTCTGTGTCTTTCTTGGAGATTCATTGGTGTCCTGGAAATCTAAGAAACAACAAACAATTTCTCGTTCATCTGCGGAGGCAGAATACCGTTCGATGGCCGCTACAACTTGTGAAATTGTTTGGCTTCTTTCCTTACTCTCAGATTTTAGAGTTTCTCATTCTAATACTGCTCATTTGTTTTGTGATAACACAGCTGCACTTGATATTGCTGCTAACCCTGTCTTTCACGAGCGCACAAAGCATATTGAGCTTGATTGCCATTTTGTACGTGACAAGCTTCAAGTTGGGATTCTTAAGACATTTCATGTTGGTTCTCAACATCAACTTGTTGATGTACTTACTAAAGCCTTGGGCAGCCACCAATTCTCTACATTGATAGTCAAGATGGGCGTTCATTCCATTTACTCTCCATCTTGAGGGGGAGTTTTACATTTTATAATAACTTGTATAAAGTTTTATTGTAATATGTTATTTTATTTTTTCCTTAGATGTAATTACACTCATTTTACTTTACCCTTTGTAGTATAAATAGCTTGTATTATTTTACAATACTATATTATTCGGAATATACACAGAAGTATTTTTTACATGTGTTTTACATTTAATAATGAAAATAAAAGGGACATGAGAATTAATTACTCGAGTAGTAGATCACATGCATATCTTAAGATGAATTTTCGTTTAAATAAATACTTTTTCAAAAAAAATCACTCCATGCATGATTTTGAATTTTTTATAATGAGAAGCAAAACCTTAATTAATTATACTTGTTTATGAATTTAGAAAAAGATTCACTCCAAGATGTTGCTCAAACTAAGTGTCAAGTGAGGTAGAGATAAATGCATTAAATGGATCCTACGACTTTATTTTTTATTTAATAATGTCAGAAATATTTATATGGGAATTAAAAATAAATATTGTAAGGCTTGGATTTTCTCGATCTCTCCCACTTGGGAAATTCAGGTTGTGCCCAAACTTGAAGAGAGTTTGACCGCTAAACCAACCAACCCCCCACAACCCTCTCCAAAGATCGCCATCAAGAAGGGCGTGGAGGTTGGAAAGACCACACGATTATATCCAAAGTTAGTCACCAAAAGTTGAGTGACACGCTAGCGGTGCAATCGAACGATCGTGGAGGTCAGAAGACCACACGACTCTCTCTAAAAGATCTCCAAATGAATGAGCTTGGAGATCAGAAGACCACACGACCCTCTCCAAAATTAGCCACCAAAAGTCGAGTTACACACTCACAGTGCAATTCAATAGACGGGAAAGGTAAATGATCGCCCAACGTCCCAAGTGCCTAACAGGCGGGCAACTCTCTAGACTGCCCGACCTCTTTTTTGGACAGCAGTACAAGCATAGCATATTCTCTAGCAAACACTGAGTGTTTGTACTCGCTCCACAACCGCCTCAAGCGGGTTACCTTTGGGAACGAGTCACCAGGCTCTACAACCGAGCGGATTACATTTAGGAATGAGGCATCGGCTCTACAAACGCCTCGAGCGGGTTATCTTCGGGAACGAGCCACCAGGCTCTACAACCGCCTTGAGCGGGTTACCTTCGGAAACGAGCCAACGGGTTCAGTAATCTCCTAAGATGGATCCAGGGGGTCGACGGGCACCCTGACCACTTAAGCGCAGGTACTACAAACAAACAATAAAACGAGAAACCAGTAGAAATTTATACCAAGGGGCAGAAAATCCACCACTACCAACAAACAACAAAATGAAAATACCAACAACAATTTACACCAAGGAGGTAGAAAATCTATTACTACCAACTAAAGCAAAATGATCACAAAAATACGCACAAAAAACTAATCATGGAAATATGCACTTTTCGCCAACAATAAACAATCTCTCAGACAAACATTCACACAATGTGGTCGAGTGCATCTCCCACCTATCTCTCCAAGCTGAGCCCCTCACCGCTTAGCACGAAACAAATAAAAAAACCAAAGACCGAACAACAAACCAGGGACCGAATGGGAAGCCAATGACCAATTTTCTAAATTTATTTTGCAGATTATTGACTTGAAGATTCTCAAAGCTTTCTGAGGCTTCACAAAGGAGTGGAAACACATGCACTAACTAGTATGGACCCTCAGTGGGGTAGGGAAAACAAAAGCAAGCAGATACCCACGAGCCAGCGAGGTAAAAGGCAGGTACAGAGAATGCAAAGTATTTAATTTCCCATGTGCCAACACAAAAAGAATTAGTGGGGTAACTAGAAGGAATATTTAAACCCCCACAATTTTAGCTAAGAGATAAAGTCAAGAAGGGACACAAACTCCTAAGAAGGAGATGACTTAGACTCCTAATGATGACTCAGACTCCTGATAAGAGATAGACTTAAGACTCCTTTTAGGAGATAAACTCAAACTCCTAAAAGTAAAAGGCTTCACAAGGCAAATTGGACTCTATTACTCCAAGGAAATAACCTCTATAAATAGCCAACAAGAGGTAACAAAAACTTAACTTGATTCGCTTGATCTCTATTTTTATATACTTATTCTCATATTGTTAGTGACTTAAGCATCGGAGTTTACCAGGGCGACTAGTGCCATCACCTCATTGCTGCAGGTGTCATCCGTGAGATTGGTGGTGTGAAACACGTCCTTAACACTCCTGTTAGCTAGATTCCTGACCCTCCCTCCCTCCCTGTTAAATAGGCTTATTTTAATACATGTAAGTCCATTATTTGGGAATTATGATATTCAGTATTTAATGAATACCTTTATTCATACGCCCTCTACACCACACACTATATACATGATATAATTGTTGGACTTCAAAACTAAACTTTGTCGTAAACACCTACAAAGTCCTACATCATACCTAGAGAATAGTGTTAAATTCACACATTGCAAAAAGAAAAAAAGACTTACAAACAAGGGAATAATGATCTCCTGCAGTCATTAAAAAGACTATAATCTACTAATTCATCTTTTATGATGGGTCTCAAATTTTTGTTTTTCCCCGAATGGAATGCACAACGTTCCATCTTTTTCTAAAGATCGTGAAGATGAGATTTAGCAAACATCAGGTGCTCTATATCATGTATAAATTAGTACAAGGTAGATTATCAAATTCTAGCCACCACTCTAATTACAATTTTCCGTCGAAAAGTTCTATATAATATTATAATTCATCCCAGGTGTATAGAGCACGAATCTTTATATAATAATGTACATCACTGTCAATCTTTGCACCAAATGGAAAGGGTATTAATTGTGTGCATATAGAATTGGAAAGAAACATGAACAGAACATTGAACATAAATTAATTAGGGCGAAGCAAAAAAAGAGCGAATTAGAGGGGAAAAAAGAAGGAAAAAATCAAGGGGAGTTGGGCATGGATCGATCCCAAATTCCCAACTCTTTAAACATGGGCCACTGTCAACAATAGAAGAAAGATACAAACCAAAACACACAAAAGAAATACGCCTATATATACCCACTATTATATGTGTGTGTTTTTCTTCTTGTTTTCATCCAACTAATCTCTATATTTATACAAACATATGATATGCATCTTACGAAAATAATAGTTATTGAGTAATGCATAAAAAAATGGAGGTAAGATAAGGTACTCATAACGTCCCAGAAGAAAATGCGTGCAGGTGGGATCAAAACAATAGTGCAACTAAAATGAGTGATAGAATTGACAGCTTATTATTTCTTCATTTTAATCTCAAGCGGAAACCCTCATTAATCTGGCTTTAGAGTTTGGCAAGCACTCTCCATATCGATAGAGCATGTTTTTTTGTGGCCAAATAGTGCCGGAAGACGGCCTTTCTCTGTGACTAAGCTCTCTGCAAGTTTTTATCGGAAGTGTGTTCACTCCACAAAATGCAAGTCACGAGCCTATGAGAATGACAACTAGTCCTTCTACCTGCAGGCCAAAAGAAATCTCTTGGGCTATGCCTATCTACTTGCATTAATAAAATTTCTTATTGCTATTAAAAAAAAAAAAAAAACTTTTCAATCAAAGAAATAGTAGAGCAAGCAATGAATATACATATGCACATGTATCTGTATCTAAATATAAATATATATATATATATATATATATATATATATATATATGCTCTTAAAAAAGTATAGTTTGAATATATAGTATACATATATGTCAGTTGGAAAATAACTCGAGCACTCGATTTTTGAACCGGCAATCTCATGCATCACTTCGTACTTGCAAGGAGTGGAAGTGCCATCAGTATCAGACGCTAATGAATTACATGTGACTCCAGAATTTATAGCCCTATTAAAAATGTTATTGTTGCCCAGATGACTAACACATGAAGATGGGGTGAATTGAGTTGTATTTAAGAATTGACAATTATAAATCAAATATACAATATAAAATATGAACACAATACGAAGTAGCAGTAAATATAAAGAGTAAAAGTAAGAGAGAAGCAAACTCAGTATTTTAACGAGGTTCGGTCTCACTGCCTACGTCCTCGCCTTAAGCTACCCCTTGAGGATTTCCAAATTCAGTATTCAACCTCCTTTAGACAGAGATAGAAATCTATTACACCTTTGAGCAGTACTGCTACAAAGAATCCATGTAGAACACTCTACACTTGCAATCACTTTGTACGTGGTGATTCAACTATTCCCTATGTAGAACACTTTATACACGCATAAGGGTTGTGTGTATACTCTTGTTTATTTTAAATTTGAAGATCTCATTTGAGCTATTTATAGGCATATAAGACTTCATTTTCAAATTTAAAATGATTCACATGTCAAAAAGAAGCACCACTCATTTTTCAAAATTTTCAAATAAAAGTTTCTCCTTTTTGCAATTGTCAAAAACAACATCATTCACTTTTCAAAAATTTCAAACCTAATCTTTTACTTTTCGTATATGAAAAAATAAGCATTATTTACTTTTCAAAATTTTCAAACAAAATCATCTACCTTTTGCATATGTCAAAAAGAGCATAAATCACTTTTCAAACTTTTTAAATAAAACACGCATATGTGAAAGATGATAATCAATCATCTTTCAAAAATTCAAATTTTGAACTTTTAATTTTCAAATATATCATGCACATGTAGAAAATGCAATTTGATGCTTTATGAGAAAATATTAATTTTGAGCCTTAATTCAATTCCAATTTTTATCAAGAGATGTACAAAATTACTCCAAGAGCTTCATTTGTAAGATTGTTTTTTTTTCTTGCTCATGCTTGATTTGTTGATGTACTTGGCTCCATTGTGTAAACAACTTGATCTTGAGACTCCTTTCTGCTTGATTCATTTGTTATCATCAAAATCCATATATAAATATATAATTATATGAAGTTTGAAACCTTGGGTTCAACAATCTCCCACTTTTTGATGATGACAAATACTTACTAGAACTCTAAGGCCTGTAGTAACACTTAAACTATCCCTAAAAATGTGTGTTAGTTTTTCAAGCAATAGATAAACATAATTCTAAGCATATATAACAAGCTTAACAATTCAAGGGATGTTAATTTCAAATAAAGCATTGGCAAGAACATGTTAATGTTCTTATTCTAAAACTTCTCCCCCTTTTGGTATCATTAAAAAGGAACCACAGTAACCAACGGACAAATGAAAACAATGTGTTAGTGGAAACTGTAGAGAGCTGATACCTAGCTCTATCAACTTAGTGCGGAAGGAGATTTAATCCCACTTGATGTTGTTAACAACTGGGATTTTGTTAAGATTTGAAAGCTCTGGGTTTCTTTTTAAAAAGGACCATTATCACCCATCAGATATTCACGTAAAAAACTATCACATTGCTCCTTGACCTAATTTCTATTTATCCAAAATGATAGTATGACTAAAAACCTTTCTTCCATTGATATTCCAGATTTGAATCAAGAAACTTTTACACCTCAACCACCCAATTTCTCTCCTAAGGCTGTTAACACCATGATAGGAGCAGAAATGCAATTTTCTGGTAGAACTGATTTTGAGGTTGTTGCATAATCAAGAACTCTCAGTGCTCAATATGTTGCCTCGGGTATGATAATGTCTCGGAGGTTACTAGCGAGGGTGAGTGAAGTTGATCAGCTTAACAGTCAATTATCTTAATTGAGTCAAAAGCTTGCTAATAAAGATAGAAAGAATAAAAGGTTAAAACAAGAAAAAAAAGAGAGTTGAAGAAATTTACAGACTGGTATGCTCATGACCTACAACCACGGATAAATGAGCTAGAACGAGAGAGAGTTCAAATACAAAGTCAATATCAGCAGATAACTGCAGAGGTTCAGAAAAGATGATAGTTTGTCTTGTTCTTATTTCTATCTCTATAAAAGCAGTCTTCAACTTCATCTAATACGCATCAAATCTTCTTCACATCTTTATAATTCATCTACATTCTTATTCTACAAATTTTCAATGGCTCGTCAATCTTCTTTCAGTAATCCACGTGATCAATATATGAGATATTCTTCACTTCAGTCACAAGTTATTTTTGCATCTGCCATATGTGTCATAATGCAGCATGAGAGTGATCTAACTAATAAGTTAGATGATGACGTCATTTATAAACTTATGAGTCTCAGTACTCGATACTCATCATCCATTGTCGCATTTTCCGGCAATTACAATCCAGAACTCATGAGGTCGAAAAGCTTAAGGAGAATATTTATGTACTTTAACGACTTGTTCACAAGTCTAACAAAAAAAATATGAGACTTAAAGCAGAAGAATAAGGATTTGAAATCATTACTTGTCTCTTCACTTCGACTGCATAATTCTTTAGATAAAGATAGCATGTTGATATATGAAGAGTAAGAGCGCTTAGAAAATGATGTTAAAAATCTCTCAAGTTTTTGTAAATCATTTGAGATAATTAAACAAAAATATTTAACAGATATTAATGGGATGCATTATTCATATTTTTCTTCTAATCATGCATAGTCTATCATCTGGCAGAGGTTTTGTGAAAATGTATGCCAGCTGATTGTGTGTGCTTGTGGACTCTAGTACAATATCGCCCTTCTGCACATGATCTCGAAGAAAATGATATCTAACCTAAATATGCTTAGTTCTAGAATGTTGTATTAGGTTCTTTGAAAGATTTATAGCACTTGTATTATCACATTTTATTGGAATGTGATTCATGAGCTTAAAGTCATCAAGTTGTTGTTTCATGTAAAAAACTTAAGCACAACAACTACCCGCAACAACATATTCTACCTCAGCAGTAGATATTGCAATATAATTTTGCTTTTTACTAAACTATGAAACAAGTGCATGGCCTAAAAAATGACATGTTCCACTAGTGTTTTTTGATCAACTTTGCAACCAGCATGATCTGCATCTGAGTAGTTGATTAGGTCTAAAGAAGTGTGTTTAGGATACCATAACCCTAGGTCAATTGTACCAACAAGATATCTAAGAATGCGCTAAACTGCAATCAAATGAGATTCTTTTAGAGATGATTGAAAATGTGCACATAAACATGCATTAAACATAATATCCGGTCTACTGGCTGTCAAATATAATAAACTACCAATCATACCTCGATATACCTTTGAGTCAACTAGCTTACCGCTTTCATCTTTCTCAAGTTTGGTGGATGGGCTCATTAGTGTTCCAATTTCCTTCGCACCTCCATCTCAAACTTTTTGAGTAATTTTTTGATATATTTTGACTGATTAATGAATGTTCCACTTTTTGCTTGCTTGATTTGCAATTCAGAAAAGAAATTAAGTTCTCTTATCATGCTCATTTCAAATTCTTTCTGCATACTCTTAGCAAAATCTTGGCACATATTTCCATTAGTAGCACCAAATGTTATACCATCCACATAAATTTGAATTAGAAGAATATCAACCGTTTCATGTTTGATGAAAAGAGTTGTATCGATTTTTCCTTTTAAAAAACTTTTTTCAATCAATAAACCACTAAGTCTCTCATACCAAGCTCTAGAGGCTTCTTTAAGTCCATATAGTGTTTTTGTGAGCTTGAAAACATGCTTTGGAGAAATATAATTTTCAAAACCTAGAGGTTGCTCAACATATACCTCTTCATTTATATAACTATATAAGAAAGCACTTTTAACATCCATTTGGAAAAATTTGAAATCAGTATAACAAGTATAGGCAAATAGCATTCAAATAGTTTCTAATCTTGTGACCGGTACATATATCTCATCATAATCGATTTATTCTTCTTTATTGAAATCTTAGGCTACAAGTCGAGCCTTGTTTCTAGTGTTGACTCCAGACTCATCTTTCTTATTTCTATAAAACCATTTTGTTCCAATAACTATATGATTTTTAGGTGTAGGAACAAGTGTTCAAACATCGTTTATTTCAAATTGATTTAGCTCCTCTTGCATAGCTAGAATCCAAGATTTATCAAGAAGTGTTTCATCAATAGTTTTAGGTTCAATTTGAGATAAAAATGCAGTATGATTGCAAACATTTCTAAAAGATAATTGAGTATTTACACCTCGTGATGGTTCTCTTAGAATTTGTTCCGCTGAGTGATCTTTCACAAGTTTCCAATGTTTGGTTACATCTTGTATTAAGTTTTGTTGATCTTTCCCGATGTTTCCATGTTGGACGTCCTCTTGGTGTTCTCTTTATTGAGTCTGAGGCTTTCCATTTTATTTATAGCTTTTGTTTCTTCATCAATAAATTTCTTGGAAAGTAGAGGATTAGATTCATCAAATATTACATTCATAGATTCTTGTACAGTCAAAGTCTTTTTATTGAAGACTTTATAAGCTTTACTATAAGTAGAATATTCGAGAAAGATACATTTATCAAATTTTACACCAGATTTACCTAAAGTATCCATGTCATTCAAAATGAAACATTTGAATGCAAATATATGAAAGTAACCACGTTGGACTTTTTTCCATTCCAAAGCTCTTAGGGGTTTTTTTTTTCTAATTTAGACCTTAACATAACTCTATTTATAACATAACAAGCAGTACTTACCGCTTCAGCCCAAAAATAACTAGGCAAGTTGTTCTCATTAAACATTGTTCTTGCCATCTCTTAAAGAGTTCTGTACTTCCTCTCTACTATCTCATTTTGTTGAAGAGTTCGAGGAGCAGAGAAATTATGTATAAAATCATTTTCATCAAAAAAAGTTTCAATATCTTTATTAACAAATTTTTTTCCCCCTGAAATAGTATAACCCTTTTCATTTTGAATTTTCTTGCATAGCTTGGTAAAGATATTATGTGCCTCACCTTTATGAGCAAGAAAGATGACCCAAGTATATATAGAGAAATCATCAAAAATAACAAATGCACAATATTTTCCTCTTAGGCTTGCAACTCGGTTTGGTCCAAAAAGATCCATATGTATCAGTTGTAGTGGTCTAGTAGTGAAAATATTTTTCTTGGTTTTAAAAGAAGTTATTGTTTGTTTGCCAAGTTGACATGCATTGCAAATTTTGTTTTTAAAAAAATTTGCATTTGGTAAACCTCTCACAAGATCATTTTTTGAAAGTCTGGAAATAAGTTTCATGTTAGCATGACCTAGTCTTCTATGCCATAGTCAGCTAATTTCATTTTGAGCTGAAAAAAAAGTAGTATCTTATGAGACAATTTCTTCAAATTCAATAGTATAAACATTGTTGTTTCTAAAAGCAATAAAACAAACATTGCAATCATGATCATTCAAAATAATGCACTTATCCCTTTTAAAAGTAACTATAAGTCCTATATGACATAATTGACTTATGTTCAAAAAGTTATGTTTTAGACCTTCAACAAGTAGAACATTTTCAATTATGAGAGAAGACTCACTTCCAATTTTATCTATTCCCACAATCTTCTCTTTTGAATCGTCTCCAAATGTTACATGTCCTTCTTCTTTATATGCAAGATTAATGAACTTAGTCTTGTCTCTCATCATGTGTCTTAAACATCTACTATAAAAAAACACTTGCTTTTGCTTATGGAGGATTTCATGCATACCTACAAAAACAACTAGAATATTTTTTCTGTTCTTTGGGTCCTTCATTTATTAGTATTAGAAGAAACAAGATTTTTAGGTACTCATATGACCCTAATAGTCATTGTATGTTTTCTTCTAGTACTAGGACAAGCATAATAATTATGACCATTTTTATTACAAAAATTACATATAACATGTGACATATATAAAGAACTTGAGTAATTGTAATATTATTTTTCTTTGAAAATTTTATTTTTTATGAAAATAATTTTGAATACTGGACTTTGATTTAGAATGATTATCAAATAAGTTTTTACAAGGTTTGTATTTTTGTTTTGGCATGTATCCCAAGCCTACCTTGTAAAAACCAATTATCTGACTACTAAGAAGTTTTTCAAAACAAAATTTTCCGTTTGTAAAGTTTTCAACTATCTTTTCTAAATCAATCACTTTCTTTTTCAACTCATGATTTTCATATTTTAACACGATGTTTTCTTTTCTTAATACATCAATTTCATTTGTTAAAGAAGAATTTTTATTTTTTAAGGTAGTATATTTGATACTCAATTTCTCAAGTTTCTCATATACCTCTTTCAAAACATTTTGCAATTCCTCATATGAAAGATTTTCAATATTGCCAAGATCTGTTACCTCAAGGTCGTCTTTAGCCATAAGACAAAGATTTGCAAATCTCCATTTTTTGCTTCACTGTCTGAGCTACTTGAATCATCATCCTATGTAGCTTTCAGTGCTTTCTTGCCCTTATTTCGATCTTTCTTTAGCAGAGGACAATCCGCCTTAATATGTCTAGGCTTATTGCATTTGTAATAAGTTAAAAAGTCATTTTTACTTTTATCTTTCATGGAAAACTTTTTGAATGATTTCCTTTAAGGAGGTTTATTTCTCTTTAAGAATCTCTTAATTCTTCTTGTTATCATCGCAACTTCTTCATCTTTGTTGTCAATTTCCTCATTTTCATCACTTTCACTTTCATAAGGAACATCTTTAAGTGTCAAGCTTGTTTAGCTTTCATTCTTCTTCTCCTTTTTTTAATGTGTACTCATGGGTCATAAGTGACCCGATGAGTCTATTTACTTCAAGTTTCTTAAGATCTCTAACTTCAATAATCGTAGTTACTTTTGATTCACAGCATTTTGACAGGGAGTTGAGAATTTTTCTTACTATCTCCAAACTGGAATAGACCTTGCCAAGAGCTGTTGAGCTGTTTATAATGTTAGCAAAACGAGTGTACATTATAAAAATAGATTTATCATCATTCATTTTATGCATTTCATATTCATGAATAAGAATATAAATTTTTGATTCCTAGACTTACGAAGTTCCTTCGTAAGTTACTTTCAAGTTATCCCAAATTTCATTTGTTGTCTTGCAAATCATTATTCTATTGAACTCATTCTTATCGAGAGTATTATATAAGAGACTTATAGCCGTTGAATTCAATCTTAGAATTCTCTCGTCTTCATGATCAAACTCTTCTTCTTCCTTTTTAACCTTTACTTCATCAACAATTTTTGTTGGGATATAAGGTTCATTTACAACGCATTTCCAAATTTTTCGACTTTTATCCTAAATGAATATTTTCATTCTACCTTTCCAGAATGTGTAACTGTTTCCACAAAATAATGGAGGGCGGCTACTGGATTGACATTCACCAAAGGTAGCTACAATGTTACCTATAATATCTTAACTCAAAAGATAGTTAATCTTATAAAAGAGTCCCTGCTCTGATACCAATTGTTACCCAGATGACTAACACAAAAGGGGGTGAATTGAGTTGTATTTAAGAATGGACAATTATAAACCATATACACAATATAAAATATGAACAAAATACGAAGTAGTAGTAAATATAAAGATTAAGGGTAAGAGATAAGCAAACTCAGTATTTTAACAAGGTTCAGTCCTACTGTCTACGTCCTCGCCTCAATGTATCCCTTAAGAATTTCCAAATTAACTATTCAACCTCCTTCAGGTGGAAATAGAAATCTATTACTCCTTTGAGCAGTACTGCTACAAAGAATCCGTATAAAACACCTTTTACACTTGCAATCACCTTATGCATGGTGATTTAACTATTCTCTGTGTAGAACACCTTCTACACACAAGGGTTATGCACAACATTTTAATGATACTAGAGCTAATAATGGGTATGTTATCAGAAAACACTCCTCAATTAGTGAAATAAGAACAATACTGTGCAAATTATATCTCTCTCAAAATGAACAAGGGTTAAGACTCAATTAGAGAAGAGAGATTGAAAGCTTTGAATGAGGAGGAGGCGACCGAGATGAGGATTTCTACTGATGAGGAGAAGGTGACTAAGATGAGGATTTCTACATCCTCACTGGGACTGACCAAGACTGGATTGATAGGAACAACTCCTTCAGCTAGGTACCATTCCTCCATTTTTTCTGCATGTTGCATCTTATTGTTACAACAAATGTGGATCTTATGGGACATAAAGCCACATTTAGCCGAAAATGCGTACAGTTCCTTATACAAGTGGTACGTGGAGACCCCATCAACTAGCCACTTCATATTTTTGAGAGGATCCGTTATGAGGTGAGCGTCATCTCCACAGACAACCTCCCATATGGAGTCCTCATTACCAAGCTATTACTTGCTCAGAGTGTGCAACTTATGGTGAAGTGGAGGACAAACCAGATGAGCCCCATCGACATTACCACACACCATCAGAACATTGGACAGGAGAAGGGGCATGCTTGAAGTCAGTCTGGCCACGTACCAGATCTTGTTCCTCCAACCCAGTCTGAGCCTGGTATTGTGAGTACTAATTAGCCGCCGACGGGTACATCTATGGGAGATGCGCGGGCTGCTTGTGTTGATGTGATGGTCTCAGATATTACTGTGCACATCGACCGAAAGATCAAGTCAGTAGAACAGTGTCTTGGAGATTTTGTCGTCGATGTTCTCCATCGGATAGATATCCTAAACACAAAGGTCAACGCATTAACTGACAATTTTAATAAATATGTAACCAACACGTTTTGAATATTTTGTACTTTATTTTTATCATATGTAATGAACAATATTATTATTTAATATATCTATTGTTTTTTAATTTCAATTCTCAATATTTTTTAATTTGAAATATCCAACTTTAATATTAAATCAATTAACGTTCACACCTGATAATCAATAACGTTTGAATGTTGGCGCCAAAAATTTTCACGTTTGCACGTAAATAGACCCCACGTTCGAATGTCCAGGGAATGTTCTAACAATATGTATACGTCCGAATGTAATGCAATTTCTTAGTAACCTTCAGTGACGGTTTCCACAAACTGTCACAGAAAATACTTTTTGTGACAGTTTGGGCACTGTTCACAATTTCCAACCTTCACAAAAATTAATTTTTGTTGTAGTGTCCCTAGATAACTACTTTATATGGTTAATATTAAATGTTGATGACCCACTTTGCTACCTTAAATGTTGGTTACTATTCATCTCTATATACGATAAACTTTGCTAATCGCTCTCCATGCACCAAATTCTAGTTCCATCCCTGGGTATATCTCATTTTTTTCAAAAAATAATAGGAGATTGATGTATCAACCTTTAAATATTGGAAGGTTTAAAGCTTAGCAGCTTTACACTTGATCTATATATGCATATAAAATAGAGAAATTCTATTTGCATTAGAGACTGCATGTGCAAACATTTCATTAAATGAGAAAAAATATCATTTTAATAAGGATATTATTGTAATTTTAAAAAAATTTAAAGACAAAATTGAGTAGACTTGTACATGCAGTCCCCATTTGTGGGCTGTACGTAGCATTGCTCTATAAAATATAATTAAATATATGTAATATATTAAAGGAAATTGAAAATATTGAATTATTAGAAGATCGACATTCAGACGTTTGACCCCTTTGGAGACGACCTACTCCTGGCTCCAATTGTAATGTTTTGTACGTAAATATATGCTTTCAAACATTATTTTTTTTTTTTAATTTTTGTGATAAAAACAAATTTTTTGAGGTGGAAATTTTCTTTAAAGAAAATAATTTTTGTTATAGTATTAATAATGTCCCTATCTACGTACCCATGGGTGGTTGCATGAAAATGAAGATGAAATCGTTCGGGGACATGGGTGGAGTTAAGATGATCTCTTGGAAAGGCAAATGGAGACGGAACGGGAAAGAACAGAGAGAAGTGGAGAAGGAAAGAAATCTGGGGGAAAAATAAAAGATTTTTAGAGATTTGGTGCCCAGATCTACTTCGGCGACTTTGAGCGCTGCAATAGGTTTTTTCTTTTTCTGGCGAAATAAATCGCTGCAAAAAGACTTATATTCGCTGCAGCAAATGTCAATAAGGGGCCCACTTCCTACTAAATCGGCTGTCTCAGCGAAAATATGCGGCGATAAAAAAACACGCTGCAAAAAGTGATCTACTGCGGCAACTCTTCTTGCAACGCTATAAAAATCGCTGGAACTACCCTTTTTCTTGTAGTGCCATTTGTCTGGGAATGCACGTTATGCAAACCTTTACAAGGAATCGAAAATATCAACTTGATACGGACAACAAACTCTTTCGGTCGTTTGTCAAAATTAATTGTAATTACATATGATAATGATATATCCTTCATTTTCACGTGCTCCTGAAAATAAATCAACTCTTAATTCAAGCAATATTAACGTATACGGTGAACTGTCAAGACGTTTTCATTACCAAACATAAAAATTAAAGAAGTTTTTCTTTTTTTTTGTTTTTTGCTTCAACCAGCTAGCTAGAAAAAGATCGAAGTTGATTATTATTCAAGTAGGAACTGCATGCACGCATAAAATAGAACTACTTATCAAAACAGTTCTCAGATCTTTTCAGTTTTCTCCCTAAATTTGATGACAAAAAGACGAGCTGAGTTTATTACTCAGACGTTAAGTACAACATTTGCAGGCCGGGAAAACAAAAGAAAAATGGAGGCAGGGAAGGAAATTAGAAGGAAGCTGGAAAGATTCAAGTAGTAGATCACAACTTCGTTATTGCTGCACAAGATTTAATGTCATTTACTCACGGATCAATTATAAAAATATCACTTGATGATGATCATGTGATGATTAGCAAGATATTCTCCAAGAAAAAAATGCACATGCATGATTCATGCACGTTATTGAAAAGAACAAATTTGCAGGTCCCGGCCCCGTGCAGTTAATGTCCATGCACACAACCATAGATTGCACGGTACTAGACCACAAATCAAACCAGATAATTACATGAATGAGATAATTCAATTCGTAGCTGCATGAGTACCAAGTATTAAAACAAGGCGATCGATCTAACTTGCATGGATTCACCACATGAATTTCATTTCTCAAGAGGCTTCATGTCCAGTACTATATATATATATATAAGCTCTTCGTTCCTATATCATTTCATCCTCAGCAAGTCGTCGTAGTAGTACTGGAAAACCAAAGAAGCCACAACTATTTCTTTCTCATAGCTACCTGCTGTACCAAAGATTTATGGCCTAAATTTTGACCATGAACTAAATTACACTTCTTCCAATAACACAAACCCACTAGATCCTGAGGAGTTTAGGCGACAAGGGCGCCACATGATCGTAGACTTCCTAGCCGATTACTATATATGTAGATATCGAGAAATATCCAGTCCTAAGCCAAGTTGAACCAGAATATCTCCAAAAACACTTGCCAAAGTCCACCCCACGTGATCCAGAACCCATCGAAACATGGGCGGAACTAGGATTTGGTGCATGGGGGGCGATTAGCAAAGTGTATCGTATGTAGGGGACAACAATAACCAACATTTAAGGCAGTAAAGTGTGTTACCGACATTTAATATTAACTATATAAGGTTGTTATCTAGGGACAAACTAAATTATTAAAGTCACCCATTTAAACCTCTTACTTGAGCTCCATTGGACTCAAGTGAAAGATAAAAATTAAGATAGAAATAGTCATGAAAGATTTTTTGAAGCAAATGATAAAAACTAAGTAAACAAAGATAAATTTTTTTTGTTGAATCTAAGATTGAATATTGTAAAGTCTCTATAATATAGATAGAAATAGTTATGCGAGATTTGTTGCATTTGCTCCTAATTGTTAACTTGATGGTAGTATCTATGTACTTTGTAACGCCCCGTCCCCGAGGGTCCGGAGAGTTAGCTCAAATTACCTGAAAATCAACTCCAACATTGCTAATATTCTTCTAAAAGCTCCAAATCCAACGTAAACACTTCAAATTTAATTAACCACACATACGTGTATATAAAATCCTCGATACAATAACCCCCAAAATTACCAATTTCTCTACATGTCACTTAAACTCACATTTCAACAATATAATTATCAAAAATCACCAATATTCATCGAAAGTTTTCTATTCTCAATCCACTATTCTTAAGTCATCTCACCCAATTCTTCATGGTCCTTATCCTCTGCTGAAATATCCAAAAATCATCTGAAAATATTGGAGATAAGAGGGGGTGAGTTATCAACAACTCAGTAAGTAGAGAGCATATACTAGTATGTAAACATGAGCCTTTTTAGAAAATTCCGTATGCAGAAATAAAACATTTCATTTTTATATGCAGATCTCATAAGCGTGTTATTAGAAAATCAGAGCGACTTTTCAGACTTTTTAAACTCAAAAAAATTAATTGTTCATATTTAAAGACACTTTCTATATTCAAAGACCATTTTCATATTCGACAACCAACTGTTCATATTCAAAGATCCGTTTCATAATCAAAGACATTTTTTTGGTATTCAAAAACCATTTTCATATTCAAAAACCAACTGTTCATATTTAAATATCAGTTTCATATTCAAAAACGTTTTGGCATAACATAACTGAACATCTTCATCTTATCATATCATGTCATATCGTATCATATCATATACCATGTTTAACCCCCGTGGTAGGGTTGTGCTATCCCCGGTGGCCAAACCAGGCAGTATCATATGGTGAACTTTCCATTTTTCAATCTTGGAATCCCGAGTGTGCACACAGGAAAGAACACGTAAAAAGAACCATATCATATCAAAACACATAAAAAGAACACGTAAAAAGAACCATATGAGTGGGTGCACTCATATCATATCATATCATGTTGATATCAACCATATCACGTGAACCAGTATCATCATATCAGAACCATATTCAGAATCAGATTCAGAACAGATAAGTATGCCAAAGTTTTATCACATCCATATCATATCAAAACACGTGCGAAACATATTCATATCATTTCCATTTGATCAAAAACATATCCAAATCATTTCATACCACATGCACAAAAATCTTAATGATATCATATTCGCTCTTTTGTATATTTCAGAAACTTGTCAAATATTGCCCATGCCTACATATTTCATGTCAAAAACATTTCTTTTCTCTTTCATACGTATCTCATGAGTGAATGCAAAACATATACTGAGGTGGTTTTTCACTTTTTCTTTTTAAAACAACATGCACATTTTTACAAACCAACCTCAGTTCATTTATTTTTATGCAAATCTAGCATAGGAACCCCGCTTACCTGGACGACTTAGCTTTTCCAGAATTTTCCTCAAAAATGTCGAGTCGACTATAAATCGTTACCTATAAAAATAATCACGTAATTTCCGTAAGTTTTCAATCATTTACGGATTTCGATATGTAAGCCTAAGCTTCTAAAATAATCTATTTTAATTCCTCAAAACTTAAAACCCTCATAATCCCAAAATATATCATCACTTTCTAAAATCATCAATATCCACCGTAACCAACGTCAAAACTCAAAACACCAATATTTAAATCTGAAACCGTCAATAAATCTCACATCATAAACCAATCACACAAACAACTCCATAATCCAATCCAACCGACCCCTTACTCCTCGGATTCAGTCCTGCATAACCAACCAGTTCACAGTAAAATGAGTTAGAATAAAAATACATTTAAATCATGAAAGTTATTTAGAAAAATACTTACAATGCTATAATATAATTTTTGAAAGGTCACGGAGGTGCAAAAAGGTGGCGACACAACAACAGAACAGTGCAAAATGCACTGTGGCCGTGGGTCTCAGAAACCCACTTTTGAACGGGGGCAAACCAAAACCCGAAATTGATAGAGTAGGGCTTAGAGATGTCGGTGAAACTAGTGGTGGTAGTGGTTTGCCATGGGTGGCGGTGTAGGAGGCGGTTTTAGGATAAAAATGCCCAAAACGGAAATGTGGAGGGTGGAGCTTCACCGGTGACGGATCGGAGATGGGAATGGGTGGGTTAGGTTGCTAGGAGGTCGAAGATGAAGTGGTGAAGAGATGGTGGCCGGAGGTGGCGCGATGGCGGCGCTGGAGCGAAGAGAAGGCCGCGGCTTTGAGGAGATCGTGGTAGCTAACGGCAGCGCGAGGGAGGCTGAAACTGGAGGGGGGTAGTCCCCGGAGGGAGGGGAAGACGATGGGCTGGGCGGTGAGGTGCAAGGCGGCGCGCGGCGGTGGCTAGGTGGAGGAGAAGAAAATCGCACGGGAGAGAGGGGAAGCAGCGCGCGCGGGAGAGGGAGAGAGGAGAGAAGAAAAAGAAAAGAAGAAGAAAGAAAAAAGAGAAGGAAAAGAAAAAGAAAAAGGAAAAGGAAACATAGAGGGAAAGAAATGAGGTCCAATTCTCACATCTTGAGTCCAAAAAAAAATGATCCAACGAAAATAATTTCAAAACAGTAAGTCAAATAAAATAATTTAAACGTAATGATAAAATGAAGATAAAATAATTAAATCCAACAATCAATTAATTTAAAATAAAGAATAATTTAAATGCATCACAATAATAAATATTAAGAAAACATAACAAATTAATTTTTTACAAATTAAAAATCATAAAAATTAAATCCATTAAAAAAATCCGAAAATTTTAAAACAAGAGAATAAATTTTTGAATTATTAAAAAAAAATTCTTCAATAAAAATACACTAAAATACGAGGTGTTACATACTTACTAGCAAAACTAATCCAAACAAGCTAGCTAGTGGAAGACTTAAAAAGGAAAGTGTAAATAAATAGAAAAAAATGTGATTGTAAATTTACCAAATAGCTTATAAAAAGAGACCAAGATATTTTATTGCCTCCTATAAGATGTAAAAAAAAAAATTGAGAATATGAGATTTTATTAATGGCAAAAAATAGGTGTAATTAGGAAAAAATTATTAAAAAACTAAAAGAAACCTAGACAACTAAGTACTAAATGAGATTTTTGAAAATGCTTTGGCGAGACAAATTATCTTTATATTAGGATATCTTTGAAAAAAACTATATACTAAAGCATATTTTTTAAAAATTTTGTGGGGGCTATCGTAGGTCCGCCCCTGCATCGAAACCATTCTCCAATACGTGAAAGACATATTATTCCTGGCATAACGCATTCGCAAAGCCCTAACTTCTTTGCCTACTTCCAATGCACAAGTAGCATAGCAGGGTTTCTCGGTGAGATGCTTTGCACTGGATTCAATGTGGTTGGGTTCAACTGGATATCATCCCTAGTTGCGACTGAACTGGAGACGATAGTCATGGATTGGCTTGGAGAGATGCTCAACCTGCCTAAATCTTTTCTATTTTCGGGCAATGGAGGTGGAGTGATACAAGGGACTACTTATGAGGCCATTTTGTGCACAATGGTCGCTGCCAGGGATCAAATGCTTCGCCGAGTTGGGGGACAAAATATGGAAAAGTTGGTAGTTTATGGGTCTGACCAAACACATAGCGCACTCCAAAAAGCGGCACAAATAGCAGGAATCCACCCAAAGAATTTCAGAGCCATCAAGACCACTAAGTCCACATCATTTGCGCTCTCACCACTCACCAGACTCCTACGATCAGCCATTCGTGCAGATATGGAAGCAGGTCTGGTCCCATTGCACCTATGTGCCAATGTGGGGACAACATCAACGACTGCCATTGATCCATTAGAGTCATTATGTGATGTGGCAAAAGATTATGGCCTTTGGGTCCACGTTGACGCTGCTTATGCCGGAAGTGCTTGCATTTGTTTTGAGTTTCGGCATTTCATGGATGGCGTTGAAGGTGTAATCTCACTCAGTCTCAATGCACATAAATGGCTTTTCACCTCTTTAGATTGTCGCTGCCTTTGGGTAAAAGATCCGAGCGCCTTGATAAAATCACTATCAACATACCCCGAGTTCTTGATAAATAAAGCCTTTGATTCGAACCAAGTGATCGACTATAAAGACTAGCAGATAACTCTAAGCCGAAGATTCTGAGCCTTAAAGTTATGGTTCGTGCTTAGAAGCTATGGAGTATTAGGTATTAGAAATCAAAGAGGGCAGAGAGCTATTTCACACGAAGGAAATGGAGAATGCTTGAATATTCCTCTTGTATTTTGATACTGTAGCACAACCAACAAATATATATACATCTCGAGCGCAACAAACTAACTGCTAATTTACCACAAATGGTAATTCTCTAACAATGGGAAAATATCTACAAAATAATTAAAAGAATATTCGAGAAATGAAATACATGAAATATGTGCAGTATCATCCATGCCTAGACTTATGATTTAATGCAAGACGACATACAGCTTCTGTAGTAGATAAATGACCTGCAGTTGGGAGATCATAATTCTGTAATAGCCCCCCATAAGATGGAGAATAGAGATTAACTATTCCCATCTTGGACAGATGTAATTGAAGAAAATATGAGGGCAAGGCTTTGGTAAAAATGTCAGTCAGTTGGCTGTTTGAGGCAATATGGGCAGTGGTGACAATCCAACTTGATGTGCTTTGTTGTTTCGTGAAAAACTGGATTGGCAATGATATGAAGAGCCGCTTGGTTGTCATAGTAAAGTAATACTGGCTCTGAATGATTAATCCGAAGATCATTGAGAAGATATTTGAGCCAAGTAATTTTAGAACATGTGGAGGCCATAGAGCGATACTCAGCTTCAGCTGAGGAATGAGAAACCATAGATTGTTTCTTTGACTTCCAAAAAAAAAGAGAGGCTCCAAGAAATACACAATAACCAGTGACACTACGACGTGTGTCAAGACATGAGGCCCAATCTGAGTCACAATATGCTCTAAGTTAAAGTTGAGAAGAAGATGAGAGCAATATGCCTTGACCAGGAGCAGCTTTGATATATTGGAGAATCTTATGTGCTGTGGCCAAGTGTGATGTTGTTGGATGACTCATAAATTGACTTAGAAGCTGGACTGTGATATGAACCCGGGGGAATGAAATCCCTTGAACCCACAGTCAATTTGAAAACTCTCCAAGAAAGCCAAAATCAAGTCAATGGATGAAAAATCTAGACCCGATGAGAACTCGTTTCAAGAACCTAGATTATATTAAAATCTAGACCCGTTGAAGAACCCATCTCAAGAACCCAGATTACAAGGAGAAACGCCACAAAAGTTGTGATTTATCTTTGATAAGTTTAAAAGTTCAATTAAGAACAAAAGGAGTGAACCCGGGGGAATGAAATCCCTTAAGCCCACAGTCAATTTGAAAACTCCCCAAGAAAGCTAAAATCAAGTCAATGGATGAAAAATCTAAACCCGATGAGAACTCGTTTCAAGAACCTAGATTATATTAAAATCTAGACCTGTTGAAGAACCCATCTCAAGAACCCAGATTACAAGGAGGAACGCCACAAAGGTTGTGATTTATCTTTGATAAGTTCAAAAGTTCAATTAAGAACAAGAGAAGTAAAACTCAACTCACAATCAATAAATTCATCAAATTTCATAAATTTCTTAAAATGAGGCAACATAGACTATTTAAACCAAATCTAATTAAAACCCTAGCCAAAATAATGCCACTTTTCCCAAAAATGCCCCTGATGAACAGTGATGCGGCTACTGTTGCTCGCTACAATACTTGCTACAGTAAAACCCTAACCCTAGTTCAATAAAATAATAACTTTCCCAACATGCCCTTGCATAGGCCCCCGTTAGGTTCTTCCCATAATAAACTCAATTATTCTAAAATAATAAAATAAGTCATTTAAATGAATCAAACAAGTTGAAAGCTTTCAAGTGCCCAAAACTTTTAAGTCATGTTGTTGCCCTCTTCTATAGCTTATCAAATGAATGAAAACTGGATCTTCATCCTTCAAGCCCATCATGAATATTGGGATCTTGCTAAACTCGTCCCAAGTGGATTGCATCATTGTCTCCTTGATCTCCTTGCTGCAAAGGATCTTTAAAACTAGGCTCATCTTGATTCCCATCATTCCCCCTCTCCTCAAAAGGATTCAACCTCGAATCTCCACCTGGATCAAAGGAAAAATGGTTAGTAGCATTGAAAATAGCAGAAAGAGGATACTTACCTGGAAGATCCATTAGATATGCATTTTCTTTAATTTGTTCAAGAATTTGGAAAAGTCCATCCGAGCTACTCCTGTCATCAACAGGTAAAGGTGTTAAATCTAAAAGAGTAAATGGATTAAGTTTATAAACAATTTCAAAAGGTGAAAATTGTGTAGTTGCATGATAACTCCAATTATATGTAAACTCATTGAATGGTAAACAATACTCCCACAAATATTCATGAAACATATCTAAAGCTTTCCTCACACTAAAATGACCACTCCAATTATATGCAAACTCAATAAAACACAAATGATACTCCCGTAAATGCTCATCCAACAAGTCATTGTATGGCAAATGATACTCACACAAACGTTCATGAAACACACCTAAAGCTTTCCTTGCACCAAAATAACAACTCCAATTATATGCAAACTCAATGAATGGCAAGCAATACTCCCACAAACGTTCATGCAACACGTGAATCAATGACAAATAATACTTCCACAAATGTTCATATAACACTTCAATGAATGGCAAATGATACTCCCACAAACGTTCATGCAATACATCAATGAATAATAAATGATACTTCCACAAACGTTCATGCAACACGTCATTGAATGGCAAATGATACTCCCACAAACGTTCATGCAAAACATCAATGAATGACAAATGATACTTCAACAAACATTCATGCAACACGTCATTGAATGGCAAATGATATTCCCATAAACGTTCATGTAACACAACAAAAGTCTTCTTTACACCAAGGTTACCTAACAAACCACCATGTCTATCTCACACAAGCAACTTACACATAAAACTAGTAGGCATACAAAATCTATTATCTCTAAACAAGTACCAATCTAGTTTATAGAACTTACCAAACGATGTTTTCTCACATGTTCCATACACACTAGCAAAGTCATCATCATTAGTATGCAATTCCTTATCATATTCAAGTCTCAATAATTTTGCATCTAAAATGAAGACAAGGACATACCTTCTCGCTAAAGCATCAACCAATAAATTTACCATACCTTGTGTGTATTTGAGTACATGAGGAAAAGTATTAATACAGTCCTCCCACTTAACATGCATTCTAGTCAGCAACTTACCTTGTCCTTTCATGTGTGTCAAGGACTTATGTTCTTCAAAGAAAGGTCGGTTAGGAATTGTCGCACCTCTCACAAAATCAATATAGTGCTCTATCTCTCTAATAGGTGGCAATCCACTAAGTACACCCCTAGGAAACACGACCTCATATCCCTGCAACAAAGAGAAAACAACACTAGGCAAAGATACGTCAAGTTCATTAGTATTAAGAATCGCCTTAACATAAAAACTCACTTTTCTCTTTGTTTTTCTCTCACTTTCTTCACTCTCTCTTTTCTTTCCACACTCTTTTTCTTTTTCACTCTCTTTTTTCCTTTCACTCTCTTTTTGCTTTTCACTCTCTTTTTTTCTATCACTCTCTTTTCCTTCATCTTTCTTTGAACTCTCGACCAGACAATTATTTTTCAACTCATTCTCTCTTTCTCTTGAGGTCTCAGCCTCAGCCTCACCCTCTTTCTCTCTCATTTTTCTCTCTCTCTCCTTTTCAGCCTCACTATTTCTTTTTTTCTCAATCTCACTTTCACTCTTGCTTTTTAGCTCAATCTCTTTTTCACTTTTCCCTTTTTGATCACTCTCACTTTCACTCTTTCTTTTTCGAACAATCTCATTTTCACTATTTCCTTTTTTATCACTCTTACTCTCACTTTTTCTTTTTTGATCACTCTTATTTTCATTCTTTCTTTTTTGAGAAACCTCACTTTTGAATTTCAATTGGTCCCCATGGACCTATGTTGGAGTTAAAGGAGCAAGTTTGATTGTTTTTCCATCATTTTCGAAATTGTACATGTTCCTTAACCCATCATGAATCACCTTCCTATCATACTACCACGGTTTCTCCAACAAAATATGGCCAGCATACATAGGCACTATATCACAAAGGACCATATTCTGGTATTTCTCAATTGAAAAAGAAACTAGCACTTGCTTATTTACCCTAACCTCCCCACAATCACTCAACCACTGCAACATGTATGGTCTAGGGTGTTTCAAGGTAGGTAAATTCAATTTCTCAACTAAAGTAGTGCTAGCCAAATTAATACAACTCCTCAAATCAATAAGCATACTACATACATTGTTGTTGATGTGGCATCTATTATGAAAAATGTTCTCCCTCTGCTGCTTTGTATCATCTATCTCAATTTTGTGTATTGAGTGCACGCGTTGTAGCAAGAGAATCACCACTCTTCTTTCTCATACCCATTTTCAACATTAGACTCACTTCGTTTCATATCTCTCATGACCTGTAAATTTCTAATTACCGCATCTTGATGATCTATCTTATCTCTCACTTCACCCAACACCAAGTTTAACCGTTCAAATTGTTATTCCATGGATTGCAACACAAAAAATGAGTTATCTACCATCCCCTTTGATGAAGAACCACTCCGGTGAGACATTGTAAAGTGTTGCACAAAAGAATGTTAGTGGAAAACCTCACACACTCCCTTACGTGTTTACACTCAAATAATGGCACTCCACTCGTGTTTCACACTTAATTGGCTTTTTCTCGATAATAGTCTCATACACTCTTGCTTTTTACCTCAATAGTTTTATCGCTCAAGTTCTTTAAGAACTAGTTCAACTAAATCAAGACAAAGCAACCATGTTTTATCCCAACTAGTAATTAGGTCCAAGAAACAAGAACAAGAGAAAAACGAAAGGAATGAAAAAAAAATGACATGTGAATCAAGACAATATACAACCTTGTATTATTCCAACCAGTAATATAGATCCAAGAAACAAGAAACAAGGAAGGAATAAAATGACACGAGACTCAAGGAATTTATATGAGGGAAAGAGTAATTATAAAATAAGATACCAACTACAAATATGTATTCAGCCCCTTTGATGATAAAACTAAATTAACAAATGTTTTTCTTTTCTCTTTGTTGCAACTATGTAGCAACCTTTGAATATGCTACCTTTTTTTTTCTTTTCTTTTCGAATTTTCTTTTCTTTTCTTTTCTTTTCTTTTCCTTTCCTTTCTTTTCTTTTCTTTTCTTTTCTTTTCCTTTCTTTACTTTTCTTTTTCTCTAATTCAATTACAAACAGCAATACTCAATTGTGAAAATCAAGCACACAAAAATTGATAAAGAAATAAAAGAAAATCAATGGAACGGCACTCCAAGCAATTGACAAACTTAGAGATGCATTAAACTCTAGAAATTTGAAACCCTAGATGATGCAAATTTCAGCCAAACCCAAAACCCTAAGAATTTCGGCAGCCTACTTTTTGTTATCGTAATTTTTTTTTTTTTTTTTTGCAACCCTAGAACAATGTAGCCCTAGAATTAAATTTATGGATACAAGAAATTAAAAGATAGAATTAGACCTGATTGGAAACCTTGCTCTAAATACCAAATGATATGAACCCGGGGGAATGAAATCCCTTGAACCCACAGTCAATTTGAAAACTCTCCAAGAAAGCCAAAATCAAGTCAATGGATGGAAAATCTAGACCCGATGAGAACTCGTTTCAAGAACCTAGATTATATTAAAATCTAGATTCGTTGAAGAACCCATCCCAAGAACCCAGATTACAATGAGGAATGCCACAAAGGTTGTGATTTATCTTTGATAAGTTCAAAAGTTCAATTCAGAACAAGAGGAGTAAAACTCAACTCACAATCAATAAATTCATCAAATTTCATAAACTTCTTAAAATGAGGCAACATAAAGTATTTAAACCAAATCTAATTAAAACCCTAGCCAAAATAATGCCACTTTTCCCAAAAATGCCCCTGATGAACAATGATGCAGCTACTGTTGCGCGCTACAGTACTTGCTACAGTAAAACCCTAACCCTAGTTCAATAAAATAATAACTTTCCCAACATGCCCTTGCATAGGCCCCCATTAGGCTCTTCCCATAATAAATTCAATTATTCTAAAATAATAAAATAAGTCCTTTAAATGAATCAAACAAGTTGAAAGCCTTCAAGTGCCCAAAGCTTTTAAGTTATATTGTTGCCCTCTTCTATAGCTTATCAAATGAATGAAAACTGGATCTTCATCCTTCAAGCCCATCATGAATGTTGGGATCTTGCTAAACTCATCCCAAGTGGATTGCATCATTGTCTCCTTGATCTCCTTGCTGCAAAGGATCTTTCAAACTAGGCCCATCTTGGTTCTCATCAGACTGCATAGCATATATCAGGCCTAGTGATTGTGATGTACAATAATCGACCAATAAGCCGTCTATAAGTACTTGGGTCTGATAGGGGAACACCAGAATTCTTTCTAAGTTTGAAATTCTACTCAAGAGGAAGCTTAAGAGGCTTGCTGCCAAGTGTCCCTGAATCAGCCAAAACATCCAAAGCATACTTTCTTTGTCACAAGTGAATGCCCTTGGAAGATCTTGCAACTTCCAAGCCAAGAAAATAGCGCAAACAACCAGGGTCTTTAAGCTTAAATTGAGTGTTAAGGAAGCATTTAAGGGAGGCAATGGAAGATGAACAATTTCCAGCAATAATAATATCGTCTACATAAACTAGAAGTGCAATGAAAGAAGTTCCATCTAGTTTAGTAAAGACTGTAATCAGCTTTAGATTGTTGGAATCCAAAAGCAATAAGTGAGGAGGAAAATTTAGAGTACCATTGTCGTGAAGCTTGTTTAAGGCCATAAAGGCTTTTGAGAAGCTTGCATACTTGGTTGGGGCTCCCTTTGGTGTAACCGGGTGGTTTAAACATATAAATCTCCTCATCCAAATCTCTATGGAGAAATGCATTATTGACGTCAAATTGAAAAAGGAACCAGCCCTTGACAGCAGCAATGGAGAGCAAAATCCTCACGGTAACAAGCTTGGCTATGGGGGAAAATGTTTCGGTATAGTCTACACTTTCTTGTTGTGTAAACCCCTTTGCAACAAGTCGTGCTTTCAACCTTTCCATAGACCCATCATCATTAAACTTGGTCTTGTAGACATACTTACAGTCAATAGCCTCTTTCCCAAGAGGCAAATCAGTGATGATCCAAGTTTGGTTTTGTTCTAAGGCTAAGAGTTCAGCTTCCATGGCTTTACACCAACCAAGGTGTTTCACAACCTGTTTATAAGTAGTGGGATCAGAGATGGTTGAAATAGAAGTAGAAAAAGTAGTAAATGAAGGGAAAAATTTCAGGTAAGTTAAAAAATGAGCAAGAGAACAAGAATTTCCAATGTTAGACTTGGACAACAACTAAGAAGTGGCTGGAAGTGAGCTCTGGCTGCAATGGAACTCTTGAAAATACTGTGGAGCTTTTCTAACTCTGGTGGACCTGCGGAGAGGGGGGTTAGATGGTGGAGAAGGGGGTTAGGCATATGTGAGGAGGGGGAAGGAAATTGGAAAGAAGGGGAGACAAAGTTGGAAGGTGTAGATTAGGTTTGAGGGGTGGTTTGATTTTGAGATGTGGCTGGAATTTGAGATGGGGCTGAGATTTGGATGGAAGGGGCAGGATGTTGAGGTGTGATAGGGTTGAAATTCAGCAGATTGGTGGGAAATTCAAGTGAAATAGGTAAGGACTTAGTAAAAACAAGTGTGGGAGAGGGGTTGGATGAGGGATGAGGTAAATGTTGGAAAGGAAATGTGGATTTATGGAATATGACATCCTGAGATATGAAGGTGGTTCTTGATTCAAGATCAAGGAGTTTGTAACCTTTAGTACCAAAAGGGTACCCTAGAAAAATGCACATGCGACCTCGAGGGTCAAATTTCTTCCTACCATTATGTAAGGTGGAGACAATACATAGTTAACCAAAATCTCTTAAATGAGAATATGAAGGTGGACAGTTAAAAAGAAGTTCAAAAGGGGTTTTATTTTTAGGAGTCCTATTGATGAGGTATGTGGCTGTTAAAACATAGTCGTTCCAAAATTCAAGAGGAAGACTAGCTTGGAATTTTAAAGCTCGAGCTACACTGAGAATGTGTTGATGCTTTCGTTCCACAACCTCATTTTGTTGGGGTATGGCAACACAACTAGTGTGATGAATAATACCTTTGCCGTTGAAAAAATTGTGCATAAAAAATTCTTTGCCATTGTCACTTTTTGGAATTTTGATTTTGAAATCAAATTGATTTTCAATTAAATTGGCAAAAGATTCTATGCTTTTTCTGGCTTCAGCTTTAGTGCAAAGAAGATAGAGCTAAGTGCTTCTAGTAAAGTCATCAACTATGGTAAGAAAATAATTAGAACCATCATAGGCAGGGACTGAATTTGGTCCTTAGAGGTCACAATGCACAATTTCAAAAGGTCTGGTTGTTTTATGTTTGCTATGAGGAAAAGGAAGTCTATGAAATTTTGCAAGTGGACAAACATAACATGGCTTTGTATTTATGATACTAATGTGTTCTTTTACAATAGGATTTGCAATCATATTTAAAACTGAAAATGAAAGATAGCCTAGGCGACAATGCCATAGGTCAGTAACAGTATGAGAATGGGAAACACAAGTTGTTGGTGGAGTTTTATTGAATTTTGAAAGTGTTGAGGCCAGAGCAGATGGAGAAACAACAGTATTAAGCAAGTAATAAAGTCCATCACTCACTTCACCCTTCTCAATCGTTGTCCATGAGAGAAGGTCCTGTATGAGACAAAAATCAGGAAAGAACACGAGACAGCAGATGAGTGAAGCAGCCAATTTCTTGGTTGAGATCAGATTAAATTTAAAAGAGAGAACACACAAAACATTGTTAAGAGAAATGGAAGATGACAATTGAATAATGTCAGTGTGTGTGACAGGAACATTAATTCCATTTGGGAGCCTAACTGAGTGAGAGATAGAGGTTGTGATGGAGGTGAGCAGAGAGGGGCAGCAGACCATGTGGTCTGTTGCGCCTGTATCAATGATCCAAGGAATGTTTGTAGTGGATAAAGTGGATTGTGTGCTGGTAGATAAACAAAGTGATATACCAAAGATGTGAGGAGTCGATGTAGAAGGAAAATTGGACTGAATCTTATTAGCAGAAGGCTGAACAACAGTGGAAAGCTCCCGAGGTTGAAGTAAAGCCAGAAGTTGCCAATACTGAGTCTTAGTGAGACCCACTTGAGCATCACTATTAGTTTCTGGTTCAAAAGCAGATTGAGCAACAAGAGCAGATGAGCCGTGGGTGTTATTGAACAATCTATGGCTAGGTGGGTAGCCATGAAGCTTATAGCATTTTTTCATCGTGTGTCCAAACATGTTACAGTGGGAACATATTGGTGGCTCAGCATTTTCGGCTTAGAAACAGGTATCAAGGGTGTGGCCAGTGATTTTACAATAAGTACAATATGCTCTGTCTTTCTTGGGTTTGGATTGAGGGGGAGCTTTAGTAGGGTTTGGGCAGGGTTTTCTGACTGCAAAGGCCAAGGAGTTAGAGGAAGGGTTGGTGGATGCCATCTCGTAATGGCATTCCTGTTGTTGAATTAGGGAGAAGACTTTGGTGAGTGGGGGTAATGGGTCGAGCAGCATAATTGATCCCGAACAAGAGAATAATTATGGTGCAAGCCCATCAAAAATTGAAATACGCAATCACGTTGATAACGATCGGATAATGTTTTCATTAAGCCACAAGTGCAAACAGGGATAGGATCATAAATAAAAAATTCATCCCAAAGAGTTTTTAGCTTGCCATAATAAATACTTACAGTGTTAGATTCATGGTGAAGGCTAGCTAAGTTCTTCTTGAGCTGGTAGATTCACAAGCCGTTCTGATGAGCAAATCGATCCTTAAGATCAAGCCAGATCTCACGGGCATCATCAACGAAAGCGATGATGGATATGACGGAAGGGCAAATGGAATTTTGTAGCCATGAGACTACCATATCGTTGCAGCGGTTCCATAGATCAAGAAGATGATCATTAGGGTTAGTGGATTGAGGAAGTGAGCCGGAAATAAACCCCAACTTGTTCTTCGCACGAAGAGCCCTCCTCATCGCACACAACCAGGTAATATAGTTGTCATTGGTGAGGAAATCCATGACTAAAATCACAGCATGGTTGTCGCCGTTGTCTAAGCAAAATGGTTTGTTAGGGTCTGTGAGGTTTAGATAACGGATGGTGTTCGTGGCACTGTGGGTGTTTGAGGGTTTGTTGGAATGAACAGAGAGATGCATGGAAGATGAGGAATCGTCTGAACTATCGGGAGAATCCTCCATGGATGGTGCTCTCGAGGCTCTGGATACCATATTAGGTATTAGAAATCAAAGAGGGTAGAGAGCTATTTCACACGAATGAGATGGAGAATGCTTGAATATTCCTCTTATATTTTGATACGGTAGCACTGTACAACCAACAAATATATATACATCTCAAGCGTAACAAACTAACTACTTATTTACCACAAATGGTAATTCTCTAACAATGGGCAAATATCTATAGAATTATCAAAAGAATATTCAAGAAATGAAATCCATGAAATATGTGCAGTATCATCCATGCCCAGACTTATGATTTAATGCAAGACGACATGCAGCTTCTGTAGTAGATAAACGACCTGCAGCTGGGAGATCATTATTGAGTAATATGGAGCGGCTAACTAGAGGAACTTCATGAGAAGTCATGTTAAAATGGCCAAACTTTTTGAAGGGTTTGTAGCAATGGACAAGAGGTTCAAGATTGTGGTCCCCAGAAATTTTGCCATGATTTGTTTCAGGATTAATCTGCCATTAACAATGGGTAAAGGGCATATCAAAATGGCAAGGTGGGTGATAATGGTCCAAAGTTACTAAAAGAAAAGACCACCACTGCAAATGAGATTAACAAGAAGTTATTGGAGTCCATTAACGCATCAGGTCGTGTTTACATGACTCGTACCGTACTTGAAGATGTGTATGTAATACAGTTTGCAGTTGGTGCAACTCTGGTAGAGGAAAGACACGTTATAATGGCTTGGAAAGTGGTACAGGAGCATGCGACTGCCATACTAAGCAACAACTAAAATGCTTTTGTTGGGATATATGTGGAGACAGGTTTTGGAGCTAAAAAAGTGTTTGCTGAAAGTTGGCTCGATAGTTGGCTCGAGCAAAGATCAAGTCTGAGAGTTCGCTCGAGTCCAGCTCGACACTCCGCTCGAGCCAATGTTCATTTGGCTATTTGCTCGAGTCGCGCTCGACACTCCGCTCAAGCGAAGTACGCAGTTTTTGCCAAATTAGGTTTCCAACACCACTCAATATAAATATATCATATTAGACTTGTGTTGGAAGGCCTCGAGCATATTTTGAGAGAGAACAATTGTTTAGTGAGTGCATATTGTGTGGGAAAGCAAAAACGACCTAAAGAGTGTGAGTTGAGATTGAGTGATTGTAATCTCCTCTGGTTAATAAGATTTCTGTAGCTCTGTGGTCGTAGGCAATTTGTCGAACCACGTATATTGTGTGTCGTGTTCTTGATTGTGTTGCTTTTACTTTATTTGGTATCGTTAGTGTATGTTTTTCATAACATTTCACAACAGCTTTGCCTTCTAATTGCATGGCGCCAAACAACGTACATTTGGGAGGCCATGCCAGCGCGATAGTACCTGGTCATGTTCGACAACGTACGAGTAGCAAGACGTCAACACTACAACAGATTGTGTTTTTTTAGACAAAAAATTGTCTCAAAAAACACAATTTTCGTCCCAAATTAGATTTGGAGACGAAAAAATTTCATCTCAAATTTGTCTCAAAAAGACCATCTCAAAAGTTTTTTGAATTTCGTCTCAAAAAATTATTTTCAGAGACGAAATTGGGCGGATCCAGTCGAAACCGTTCGAACGGATAATTTATTTTTTAGACGACCCGATTTCGTCTCAATATATTGTTCGAATGGAATATTTATCCGTCTGAACGGAGACGTCCATTCGAACAATATGAAATATTCATTCGAACTAATGTCCATATTTGATTCTGTTCGAACGAACTTGGTGTTCGAATAGATTTTATACGTTCTAACTAATAAATTTTTCAAACGACTTGTGTTCGAACAAAACTTATGTCTGTTCAAACAGAAATTTTATTTTTAGAAATTATATTCGTTCGAACGGGGTTTTGCACATAAATGTTCTTCGAACAAATAATTTATTGTTCGAACGTCCGTATATCTCGTTTGTCGTTCGAATGGGTTAGTTTTTGTTCGAATGGGTCTGTTTTGGTTCAAATGTGTTAATGGTAATTTACCGTTCGAGCTGGTTATTTACCGTTCGAACTATATTAATCATACAGATCACAATTTAATTAAAAATATTATACTAATATTACACATTGTAATTCAAACATCAATTTTTCAAAGTAGTGCAAACTTTATAATATAAATGCAATTAAAGAAAAGATAAATTTGAAGACTATGGTGGTGGCAAAGAGTTTTGGGACATCATTGACTGGAATTGTTTAAACATTTTTTGGTTATTCAACTGCATCCTCTCTTTTAATCTCGCCTTCAAATCCGCTGCTTGATCTAATCGGGTCAGCAACTCTTTTTTCTCGGACCTCAATTGTTCTATCTCAAGTGCTGCTTCCTCCAATTCCTTAGTCTTGTCGTCATTCGATTTGGCTCGAGAATATGATGATGATGATGAGGAGGATGGTTTTATGCAATGTCCTAAACCCTTCAAATATCCAGAACGTGATCCAAGAACTTGAGAAATGATCTGAGCATCGTTGACAGATGATGCATCAGATGAATCTGCAACAGTTTCCTTAAGAGATATCATCTTGTCCTACAAAAACAAAAACATTAAAGTTAGTATAAGTAACAAAAATATTATGTGACAATGAAATTAAAAAAACTTAAACTTACATAATTTGCCTTTGCTTCATGACTTACCCAAACACCATCACGATTTTTATGTGTTTTAGCATATAATTGGGTCAAATCATAGTCAGCGGGACATTCTTCTTTCTGCAAAAGGAAAATCTATATTAGAACTTAAATCAGAAAATGTGTATTATATGTTAATATTTAACAGGTACTAAAATAACTTACCATTTTGTTAGACAAACGATGAAAAGATCGAGAACCTGCATGATGGTTTATCTTTAAGTTTGATCTATTTGCTTTGTTCACAGTACTCTGTAGCTAAAAGAAAAAAATATTAGTCTATATGTTTAATACATCTGTGATATATTATTAAAAAAAGAAAGCAGCGATATTACCTGATAAGCAGAATCTTCAAACATATCACAAACTTTCTCCCATTCGTTTGGTGGAATATTTTGGAATGGATTTTGGCGCGCCTCTATTGTAGTACTGAACTTCTTATAATGTGCATGACATCAACCTTTGTACCTCCGAAATGCATTCGATATCAGTTCCTCAACCATTAATCGATCCTCTCTTCGGCCAAAATTAAGCTCAAACTCATCATTTCGAAAATTATAAACAATTACTATAAATGCAAAGTAACTTGAAAGTAATATGTTATATACTTAGTTACTTGAGATGTAGGTTATTACCAAACAACGGTTTTTTATGTGGTCTTTCACATCTTGAGGAACTTTAGACCAAGAGAATGTAGCAATCGGTGTATACGTGCGAGTAAGTGTACCAACATAAGAAGCAAGTCACGCTGCCGAATCTCCGGAGCCACCGGTGTGATCATCAGAAATATCAACCTTGATTTTACCAACTTTCCTTAATTTCTCTTTGCAGACACCCCTCGTAGTGCCTCTACCTCGACGCTTATTTACAATAGCTATATATACAGCAATTAAAGCATAACTTTTTAATTAAATTAATTTATTTTATAGATATATAACTTAAATTGAGCATAAAATATGATATCTAATTTGATAAAATACCTTGTTCTGAGCCTGGTGATGTTGCCTCACTATTGATGACAGGTTGAACCACATGGGGAGTCAATAATGGATGGGGATGACACACATGTTACTTTGCATTTGGGAGCCATATCTATTTGAAATTGTAACAAATTATTATTCAAACAAACGTTAAAGATATTTATATGTTAATATTACTTACAGAAATTCATATTTGAAATTCATTCACTATCGGTTTTGCTGGACCAGTCGCCCTCATCCTCACTAGACACTTCAGTTGATTCATCTTCTTCCGATATTTCACCCTCAATTACTTCGGGTTGAACATCTTCTTTACGCAATGGAACCATATCATATTGGCTTAAATCAACAATTAGATTCATGCCTACTTCACTTCTTGATATGCTTCTTCATTTGCTGGATTATCAACTTCTTCATGTGGTTCGTCTGCCTCTGGAATGTAATCATATACATTTCTTAGTGCAAACTTCTCCACTACTCGTCATGGGTTTCCGTACTCCGGATCATCTAAATAAAAAACTTGATTCGCTTGGCAAGCAAGAACGAAAGGATCGTCCCCATACCATGTGCGAGATGTATTGATACTCACAAAATAATCATCATTTCGCACTCCCAACCTAAGATTTGAGACATCCCACCAATTACATTTAAACAACCAGACCATATATCCCCCCACATACTTTAACGCTATGATATTTTCCACAATTCCTTAGAAATCAATGTTATCATCCCCATGACTTCCTTCGACTACGACCCCACAATTTTGAGTTTTTCTATATCTTTCTCTATCAGTTGTGTGAAATCTATATCTATGCACCAAACATCCTAAGTACTGGATGGCCTGTCTGGACGGACCACATGCTAGAGCATATCAGTTCTGGCTCGTCTTCCCTTCTATTGACATCAGAGTGCCCAATATATTCTCACATATATTTTTCTCGATGTGCATAACATCTAAATTGTGGCGCAGTGTTTATAGAACAGTATGGCAATTCGAAAATACTTTTTTTGTCCAATTCAACTCCACTTCTTGTTGTTTTCTCTTTCGAACCCTTAAATCTTTTCCAAATCTGTTTTCTGAAACATCCCCCAACTGGGCGATAATATCATTCCCAGTCAACTCTGGTGGTGATGCCCTGCACTCAACCCTTCCATCAAACATTGCTCTATTTGAATGTCATCTATGATCATGTGGTAAATAACAACGATGTCCTATAAAACATAATTTCCTACCATGACTCAACCACTAAGACTGTGTATCTTTATTGCAAACAGGACAAGCCATTTTACCTTTTGTGCTCCATCCAGACAGATTTCCATATGCAGGAAAATCATTTATTGTCCACATCACTGCAGCATGCATCTTGAACTCCTCCGGCGAGGCAGATGTATCTTTTTTGTGCAGATGTTCCTTCTCCATCTCTCATCCCAAATATTCCTACCCCCAGATCGCCTAACATCTCAATTATATACTTTCCATTATCATCACTGTCATCATGATCATTCATATTAACGTCGTCTATGTCGATGTCGTTACCCTCCTCCATTTGATTGGTCTGACTGCTAAATCTAACTTCTTTAGGAAATGGTTCGCCATGTAAGACCCAAGATGAGTATTTAGAATCAATTCCATTTACAAATAAATGATCCTCTACTACCACCAAGTTATAAGAACTAAGATTTTTTTCACTTCTTGCACGAACATCTTATAAATCCTCGACTGTCAACACTTATGCGAGCAAACTCTATAAAACACTTCACCCCTTGTGCATACTCCTTATAGTCTCGCCCCAAGTCTATCTCCCAGTAGCATCCAACTTTTATCCATTGTATTTCCGTTACTTGTCGGATATCTATCAAAAAACACAAAATTCATGGGATAAACACTATCAAAAAACATCCAACTTTTATAAGGTAGTTGATCATATCCCATTCGAGAGACTATTCTTTATATCGCATATATACTCAGTCCTAAACTCTAATGTTAGTACAAATTTCGACAGTATTTCCCTACTATTCTCTAAGTATGCTAGTTATGATAAGTCATCAACCCTATTGATGGGCCGAGAAACTTGTAGACCACATACCCGAAAAATGTAAGGAATTGCTGAACCAAAATTTTAATTGACTAACACGAGAGTTTAAACTGAATATATCTACCGTATAGATGATAGAATCCCAAACTGTCCACTTTGGACAATTCAAGAATTGTACCCAAACATTCTTTAATAGAATATTTGGCCACAACTCTCGAACAGGTCTAAGGTTTAAGTACATATAAAAATAACCCTAAATTCAAAACTATCTAACTCCTAATACAATTATACAATGAAATCACATTCCAAATCACAAATACATTGCAACATTACATTCTTAATTAATCACCAGTTGCTACATTCTAACTTAATTTTAGTGCATAATATGTTGTAATTAAACTATATTATTTTTTAATTAATTTTGTTATAAGTTTTATACATTAATTTAACAATTAACAATTGTTGTGTTATATCTATATTTTAAGTTTCTAGTTTGATTTTAGTGCATAATATTTTGTAATTATACTATATTATTTTGTAATTAATTTTGTTATAAGTTTTATACATTAATTTAATCATTAACAATTGCTATGTTATATCTATATTTTAAGTTTCTAGTTTGATTTTAGTGCATAATATTTTATAATTATACTATATTATTCTTTAATTAATTTTGTTATAAGTTTTATACATTAATTTATATTAGGATTCTGTTCGAACAAGATTCTACTCCCACAGGATCTCGTTTGAACTAACGTTATAGCGTTCGAACGGGATTAACCCAGATTCCAGACACGAAACAGAGACAAAACATTTGCCAAAAAACATAATTTTCACAATCACAATCTCTTAAGATGTATATTGCCAGAGTGCTCATTTTAAATGGGATTGCACAAACACAAATATACAGCATGCATCTTAACATAATTAATTAAAAACTATAAATTATCAAAAATTTAAAAATTATAAACATTACCTTGAATTTAAGCAATCCAAACAAAAGTATCAATCCATAATACCTACATAAGCAGAAAATACATTATGAGAAAACCTAAATTATGTGCAATAAACTAACATTAATGAAACTCGAAATACAAAAAAATACAGAAAAAAAAAACATACCTATTATTCGAACCTCTCCTCTCTCTCTCAAGAATCCCTTCTCTCACTAAGTCTGTGAGTATCTCTCTCTCCACAACACTCTCACACACACAAAATCACAAAGCCGTGCTCTGCCTCCTATTAAACATTCATCAACTGTGAAAATGAACTGGAGGTTCAGGAATATGAATCTGTGAAGTACCGTTCAAACTGGAAATTTACCTATTCGAACACAAAAATTTCGAATAGGCGCCAAATCTGCCGCAATTTATTTCACGTTCGAACGTGTCATTTTGTTGTTCGAACTAACAAATCAGAATATTCCTTAGCATATTCTTCAAATGTAGACCAGCTCAAAGGGTATTTTTGTAACACTATTCGACCAGAGCGTTCAAATGACGAATTTTGACGTTCAAATAAACTAACATTCAGATTATTTTGCGCGAAATTTCCCTCCAAACACATTCCACGAGATAACACCATTCGAACGGGACATTATTGGGTTCGAACCAATCACAAAATATTTTAATATTATATACTATATAATAACTATATATTTTACCAACTATTTTATATTATAATTGATAATATATAATGTACTACAAGTCTAATAGTTAATATAATACTTATACTATATACTAACTATTAATATATAGTACTTATTAATATATATATATATATATATTTGGTCTTCTAATTTTGCACTATATGTTATATAACTTACTATCTTGTGATATAAAATATAATAACTATAGTTATAATAACTTATAATAGTAACTAGTAACTAGTTACTATAGTTACGATAACTTGTATAGTTATCATAACTTATAATACTTGCACTGAAGTAGTTATAGTAACTATTTTAACTATAGTACTTATGATAACTTGTATAGTTATCAAAACTTATAATACTTACACTGTAGTAACTATATAACTAATAACTACTATATATATTAATTATTTTAACTTGTATAATTATTATAACTTATAATACTTACACTGTAGTAGCTATATAACTAAAAACTACTATATATATTAATTATTTTAACTTGTATAGTTATCATAACTTATAATAGCTATAACTATATAGTAACTATATAATACTTACATTGTAGTAGTTATATAGCTAATATCCACTATATCTATATTTATATTAATTATATTAACTTGTATAGTTATCATAACTCATAATAGCTATAGCTATATAGTAACTATATATAATACTTACACTGCAGTTATATAACTAGTAACTATGGTTAGTGTTGAATTTCAAGATTTAATTTGGTTGCATTCGACCTTGAAAAAAAGTTTCCTTACGTGAACGTCCGCTGCATGCTCTGCTAGGGTTTATTGTGCGGCGCTAGTCTTCGTGGGCAGTGATGAGCGGCCCTCCGATCGCCTCTGGGACCGGCGGGCTGGACAAGATTCCAGTAGGGCCCCCTCTAATGGGGTTGGAGTTTTTAGCCGGTAACGAGAACGGCGAGAGGCGTACGTTTGCGGAGGCGTTGCAGCGGCCTATCCCTCCTCCAAAATTCAAACTTTTAGTCCGGCGTCCTGAGGTAATTAATGGTGAGCTTGGTTTCATTTTCTCGGATCTTGAGATGGAAAAGGCAGCCGAAGATTTAAAATTTGCTTTAGTCCTTAAGTTTTTGTCCTCCAGACCTTCCATAGATGTTTTACGGAAGAATATTATCAAAACTTTGGGGTTTAGTGAGGTGCCGATGATCAGTTTTATGGATGATTTTCACGTTCTTTTACACCTTGCAAATGAAAAAGACTACTTACATGCATGGGCACGTGAAGGCAGGGTGGTGGCAGGCGTTCCGTTCCGTTTGTTCAACTGGTCCGTGGGTTTTGATCTAAAAAGAGAACCATCAATTGCTCCTAATGGATTTTTTTGCCTGGTTTACCTTTGCATTTGTATAGGTTGGATTGTCTTCAAAGCTTTGCCACACGTTTTGGGAAGTTTTTGGGAACGGACAATGCTACGGTTTATAGAACCCGAGCCACAGGGGCACGGTTGTGTGTAGCTGTTGATCTCAGAGACGAGCAGATTAAAGGATTTCTTGTGATGTTTGGTTCGCATCAGATTTGGTAGTCGGTGGTCTATGAGAAGCCAGGTTTTTACTATAATAAATGTTATAAGCAAGGACGGAGGTGGCTTGTAGAATGGGACAGCATGCAAGCCGTGTGCATGTCGGGAAACAGTCCAGAAACGTGGAAGGGAACAAGGATGATGGAAAAATATGGAAGGAAGTGGGTCGGAAGAACTCTGCCGTGGTGATAACCAAAGAAGATGACCATGCGAAAATTAATATTGAGCTACAACCTGATAAACCCGAAACAAGTAATGCAGGGGAAAAAACAGAGGAGGGTGCAGAAGTTTCTGTTAAGGTTAACAAGTCTCTTGTGACGGGCAGCAAAGAAGGGGCGTGTGTTAGTGGGCTGGGGGCATCATCTCCCCTTTGCTCTAACAAGAACTTCCAGCCATCGGATTTGATGGAAAACCATCTTGCCGTGTGCCTCGCCCAGCTGGATCCTGGTATTAATCTTTCAGTGGAGGACATTGCGGCTGGTAAGTTACTCGAGGATGCTACTGTTGTTATTCATATGGATGCTGGCCAGCAATTGAATGATATTAGCGCCCAAGATAGTGAAGATGATTGTGAGGAAGTTTGGTGTGACAGTGTTCCACAGGTGCAGGTTGATGGTGAAAAGGTGCAGGAAGACTTGCCGAGTTCGCGTAAGCTGATTTTCCATGGGGAGAGGGCGCGGTTTTATGACTCTGAAAATGAAGAGGGTGCTCTACCTACTGTGATGGGAAAAGAAAAATGTTATGACTCGGATGCGGATCATATCCCGGCAAATGAGAAATCAAATATGAAGGAGGATAAGGCGCTGAGAAAATCACAACGGGTTCATACCCGCTCCCAAAAATTGAATTTATGACTGGTAACATTTTTTTCTGGAATATTAGAGGGCTGGGCAGTTCTAGAGGTATTTTGAAGAATCTGCTTTTTAAATTCAAGGTTTCTTTATTTGCTATCTCGGAACCTTTTGTTGATGATTCTCGAATGGCTTCTCTTGGGTGTTTTTTGGATTTTAATTATTATGCTTCTAATGCTAATCAGGGTGGTAAGTTGTGGGTGTTCTAGAATATTCCTAACATTTTTGAAATTGTACTTTGTACAACCCAATCCGTGTCTGGTTGGTTCAAGTGGGATGCTCATCGTGTTCTTGTTACTTTTGTATATGCTAAGTGTTCTTATGTTGATAGAAGAGAACTATGGCATGATTTAGAGGAGTGGACCGACTTGGATCAGCCTTGGTTAGTTTTGGGTGATTGTAATGTTATTCGCAGGGACTCGGAAAGAGTTGGTGGGAATCCTCGGCCTTTTATCTCGATGTTAGAATTCAACGATTGTATTGATCGTTGTGGTCTGTTAGAGGTATCTAGTTCTGGCCAACGCATGTTGTGGTGTAATGGACATGGGGGAGTGTCTAGAAGTTGGGCAAAATTAGATAGAGTGCTCATGAATAATTTGTTTGCCAGTCTCTTTCCTTCTGTTCATTTCAATTATTTGAGCCGTAAATCTTCTGATTATTGCCCGATGGTTGTATACTCGGATCATCGAGCTATGTCCTATGGCCCCTCTCCTTTTCGTTTTTTGAATATGTGGTGCTCACATGATGGTTTTCTTATGTGTGTGAAGGAAGCTTGGAACCAGCACGATACGGCGTCTGGTCTTCTAAAACTCTCTATTCGTTTGAAAAGAACTAAGATAGCGCTTCGTGCTTGGAATAAAAATGTATTTGGTTGGGTGGATGTGAATATTCGTGCGCTGGAAGAGAGGTTAGATTTTTTGGATAGCCAACTTCAAACTGGTTTTTCTGAGGAGATTGAGGATGATTTTGTGGCTACTAAAACCGAGATTGAAATATGGGAGAAAAGGGAAGCTTCTCGTCTAGGCCAAATTGCTAAAAAGAAATGGTTGACTGAGGGAGATCAAAATTTGAAGTTTTTTCATTCGGTTATTAACCAGAGGCGCAACAAGGGGCATATTAGTAAAATGGTCCTTGCCGATGGGAGAGTTTTGTGTACTGCTGAAGAGGTTCATGAGGAGGCCGTGGCTTATTTCCGTAATTTCCTTTCTGATGTCTCTACGGTGGAACACTGCGACTTGTCGAGGCTTATTGAGAAGAAAATTTCAGATGAAGAAAATCTTTGGTTATGCGCGGCACCTTCTGAATTGGAAGTGAAACAAGCTGTTTTTTCTATTCCAAAGAATAGTAGCCCGGGGCCTGATGGTTTTGGTCCGGGTTTTTATATGTCTTGCTGGGATATTATCAAAAAGGATGTGGTAGCGGCTGCTGGAGATTTCTTCAGGGGTGTTCCCCTATCCAGGTTTTATTCTTCCTCTTTTATTGTTCTTATCCGAAAAGTGCCTGAGCCTTTTGGTTTTGATAAATTCCGTCCTATTAGTTTGTGCTCTGTGGCTTATAAAATTTTTTCAAAGATTTTTGTGAATCGTCTTAATTCTGTTCTTGATGTTTTGGTCTCTCATGAACAATGTGCGTTTATTCCTGGGCGTAGTATTTTTGAAAATATTACCCTTGCTCAGGAGATGGTTCAGTCACTTCATAAAAAATCTGTTGGTGGTAATGTTTTGATTAAACTTGATATGGCTAATGCTTATGATAGGGTGAATTGGGATTTTTTATTGCATGTGATCCGTGCTTTTGGTTTTTCTGATACTGTTTGTCAGATTATTGCTAACTGTGTGCAGTCTCAGTGGTTTTCTGTCATGACGAATGGTACCTTAAAAGGTTTTTTCCCGTCTGCCAGGGGTCTTCGTCAAGGGGATCCTCTTTCTCCTTATCTTTTCATCCTCATGGAAGAAGTTTTGTCTCGGTTGCTCAGGAGTAATTTTCAGGATGGTCGGATTGGCAAATTTAGCCACCCAATTGGTGCTCCTTTGGTTTCTCATTTACTTTATGCTGATGATATCCTTATTTTTACTAATGGGGGTAAGAGGTCTATTAAAAATTTGTTGCATACTCTTGATACTTATGAGAGGTGGTCCGGTCAAAAAATCAGTAGGGATAAATCTGCTCTTTTTCTTTCTAAGCTTATTTCTAATTTACATATGAGGAGCTTGTTGAGTCTTACGGGCTTTAAGGAAGGTAAATTTCCTACTATTTATTTGGGTGTGCCGTTGGTTTCTGGTAGATTGACAACCCGGGTTTTTGAGCCGTTAATTGATAAAATCAGGAAAAAAGTTGCCGGTTGGAAGTTTAAATTGTTATCATCGGGTGGGAGATTGATTTTAATTAAGCATGTTTTAAATAGTATGCCTATCCACTTATTATCTGTTATGTGTGTGCCTTCCATATCTTTGTCTCGTATTCATGCTTTGTTAGCTAATTTTTTTTAGGGTGAGAATGATGGTAAAAGGAAATATCATTGGAGGTCGTGGAGGAATATTTGTTTGCCTACTAGAGAAGGTGGTTTGGGCGTGAAAGATCTTAAAGAGGTTCAAAAATCTCTTCATATGAAGTTTGCTTTCTGTATTTTGTCTTCTAACAATCTTTGGTCTGATTTTTTTCGTGCCAAATATATTCGTCATAGCCATTTTTCTACTTACAAGGTGAAGCCAACTGATTCTAGATTCTGGAGATCGATTGTAAAGATGCTTCCAGAAGTTATGGACAATGTGAATGTCCTTGTGCGTGGTGGTAATGCTTCTTTTTGGTTTGATAGATGGTTGGCATCAGGTCCCCTTTCCATACGGGTGGAAGAGATTACTAATAACAGGCTGCGTCTTCAAGATTGTTGGTCTAATAATTTTTGGGATGAGGACTTACTTAGGGAGCTGGTTAGTGAGGAGGTTGTTGAGGAAATTATTCAGATGCCTATTAATGTTACTCATGGTCCGGATTTGTTTGTGTGGAAGCCTTCTACTGATGGCAGGTTTTCTACTCGTACAGCTTGGGAGGTGGTGAGAAGGAGAGGTCAGGAATTACCTTGGCATGATTGGTTTTGGCACCAGCTTCTTCCTAAGCGAATTTCTATATGTTTGTGGAAAATTTGGTTGGATTGTCTGCCTGTAGACGTTCAGGTTCAAAGTAAAGGTGTGTCTCTTGCCTCCGCGTGTGACTGTTGTGATATGAGGTGTATGGAAGATATTGACCATATTTTTTCTATAGGGGCTATGGCTTTTGAGGTCTGGTTGTACACCAGTACTGTTTTGGGTATCCCTTGTAGACGCAGTCTTCCGTGGAAAAATAAAGTAGCTGGCTGGTTTTCTTATGCAAAAAAATCCTCTTTTAAAGGTACTCTTGTTAGTTTAATTCCTTGTATCATCACTTGGTGCCTTTGGAAGAGACGTTGTAAGGCTAGAATGGATGGAAAGTATGATTCAACTGTGATTGTTTGGAGAAGTGTTCGGGTGTGGATTAAATCTTTGGCGAATAATATTAACTCTGATAGTCATTTATCCATGCACGACTTGAAGATTTTGGAAGATTTTAATTTAGAGAGGCCTCGCATTTCTATGAGACCTAGTAAAATTGTTAAATGGTCCAGACCTCCTTCGGGCTGGGTGAAGCTTAATTGCGACGGGAGTTGTAGAGGTAATCCTGGTAATTCGGGAGGGGGCGACATTATTAGAGATTGGAATGGTCTGGTAAAATGGGCTTTTTCTGCCCATTATGGGGTGGGAACGAATAATGGCGCTGAAATGAAAGCAATTCTGGATGGTATTAGATTGTGCAAACGGCTCCATATGATTAATGTGATTATTGAAAGTGATTCACAAATTTTTGTTGATTGGCTTTGTCAGGGTAAATGCTCTGTGTGGTATCTTTGAGATTCTTGGGAGGTTTTGCACAAGGAACTTGAGGGGCTCAATTTTATTGTGGTTCATCAATTGCGGGAAGGTAACAGTGCAGCGGATTTTCTTGCTAGAGAAGGTGAAATGGGTTTGAATGTCACGTATAACGGCAACCAAGATTTTCCCAGGTATTTAAAAGGTATTGTGCGGCTGGATTTTCTAGGCATTCCGTACTTTCGTTGTTAGTCTGAGTTCCAGGTTTGTTTTTGTTGTTTTTCTGGTTTTTTATTTTTTTTTTATTAGGTTTGTTTAGATGTTTTATTGTTTTGTTATAGGCCTGTTTAGTTGTATTTTCGTGTTTCATTTTTATAGGCTTTTTTATAGGCCTGTTAGTTTCAGTTTTATTTTGTTATATTTTTCTTGTTGTTTTGGTTCTTAGGTTGGTTTGTATTTGGGAGGTTTTTGTTTTCTCTTATCTGTAAACTCCCTCATACTTGGCTTATAACCACGGTATTCTTCCGCCATAAGTGAGGGCTTATTAATAAACTTGGGACGGGGCCACTTCCATATGGCTACCGGCTCTTTTTCGAAAAAAAAAAAAAACCTATGGTTAGTGTTATAATATTATATAAACTATAGAAGTATAGTTATCATAACTTATATATAGTACCTATATAATTCAGCCATTATAATTATACTAAGTACTTAGAGCATTGGTATTGGACTCATCAAATGTGTTCAATTTTCAAAATTTGATGAATTCATGTTTAAAATCACTACATTGGATTCACCAAACATTAAAATCTGAAACTTTGACGAATTGTGCATTCCAATTCATTTTCAAATTTGAAAACTCACTATTCACACTCTATAACTATTATTTTATTTACTTAAATTATTGCTTTCCAATTTTGAGCCACAATATATTTAAGTTGGGAAACAATAATTTAAGTATCAAATTAAATTATTAATTAACATATAATTAGTATAATTGTAAAATATGAAAAAATAAATTAAAAATATTATTATTAAAAAAATCATATTATATTATTATTTTGATGAATCCAATGGCTAATTCAATGTGGGGTTATGGATAGGGAGGTTTTGAGTTTATGGAAAATATGTACTTTTCATCAAATTTTGAAGATGAAAATAATGACTCCAATGTTAATGCTCTTAGTATATACTTGGTATAATAGAAACAATATATTTAAAAATAATATACTAAATATATTAATTAAAAGTATTATAATACTATTATTAGTTTCATTTTTATACTTTTGTACTTTGTAATATTATTATTATATATTACTATTAGTAATATAATTATAAATATATTAATATAATAACTGTTCGAACGGATATTTATCCAGTTCGAACGAGATGCCACGGTCATTATAGACCCAGTTCGAATACAATGAAACAAAACTCTCTCGTTCGAACTAGCAACCACCGAGAGCTTCCGAGTTTGCCCCTTAACTCTGCCGTGAAAACCGCCGTAGGAACCCCACATTTGAACTTCTAAGAGGTATGGGTCAACTCTCCACCTCTATTGTTTAGTTTTTTGCACGACTGGGATGTGTTTGGGGGGTATGGATTTCGAATCCGAAATCCACCCATTTTGGTGTATTCCGTGGAAATAACATCAAAATAATCGGTAGAAATGATTGGGCTTCACTCCTTAATTATTTCTACCGATTAAAACAAAGAATAACATCTAGATAGGAAGTTTTTCAGTTCGAGGCTGAGTCAACTCAGCCATGGCTGTTTGGCTTCTTCCGTTCGAACAAACTCTAGTCCATTCGAACGCTTAGGCCTCGTTTGTTTTCAGAGATGAGATGAGATGAGATGAGATTAAAGTTAAAAAGTTGAATAAAATATTGTTAGAATATATTTTTTAGTATTATTTTTATTTTGGGATTTGAAAAAGTTGAATTGTTTATTTTATTTTGTATGGGGATTTGAAAAAGTTATAATGATGAGATGGGATGAGATGAGATGAGATGAGATGTTTTTTGAAAACAAACGAGGCCTTAGTTACCAAACTGCATTATTTCTGTTCGAACAAAATAAATTCGTTCGAATGAACATAGAAACTCTATTCGAATGAACAGAATAGTCCATTCGAATAGAGTTTACTAGTTCGAACAGACTATGTTATGTTCGAACGAATTATTTCAATTCAATTCAATATATTATAATTCTTTAATAATATAATTTAAATATTATGGTTAATTATATTCTTACTTTCATTATGGTTAAACAGTATATAAATGGCATCCAGCGGAAGAAAACGTGCGAGAGATCATCCCAGCCAAAGTAGTGGATCAGCAACTCATGCGCCGGAGACAAGGCCTACACTTGTCGAGCGTCCAGTCATTTTGTCTGACTTCTTCGATCTTTCATGGGAGGGACAGAGCATACAGTCCATCTTCACCGAGCAGGGATGGATACCAATCTGTGAGCAGTGGGGACTGCATATCTAGAGATGGTCGGTGAGTTCTACCGTGCCATGAGAGAACTTAGCGCTGATGCTCTGTTCTACACCATATCAGTCCGGGGAGTGAGTATTAATTTCTCTCCCCTCATTATTGCTGAGTTCCTTGACATTCCTCGTATAGCCGACGCATATCCTGCAGCGGCTACATGAGGACCAGCGGCTGCACCATCTGATTCCGTCACACCGGCCGCATCCTCCACGCTAGCCCCGAATGTAGATTCGGATGCTACTTCGGATGGTAGTGAGGATGAGGATCTACCTGATGATGGTCTCACAGACAATCAGGTGCGTCAGCTAGTGCGAGACCCATCGGCTCCTCCATATGATGGGAGCAAGGTGATCTGACAAGCCGATTGTATAGGATTTTTCAGAATGCTTAATTTGATTGTTAGCTATAACATCGATCCGAAAAAATACAAGACTGATTTCGAAATCAATCGAGCCAGATTTTTGCTGCGGATAGCACGGGGGGATCCCATTGATCTGGCATTATATTTATTCCTCCACATTCGATCGGAGCCACGTTTTTTCAGTGGAGGTAGTCTACCATTTGCACTGCTGATATCTAACCTCCTACTCCGATCGAGGGTTACAGTGTTGGCCACTGAGCGGATGTCGCCACAGATGGGGCCCCTTAATAAGATCACATTCAGCAAGAGCATGGGGCACTTGCGGAAGACTGCACCAGAACAGTCTAGTGATCCTCCCACAGATCCAGCTTCTAGTAGTGTTGTCGCTGTTGAGAGACAGCCTCTTAGGGCTACTTTGGATCAAGTAGGAGCTCTGTTTGTGAAGTTCATTGAGCTCATCATGGACAAGCTTAGGGATCTGGAATGATCTATTAAAATGTTGCAAGAGGATGTTGAGATCCTAAGGACCCAATGATCGTTTTAGTTATTATTTTACTTTTTTATATTGTATTGAACATTATATATTTGAGATGTAATTAATGTATAATTTTTATTTTTCGTGTTAACCACTTTGTTTATTTTTTTCATTTTACTTGTCGTTTATGATAATATAAAAAATGATACTATCTTTAAAATTATATTTATATAAATTTAACATAAAATAAATCACTATTGAAGTTAATTATATAAAATATATTTATGAATTTATAAATATTTTAACTCACCGCAAATCATAATATATAATATATACACATTTTTATATTTTAAAAATGATAACAAATTAATGGAAAAAATATTTATTACTTTAATGGAAAAAATATATGCACAAATCCATACTAATAAAAAATTAATTGAAAAAATGTTCGTTTGAGCAAGGAAGTTTAAGTTCGAACGGTTATTAACTTTTCCCGGAAAAAATAAATTAATTTCCGGCCAATATTATTATTCAAACAGATTATATACTGTTCGAACGGGCATTAATTTCGTGTTCGAATCTATTTTTTCCGTTCGAACGGTTTTCCTTTTTTGAGATTATTTTTGTTCGTCACAAAATATCTTATTCGAAAGGATATTTTTCCTTTCGAACGAATTTAGTAGCTCAGACATTTTATTTCGTCTCTAAAAATGACTTTTAGGAACGTAATTTAATTCATCTTTAACAAATTTCGTCTCTAAAAATCAAATTTCTTATAATGCAAATAATTTATAATGATCTCTGGAATAAAAAACTAAGTATCAATATCAATTTCAAGCCAGCCATTTATTAATGTCTTTTAGAGCATTGGCAATGGACTAGTCAAATGCCAATGCAAGTCCAAACTTTAGCTAGATGTGAGAAAAAGCCTCTACATTGGACTAGCCAATGGTCCAAAACTTAAGACTTGATGAATAGTAAATCTTAAGTCCTCTCCAAACATGGCTAACTACTATTCACAATGGAAAGTAATATTTAATTATTTCATTACTTCTCTCTCTCTTTGAATGGTAAAACATGCATGACATGCACATTATTTCTACTAATTGATAGAGTAGACACATTATTTCTATAAAATATGAATATCTAAAAAATATATAAATTGTATTTACAAAATAAAAATAATAATAAATAATAAATATTATATTATATTATTATTTTAACTTTATAATAGCTAGTCTAATGTGGACTCACCTAATTAAAAGTTGATATTATAGTCAAAATTTAAGTTTCTAGCTAAACTTTAGACTTGGCAATAGCTAGACCATTGCCAATACTCTTACGCTTTGTGTTGGTGTACTTGAGGTTCCTTTTCGGGCTGTAATGATTTTCGATCGTTTCCATTTAAAGGAAGGTTATCTATATAGCTAGTTTGAATGTGATTACTTTGAACGGCTTTGGTGTGAGCTTCCATCAGGGGTGATCGATGTGTTTCGTTTGAGTGGACGTATAGTACAGCATATGAGATCTTAATTTCAACATCATCCAGTAGATAAAATTTAATTTATAAGATATAAATTTTAAAATATTTATGATACATAAATACTTTATTAAATTTGTTATCAAGTACAACCAATATATCCAGAGACAGTTGGCGTAATAATTATATATAGGTGGATCATGTGATGATCGATGTAACCCGACTATTTCTTTTTAGTAATATTATTTAAAGCTTATTTTTTAATCTTAAATAAAATAAAAAGTACGTTTGAAGAATAGTATCAAACTTATTTTTTCGGATAATACATAACAAAATTAGAATTTTAAAAAAACCTATCAATGGAAAAAAATCATCATGCAATTTTCAGATAATTATAACTATAAATGATATGATCATAATCCTTAAAAAATCAAATAATTGTCATTTCTACTCCAGAAAATAATTTTTTAATTTATTTCTAAAAAAAATGTAACATGTTTTAAAGTATTTTAAAGATATGGTTACCAACCAGTAAATAACTTTTTTTTATAGAAAATAACTTTTTAATAGTATACTTAAGTTATAAGCTATAAGTTATATTTCTCACCGCAATCTCAAACATGCACATAGTATATTCTTATCGCAAATAGTCATTATCGTTGCAAATAACTCATCATAAATAATTATTTTTCTTGTACTGGCAATAATTTTTCATTTTTCTTAGTTGCTTGTGTACATGCTAGAGAACTCAGCGGAATACTTCAAACATAGCTTATTGAGCTGCTTCACAAGTTTATCCAGTCTGAACAAATAATCTAACATGCCTCAAGCGTCTCATCTTGGTGGTGAAGTATATTACGTAGAATGAACTAAAGTAATACTAAACAAATCCACAGCTTAGATACTTTTATAAGAGAGAACAAAAAGAGAGAAATTTTATACTCTGATTTTGGAATAATCTGAGAACCATTTGAGGAGGGCTATATATAGCCCTCCATGTGCATTTCAAACGGATGGCCTTAAAAGCTAGCCTTTGAACCAATAAAGTGGTCGTTTGCCACTTTACTCTTCAGCATGTAACGTTACATGTCGTTATAGCACAGGAGGAGGGGCATGAACTAGTGGGCGCCCCCTCTAACTTATATCTCTCACTCACACACAGTGGGCATGAATCCAGGCTTGCATCTCTCTAATGTTCTCAATCTTGTTCATACATAGTCATAGACAGCATGCCAAATGTAACAGACGTCACAACCTCCATCTTATGATACTTTATAAAATATAGACTTACATAGTGAGAAAGAAGGGAACCATTTACTCACTTACTCATTTGGTCAAATAACACATGTAGTATGTAATACATGCTACGATAGATTTCTCTTCCTTAAAGAGCATATGTTTATATCAATACCAAACTTTGGAGAGTCTGTTATTTGGTGTTGTTGAAAAGTGGCTAACTATATATTATAAAAGTGAATTCTCTAACTAAATTTTGGCCAAATTTTGTTGAGTCCACTATTAATGCTCTTAGCTTTTCTTTCATGGGAGACTACATTTGGGAGTTTTTGCATGAATGTGGTGGAAGTTTTTGAAGCAAGGAGAAATGAATCACATTCTTTAATTAATTTCTCCTTGATGAACTAGAGAATATGTAAAACACATCATTCACATCAATTAAATAGTAAGATTTAATTTATAAGATCAAGTTTTAAAACTTTTCTTCCAAATTAAATTATATATATATATATATTGTATAAACACTTTGAATCTGTTATCTACGCTAACTTATAAATAGAATATTTTACTAAGTAAATGCAATTTAAATGTAGGGTGGCCAAATACTATGGGTATAATAATTATAAGAAAATGATAACTTTACAAATTTTTTACAACTCTACAAAAAATGAAGGGTAGTTTGATAATATTAAAATTTATTTTTAATTAAGTGGCACGATTTTGTTAATTGTTTGAAAATGAGTTGTAAAATAATTATAAAATAATTATAAGTGTATCATAATTATATATATATATATATATATGTGTGGATCATGGATTAATAACATAATTACTAATTTTATTACTATTTATAAATCACTTCAACTAATAATGTTGAAGCGAGTTAGCTGCAAACAAAAATATATTAATTATGCATGTTGCGTACTGGCCTCGTGCAGACCGCAAATCAAACGAAAATGGAATACCTATATAAATACTGTTCATGCAAGCTAGGAACCTACAAATTAATTATTCATGATGACCTTAAGTATACGAGCTATAAGGCGGTTTGAATTAATCCCATCTAATTTTATCTTATTTAATTTTAATTAATAATCTTATTATTATTTATAAACTATTTCAATTAATAATATTAAGCGAGTTAGCTGCTAACAAGAATATATTAATGCATGGTACGTACTGGCCTCATGCAGACCACAAATCAAACGAAAAAAAAAAAAAAAAAGATACCTATATATAGTACTGTTCATGCAAGCTAGGAACCTAGCTACCAATTAATTATTCATGACGACTTCTATAAGGCGGTTTGAACTAATCTTATTTAATTTTAATTAATAATTTCATTACTATTTATAAATCATCTCAATTAATAATATTGAGACGAGTTAGCTACATTGACATTAAGTTCATCAAAAGCCTAATCAAATGTAAAATATGATAAATTTCATCAAAAAAGAGCTACATTGGCATTGGGTTGATCAAAAGCATAATTAATCAAATGTAAAATATGATGAATTTCATCAAAAGAGAGCTGCATTAGATTAGTCAAATAGATAAGTGTAAAACTTTGAGTTACAATAAATGGATATGTTATTTCAAATTTGAAGGGTTACTGTTCACTCATCAAATCTATTTTTTATTCACTTTTAATCTCTAATGGTCTTTTTTATTCATGTTTAATCTCTAACCGTCTTATAATAATAATGTAAGAGTTAAATTAAATTATTAATTAACATATAATTAGTATAATTATAAAATATGAAAATAATATTATATTATTATTTTGATGAATTCAATAACTAATTCAATATAGAGTTATAGATAATGAACTTTTAGATATATAGATAACATACAGTTTTCGTCAAAATTTGATAACTCCAATACTAGTTCTCTAAAATACATTAACGCATGGTACGTACCTGATGCAGACCACAAATCAGACGAAAAAGGGATTTATCCCATCAACCTACATGTGATGTTTCGTGGCTGCTTGAGTACCAAGTATTGTAACAAGGCTATTTGAATTGAATTCATCACCTACTAATTTTGGTTCAGTCAAGATCGTCATTTCGTTACAATATATTATTATTATTTATACATCGGAGAGGGGTCGAACCTATAATCCATGTGGATCTTAATTATGCCATCAGACACTCCGCATTACCTGATCTACATTATAAATTCAGTACCGTTCCTATATCATTCCATCCTCATCAAGGATTGGAATATAGTTATAGTTTTTTCTTCCACTTTTTAATACTCTTTGGTGGAAAAAACCGAACAACTATTTCTTTCTCCAGTACTAAAGATGAATAGCCTCAATTTTGAACATGAACTAAACCTGCATACTTCTTCCCATAACTCAAATCTGCTAGATCCCGAGGAGTTTAGGCGGCAAGGCCACATGATCATAGACTTCCTTGCTGATTACTATGCAGATATCGAGAAATATCCAGTCCTAAGCCAAGTGGAACCAGGATATCTCCATAAACGCTTGCCAAAGTCCACCCCGCATGATTCAGAACCCATCAAAACCATTCTCCAAGACGTGCAAGACCATATTGTACCTGGTATAACGCATTGGCAAAGCCCTAACTTCTTTGCCTACTTCCAATGCACAAGTAGCATAGCAGGGTTTCTCGGTGAGATGCTTTGCACTGGATTCAATGTGGTCGGATTCAACTGGATCGCATCCCCAGTTGCGACTGAACTGGAGACGATAGTCATGGATTGGCTTGGAGAGATGCTCAACCTGCCAAAGTCTTTTCTTTTTTCTGGCAATGGTGGCGGTGTGATACAAGGGACTACTTGTGAGGCCATTTTGTGCACATTGGTCGCTGCTAGGGATCAAATGCTCTGCCGAATAGGGAGAGAGAATGCGGGAAAGCTGGTGGTTTATGGGTCTGACCAAACACATAGCGCACTCCAAAAAGCGGCACAAATAGCAGGAATCCACCCAAAGAATTTCAGAGCCATCAAGACCACTAAGTCAACATCGTTTGCGCTCTCACCGGACTCTCTACGGTCCACAATTTGTGCAGATATAGAAGCAGGCCTAGTCCCATTGTACCTGTGTGCCAATTTGGGGACAACATCAACAACTGCAATTGATCCATTAGGGTCGTTATGTGATGTGGCAAAAGATTATGGCCTTTGGGTCCACGTTGATGCTGCTTATGCAGGAAGTGCTTGCATTTGTTCTGAGTTCCGGCAATTCATGGATGGCATTGAGGCTGCAAACTCACTCAGTCTCAATGCACATAAATGGCTCTTCACCACTTTAGATTGTTGTTGCCTTTGGGTTAAAGATCCGAGCGCCTTGATAAAATCACTATCAACGAACCCCGAGTTCTTGAGAAATAAAGCCTCTGATTCAAAGCAAGTGATCGACTATAAAGACTGGCAGATAACTCTAAGCCGAAGATTCCGAGCGTTAAAGTTATGGTTCGTGCTTAGAAGCTATGGAGTGGCTAACCTGAAGAACTTCATGAGAAGTCATGTTGAAATGGCCAAGCTTTTTGAAGGGCTTGTGGCAATGGACAAGAGGTTTGAGATTGTGGTCCCTAGGAATTTTGCCATGATCTGTTTCAGGGTTCTGCCATCAACAATGGGTAGGGGAGCATATCAAAATGGTAAGGTGGTCGATAATGGTCAAAAGTTACTAAAAGAAGAGATCACTACTGCAAATGAGCTTAACCAGAAGTTATTGGAGTCCATGAACGCGTCAGGACGTGTTTACATGACTCATACCGTACTTGAAGATATGTATGTAATACGGTTTGCAGTTGGTGCAAGTCTGGTAAAGGAAAGGCACGTCGTCATGGCTTGGAAAGTGGTACAGGAGCATGCGACTGCCATACTAAGCAACAACTAAAATGCTTAATTAGCCTCTCTAATTGCATGCCAGACAACGAGGTACATTAATTTAGGAGGCCATGCTTGCGTGACAGTGCCACTTGGTCGTGTTCGAAAACGTATAAGTAGAAAGAGAGGAAGCAAATTATGATCTCTGGAATAAAATAAAATAAAAATTAAGCTATAGCCATTTATAATTACTGTATTTTCCGCTTTGTGTTGGTGTTCAGGTTCCTTAATTTCGGGTTGTAATGAAAATAAATGAAGGTTGTCTATATAGTTTAAAAATAAATGAAAATAAAACGGACATGATCAGAATTATAAATTACTGGAGTTGTAGATCACATGCATATCTTAAGATGAATTTTCGTTTAAATAAATACTTTTTCAAGAAAATCACTCCATGTATGATTTTGAATTTTTTATGATGAGAAGTAAGACTGTTCATCCGGGCCGGGTTTGTTCCCAGCCCAATCCGGAACCCAGTATACCGGATTCTGGTTACGAGTTTCGGCCCGGATTAAATCCGGGCCGGTATCCGGATGACTAAACCCAGATATAGCCGGGCCAGGTATCAGATTTAAAACCCGGAACCCGGTTTTTAATCCCGGTACCCGGGTTAAAAAGAAATTTCGCATGATCAAAGATTCAAAAGGGTCGAAACCCTTCTCGAAACCCATTCTAGACTCCATCTTCTGGCTACAACCCCCTCTCTCTCTCTCTCTCTCTCTTCACTCTGTCGTCTTCTTCTCTCTCTTTCTCTCTCGTACTGAAACCCTAGCTTCTGTCACTCTTCCTCTGCCGATCGAAGATTTGTCCTCGTGGCCGTCGTCTTCTACTTTTTCGCTCTGTCCTCGACTTCTACAATCCAAGGTTAGTTTTCCTCCATTTCATATACTCTCTCTCTGTGTTGGTGCTATTATTTCGATTTGGGTTGTGAAATATTGTCTCTAGGTTAGTTCTTCTTGACAAACCGAAGGTTCGTATTTCCTTCTTTGGGAAATCTCCCCGAAACCCACGCTTTACACTTCCAAATCTGTGTTTTAGATTTGTAAGCAGGTGGGAAAGGATTAGGGTCTGTTTTGGGTTTGTTTTTAAACATGGGGTTTTTTTTATTTATTTGGGTCTATTATATGCTGTTATTTTTGCTAGATCTGCTATTTTTTTTCTGGTCTTGGCTTGCTTTCTGCGTCTGATTTTTGTTCTCTCTGTTGATTTTGAGTTTATTTTGATGTGAATGTTTGAATGGAGTAATCTTTGTATAGTGTTTTTATGGGTTAGATTTGGATTTGTGAGACCTAGAAAGGAGACGAGTGAAAATATCCATAACCACAAAGTCTCCTAAATTCCTTATAAGATCTGGACTAGGCTTGTGAGATCTAGATCTTGGGCATAAGTTTTAGATGATGTTGAACCCATTTTCTTATAACAGATTTGTTTGGATTATCGTGTAGTATTTCCCTTTACATCTGGTAGGAAGATATTTTTGGCAGAAAATATAATTTGGTTTTTATTACAGTAAATATATTTATATAGCGTGAGGGGATACTATCTAATTAAGTTGCTTAATGCGTTTCTTTTTTTTTTTTAAGTTGCTCTTGTTGGAATTTCTTGCTCAGATTGTCCTTATTCTGAATATTTTTTAATGTTATTTTTCTTCAATTTTGTGGTTCAAACTCACAAATATAATTCTGGTTGTCATCAGATTGGATGGTTGTTAACATGTTTCCATCTTTTTCCTCTGTTTCTTAAGGCTACTTTAATGGCAGTGTGTTCTCTGTCCAAGTTACAATATTAATTTGGGTTTATAGTATCTGGTGGTAGATCCATTGAAATCAGCAAAAAGATTTCTGGAAACCTTCCTGTGAAGTAAATTTGCTTCCGAAGAAAACAGAGCCAAACTCTGATCCTGATGGTGGTTTTTGTTTGATTCCATAAAAGGGGCTTTTATATAAGTACACTACTTTTCAAACTCACCTTAAAGATTTTATGGAAGAAAATTGAAGACAAAAGAAGAGAAGCAGATGGACCCAGATATTCTAAGAAACCATCATAATCTTCATGATCATCAACACCAGCATCACAAGAACCAGATGAACAAATAACACAATGGAATCATTTCAACATGAATTTAAGTTGCATTTAGTTCAACATGAGTTATACAAGTTTATTGCTTATTGCTTGTATATTATTAATACTATTTGTTGAAATAATATACTGTTTTTCTTTTGTTTTTTATTTGGCAAGATTTAGGCTTCGTTTAGAAAGTCAACTCATCTCAACTCATCATTACAACTTTTTCAAATCCCAATACAAAATATAATAAACAATTCAACTTTTTCAAATCTCAAAATAATAATAATAATAATAAATAATATTCTAACAATATTTTATCATCTCAACTCAACTCAACTCAACTTAGTTTAATATCCAAACGCACTCTTAATGTTGCTAGGAAAGAAGATTTCAGGCCCTCACTCAATACAGAAGAAGTTTATGTTATTGCATGTAATTTTGATATGTAATTTGACAATCCACTTTTGATATGTAATTTTTATATTTTTTAATTTTGTATGTTGTAATTTTTTGTTTTGTAATGTAATGTAATTTAATATGTAGTAAATTCAATTATTGCATGCATTTACATGATAAATATTGAATTATTTTTTAAGATGCATTTAGCTAAAAAGGCAATAATTGTTTTAAATATAAAAAAATGTTTGTCAACATTTTTTCTTAGAGCAATTGTACTAGAATATAGGCTTTTAGATTAAAAAAAAAGCTTTTCAGCATTTGTTTTTTTTTTTTGAAAAATATTAAATAGTTAAGGCTTTTATTTAAAAAAAAATCCAAGTTGAAATCCGAAACCCGGATTTCCGAGTTGTAAAAACCCGAATCATCTGGGTTCCGGCACGGGTGATAACCAAGGTATACTAGGGCCGAAACCCGGCCCGACCCAAGTTTGATACCCAGGTTCCGGGTCGGGTATATCCAATCTGGAACCCAGATGAACACCTTTAATGAGAAGCAAAATCTTAATTAATTATACTCGTTTATGAATTTAGAAAAAGATTCACTGATCAAGTTGTTGCTCAAACTGAGTGCCAAGTGAGGGAGAGATAAATACATTAAATGGATCCTACGACTTTATTTTTTATTTAATAATGTCAGAAATATTTATATGGGAATTAACCATAAAGATTGTAAGGCTTGGATTTCTCTCTCTCCCACTTGGGAGATTCAGGTTGTGCCCAAACTTAAAAGAGAGTTTGACCCCTAAACCAACCAACCCCCCACACGACCCTCTCCAAAGATCGCCATCAAGAAGGGCGTTAAGGTCAGAAAGCCACATGATCCTCTCCAAACGAACGGGCATGGAGGTCAGAAAACCGCACAACCCTCTCCAAAGTTAGCCACCAAAAGTCGAGTGACATACTCACAATGCAATCGAATAGGCGTGGAGGTCAGAAGACCATACGACCCTCTCCAAAGTCAAAAGTCGAGTTACACACTCGCGGTGAAAGTCAACAGGCAGGAAAGGTTAGGGACAGCCCGACCTCTCTCTTGGATAGCAGTACAAGCACAGCATATTCTCCAGCAAACGCCGAGTGTTTGTACTCATGCCACAACCACCCCGAGCGGGTTACCTTCCAGAACGAGCCACCAGGCTCTAAAACCGTCTCGAGCAGATTACCTTTAGGAACGGGCCGACGGGATCAGCAACTGCCTAAAATGGATCCAAGGGGTCGACGGGCACCCTGACCACTTTAGCGTGGGTACTACAAACAAACAACAAAACGAGAACACAGTAGAAATTTACACCAAGGGGCAGAAAATCTACCACTACCAACAAACAACAAAACGAGAATACCAACAACAATTTACACCAATTAGGTAGAAAATCTATTACTACCGACCAAAGCAAAAACAATAACAAAAATAAACATAAAAAACCAATCATGGAAATATGCACTATTCACCGACAATAAACAATCTTTCTGGCAAACATTCACACAAATAAACAAACTCAAAATCGAGCTCTGCACTCACAACTAATGTGGTCGAGTGCATCTCTCCGCCTACCTCTCCAAGCTGAGCCCCTCACTGCTTAACATGAAACAAACAGAAAATCAAAGACCGAACAACAAACCAGGTTCCGAACAGGAAGCCAGTGACCAATTTTCTAAATTTATTTTGCATATTATTGACTTGAAGATTCTCAAGGCCTTCTAAGGCTTCACAAGGGCATGGAAACACCCATATACTAACTAGTATGGACTCTCAGCAGGGTAGGGGAAAACAAAAGCAAACAGACACCCACGAGCCAGCGAGGTAAAAGGCAGGTACAGAGAATGCAAAGTATTTAATTTCCCATGTGCCAGCATAAAAAAAAATTAGTTGGGTAACTGGAAGGGATATTTAAACCCCCACAATTTTAGCTAAGAGATAAAGTCAATAAGGGACTCAAACTCTTAAGAAGAATATGACTCATACTCCTAATAGGAGATAGACACAAACTCCTTTTAGGAGATGACTCCTAAAAGGAAAAGGCTTCACAAAGCAAATTGCACTCTATCACTCCAAGAAAATAACCTCTATAAATAGCTTACAAGAGGTAACAAAAACTTAAATTGATTCGCTGGATCTCTATTTTTATATACGTATTCTCATATTGTTACTGACTTAAGCATCGGAGTTTACACAGGGCGACCAGCGCCATCTCTTCATTGTTGTAGGTGCCATCCGTGCGATTGGTGGTGTGAAACACGTCCTTATCACTCCTGTTGGCTAGATTCCAGGCCCTCCCTCCCTCTTAAATAGGCTTATTTTAATACATATAAGTTTATTATTCGGGAATTATGATATTCAGTATTTTAATGAATACCTTTATTCATGTGCCCTCTACACCACACACCATATACATGATATAATTGTTAGAGTTCAAAACTAAACTTTGTCATAAGCACCTACAAAGTCCTACATCTTACCTAGAGAACAGTGTTAAATTCACCCATTGCAAAAAGAAAAAAAGACTTACAAACAAGGGAATAATAATCTCCTGAAGTCATTAAAAAAAACTATAATCTACTAATTCACCTTTTATGATGGGTCTCATTTTTTTTTCTCCCGAATGGAACGCACAACGTTCTACCTTTTTTAAAAGATCGTGAAGATGAGATTTAGCAAACATAGGGGCTCTATATCATGTATAAATTAGTACAAGGTAGATTATCAAATTTTAGCCACCACTACAAGAAATTTGACTTTTAGGGACGAAATTTGTTAGGGACGAATTTAATTTCGTCTCTAAAAGTCATTTTTGGAGACGAAATTTGTCTCAAAAAATGCCTGAGCTACAAAATTCGTTCGAACTGAAAACTATCCATTCAAATAAGATATTTTGTGACAAACAAAATCGTCTCAAAAAAAGAAAACCGTTCGAACATAACAAAATAGATTCGAACATGGAATTAATGTCCGTTCGAACAATATATAATCTGTTCGAATAATAATATTGGCCAGGAAATTATTTTATTTTTTCCGGGGAAAGTTAATAAACGTTCGAACTTAAATTTATTTGTTCAAACGGAAATTTTTTCAATTAATTTTTTTATTAGTATGGATTTGTGCCTATATTTTTTCTATTAAATAAATAAATATTTTTCCCATTAATTTGTTATCATTTTCAAAATATAAAAATGTGTATATATTATATATTATGATTTGCAGTGAGTTAAAATATTTATAAATTCATAAATTAATTTTATATAATTAACTTCAAAACTTTATAGTGATTTCTTTTATGTTAAATTTATATAAATATAACTTCAAATATATTATCATTTTTTATATTATCATGAACGGCAAGTAAAATGAAAAAAATAAACAAAGTAGTAAACACGAAAAATAAAAACCATACATTAATTACATCTCAAATATATAATGTTCAATACAACATAAAAAAGAAAAATAATAACTAAAACAATCATTGGGTCCTTAGTAAATCAACATCCTCTTGCAACATTTTAATAGATCCTTCCAGATCCCTAAACTTCTCCATGATGGGTTCAACGAACTCCACAAACAGAGCTCGTACCTGATCCAAAGTAGCCCCAGGAGGCTGTCTCTTAACAGCAGCAACACTACTAGAAGCTCTGGATCTGTGGGAGGATCACTAGGCTGTTCTGGTGCAGTCTTCAGCAAGTGCCCCTTACTCTTGCTAAATGTGATCTTGTTAAGGGGCCCCATCTGTGGTGACCTCTGCTCAGTGGCCGACATTGTAACCCCTGATCGGAGTAGGAGGTTAGATATCAGTAGTGCAAATGGTAGACTACCTCCACTGAAAAATCGTGACTCTGATTGAATGCGGAGGAATAAATACAATGCCAGATTAATGGGATCCCCCCGTTCTATCCGCAGCAAAAATCTGGCTCGATCGATCCCAAAATCAGTTTTATGTTTTTTCGGATCGATGTTATAACCAACAATCAAATTAAGCATTCTAAAAAATGCTATACAATCGGCCTGTCGGATCACCTTGCTCCCATCATATAGAGGAGCCGATGGGTCTCGCACTAGCTGACGCACCTGATCGTCTGTGAGACCATCATCAGGTAGATCATCATCCTCACTACCATCCGAACTAACATCCGAATCTACATTCAGGACTAGCATGGAGGATGCGGCCGGTGTGTTGGAATCAGATGGTGCAATCGCTGGTCCCCGTGTAGCCACTGCAGGATATGCGTCGGCCACGCGCGGGATATCAAGGAACTCAGCAATAATGCGGGGAGAGAAATTAATACTCACTTCCCAGACCGATAGGATGTAGAACAGAGCATCAGCGCTAAGTTCTCCCATGGCACGGTAGAACTCACCGACCATCTCTGGATACGCAGTCCCCCGCTGCTCACAGATCGATATCCATCTCTGTTCGGTGAAGATGGACTGTATGCTCTGTCCCTCCCATGAATGATCAGAGAAGTCAGACAAAATGACTGGACGCTCGACAAGTATTGGCCTCGTCTCCTGAGCATGAGCTGCTCCACTACTTTGGATGGGCTGATCTCTCGCACGTTTTCTTCCACTGGATGCCATTAATATACTGTTTAACCATAAGGAAAGTAAGAATATAATTAACCATAATATTTAAATTATATTATTGAAGAATTATAGTATATTGAAATGAATTGAAATAATTCATTCGAATGGAACATATTTTATTCGAACTAGTCTAATTTATTCGAATGGACTGTTCTGTTCATTCGAACCGGAAAAATTTGTTCATTCGAACAAATTTATGTTGTTCGAACATAAATAATGTTGTTTGACAACTAAGCGTTCGAACGGACTAAAGTTAGTTCGAACAGGAAGAAGCCAAACAACCATGGTTGAGTCGACTCAGCCCCGAACTGAAAAACTTCCTATCTAGATGTTATCCTTTGTTTTAATCGGTAGAAATGATAAGGAGTGAAGCCCAATCATGTCTATCGATTATTTTGATGTTAGTTCTACGGAATACACCAAAACGGGTGGATTTCGAATTTGAAATCCATACCCCCAAACACAACTCATTCGTGCAAAAAACTAAACAATACAGGTAGAGAGTTGACCCATACCTCTTAGAAGTTCAAATGTGGGGTTGTTACGGCGGTTGAGTGGTGGTTTTCGTGGCGGAGATAAGGGGTAAACTCGAAGGCTCTTGGCGGTTGCTAGTTCGAATGAGAGAGTTTTGTGAAATTGTATTCAAACTACGTCTATAATGACCGTGGTGTCTCATTCGAACTGAAAAAATATCCGTTCGAAAGGTTATTATATTGATATATTTATAATTATATTACTAATAGTAGTATATAGTAATACTAACTATATTAATTTATATATAGTTAGTATTTATATATAATTTATTTATATATAATTTATTTATATATAGACTATTATTTTGGAATATAATTTTTATATATATTTATATATATAATTTATTCATATATCGACTATCCCGAAACGTTATCCCGAAACGCTATCCCGAAACGGTACCGGTACCGAAATATTTCGTTCCAGTGCCTTGACCGATACGGCGTCCGGTACGGTATTCAAAACATTGATAATAACTATACTCGTATAGTTTATATAATATTATAACACTAACTATAGTTACTAGTTATATAATTGCAGTATAGGTATTATATATAGTTACTATATCTATTATAAGTTATGATAACTATACAAGTTAATATAATTAATATAAATATAGATATAGTAGTTATTAGTTATATAGCTACCATAGTGTAAGTATTATATATATAGTTACTATATATTTATAGCTATTATAAGTTATGATAACTATACAAGTTAATATAGTTAATATATATATAGTAGCTATTAGTTATATAGCTACTACAGTGTAAGTATTATATATAGTGACTATATCTATTATAAGTTATGATAACTATACAAGTTAATATAATTAATATAAATATAGATTTAGTAGTTATTAGTTATATAGCTACTATAGTGTAAGTATTATATATATAGTTACTATATATATAGCTATAACTATTATAAGTTATGATAACTATACAAGTTAATATAGTTAATATATATATATATATAGTAGCTATTAGTTATTTAGCTACTACAGAGTAAGTATTATATATAGTTAGTATATAGCTATATCTATTATAAGTTATGCTAACTATACAAGTTAATATAATTAATATAAATATAGATATAGTAGTTATTAGTTATATAGCTACTATAGTATAAGTATTATATATATAGTTACTATATAGCTATATCTATTATAAGTTATGATAACTATACAAGTTAATATAATTAATATAAATATAGATATAGTAGTTATTAGTTATATAGCTACTATATATAGTGTAAGTATTATATATATAGTTACTATATAGCTATAGCTATTATAAGTTATGATAATTATACAAGTTAATATAGTTAATATATAGGTACTACAGTATAAGTATTATAAGTTATGATAACTATACAAGTTATTATAAGTATAGTTACTAGTTACTATAGTTACCATAGTTACTAGTTACTATTATAAGTTACTATGACTATACTTATTATATTTTATATTACAAGGTAGTAAGTTATATAATATATAATGCAAAATCAGAAGACCAAAAGTGTATATATATATATATATATATTAATAAGTACTATATGTTAATAGTTAGTATATAATATAAGTATTATATTAACTATTAGACTTGTAGTACATTATATATTATCAATTATAATATATAGTTATTATATACTATATATTATTAAAATATTTTGTGATTGGTTCGAACTCAATAACGTCCCGTTCAAACGATTTTATCTCGTGGAATCTGTTTGAAGGGAAACTTCGCGCCAAATACTCTGAATGTTTGTTTATTCGAACGTGAAAATTAGTCATTCGAATGCAATGGTCGAATAGTGTTACAAAAATATCCTTTAAGTTTGTCTACTTTTGAAGAAAATGCCAAGGAATATTCTGATTTGTTAGTTCGAACAACAAAATTACACTTTTGAACGTGAAATAAATCGCGACAGATTTGGCGCCTATTCGAAATTTTCTTGTTCGAATGCGTAAATGTCCAGTTCGAATGGGACTTCATAGATTTAAATACCTTAACCTCCAATTCATTTTCACAGTTGATGAAAATTTATTTGGAGGTAGGCGATTTTGTGTGGTTGAGAGAGTGTTGTGGAGAGAGAGAGAGGAATAGACTTAGTGAGAGAAGGGATTCTTGAGAGAGAGAGGAGAGGTTTATAAAAGGTATTTTTTTTTTTTTTACATTTTTTTGTATTTCGAGTTTCATTAATGTTAGTTTATTGCACATGATTTAGGTTTTCTCATAATGTGTTTTATGCTTATGTAGGTATTTTGGATTGATACTTTTGTTTGCATTGCTTAAATTCGAGGTAATATTTATAATTTTTAGATTTTTGATAATTTATAGTTTTTAATTAATTATGTTAAGATTTTTGGTATATTTATGTTTGTGCAATCTCATTTAAAATGGGTACTCTGCCAATATACATCTTATGAGATTGTGATTGTGAAAATTGTGTTTTGTGGCAAATGTTGTCTCTATTTCGTATCTAGAATCTGGGTTAGTCCCGTTCGAACACTATAATGTTAGTTCGAACGGGACCTTGTATGATAAGAATCTTGTTCGAACAACATCCTAGTAATTGCTTAAATTATAACATAATATAATTATATAATATAGTAATTGCTTAAAAAATAATATAATATAATTATAATATATACTTATAATATATTTAATTAAAATAGAAACTTAAAATATAGATATAACATAGCAATTGTTAATAGTTAAATTAATTTTTAATACTTATAAAAAATTTAATTATAAAATAAAAAATAATTAAATATAATTACAAAATATTATGCACTAAAATTAAATTAGAAACTTAAAATATAGATATAACATAGTTACTAATCGTTAATAGTTAAATTAATGTTTAATACTTATAAAAAATTTAATTATAAAATAAAAATAATTAAATATAATTACAAAATATTTTGCACTAAAATTAAAATAGAAACTTAAAATAGAGATATAACATAGTTACTAATTGTTAATAGTTAAATTAATGTTTAATACTTATAAAACATTTAATTATAAAATAAAAATAATTAAATATAATTACAAAATATTATGCACTAAAATTAAATTAGAAACTTAAAATATAGATACAACATAGTTACTAATTGTTAATAGTTAAATTAATTTTTAATACTTATAAAAAATTTAATTATAAAATAAAAATAATTAAATATAATTACAAAATATTATGCACTAAAATTAAAATAGAAACTTAAAATATAGATATAACATAGTTACTAATTTTTAATAGTTAAATTAATGTTTAATACTTATAAAAAAATTAATTATAAAATAAAAATAATTAAATATAATTACAAAATATTATGTACTAAAATTAAATTAGAAACTTAAAATATAGATATAACATAGTTACTAATTGCTAATAGTTAAATTAATGTGATTTGGAATGTGATTTTATTATATAATTGTATTAGGAGTTGGATAGTTTTGAATTTTATGGTTATTTTTATATGTACATAAATCTTAGACACGTTCGAGAGTTTTGGCTAAATATTCTCTGAAAGAATGTTTGGGTACAACTCTTGAGTTGTCCAAAGTGGACAGTTTGATTCAATTAAAATTTTGGTTCATCGATTCCTTACATTCTTCGGGTATGTGGTCTGTAAGTCTCTCGACCCATTAATAGGGTTGACGACTTATCGTGACTAACATACTTAGAGAATTGTAGAGAAATACTGCTGAAATTTGTACTAACATTAGAGTTTATGACTGAGTATATATGCGATATAGATAATAATTTCTCGAATGGGATAGGATCAACTATCTTATAAAAGTCACGATTTTTTTTATAGTGTTTATCCCATGAATTAGGTGTTTCTTGATAGACATCCAACAAGTAACGGAAATACAATAGATAAAAGTTGGATGCTACTGGAAGATAGACTGGGGCGAGACTGTAAGGAGTATGCACAAGGGGTGAAGTTTTTTATAGAGTTTGCTCGCATAAGTGTTGACAGTAGAGGATTTATAAGATGTTCGTGCAAGAAGTGCAAAAATCTTAGTTCTTATAATTTGGTGATATTGGAGGATCATTTATTTGTAAATGGAATTGATCATAAATACTCACCTTGGGTCTTACATGGTGAACCATTTCCCAAAGGAGTTAGATTTAACAGTCAGACAAATCAAATTGATGAGGGTAACGACATCGACATAGACGGCATTAATGTGGATGATCCTAATGACAATGATGATAATGGAAAGGATATGACTGAGATATTAGGCGATCTGGGGGCAAGAATATTTGGGACAAGGGATGGAGAAGGAACATCTGCACAATCATTTGAGGAAAATGATAATTTTGCAAGACTGTGGGAGGATGCACAAAGAGTGTTGTACGAGTGGTGCACTCATCATAGCAACTTGTCTTTCACGGTAAGGTTGCTTCATATTAAGTCTATTTATCATATTTCTGCACTCATCATAGCAACTTGTCTTTCACGGTAAGGTTGCTAGAATTATTTAAATAGGCTCTTCCTCAGGATAATGTAGTACCCCGCAATTTTTATGTAGCGAAGCAATTGAAGCGAGGGCTAAGATTTGATTATAATATCATCCACGCTTGTAAAAATGATTGTGTTCTCTACTGACAGCAATATACAGAATTTGACTCATGCCCAGTGTGTCATGACTCAAGATGGACATCCGATAAATGTAATGTATCCCAAAAAGTGTTAAGACATTTTCTGTTGATTCCTCGACTTCAAAGATTGTTTACATCCCAGTTGACAGTCAAAGATATGTATTGGCATCACACAGAAAGAGTAAAAAATGAAAACTTCATTTCGCATTCTGCAGATTCCTTACAATGGAAGAAATTTGATATCGAGTATCCATGGTTTGCTAAAGAACCTCGCAATGTACGTCTTGGTTTAGCAACGGATGGTTTTAATCCATTTGGTAATATGAGCACTTCTCATAGTACTTGGCCTGTCATATTAATGCCCTATAACTTGCCACCTTGGAAGTGCATGAAGGATCCATATTTTATTATGACTCTACTAATACCAAGGCCAAGGTCACCAGGGAATGAATTAGATGTATATCTGCAACCACTGATTGCAGAGTTAAAAGAGTTGTGAGATCAGTGTGTCAGTACATATGATGCGGCCTCGTCGGGGGAGTTCAAAATGCATGCTGCAGTGATGTAGACAATAAATGATTCTCCTGCATATGAGAATCTGTCTAGGTAGAGCACAAAAGGTAAAATGGCTTATCCTGTTTGCAATAAAGATACACAGTCTCAGTGGTTGAGTCATGATAAGAAATTATGTTTAATGGGACATCGTCGTTATTTACCACATGATCATAGATGGCGTTCAAATAGAGCGATGTTTGATGGAAGGGTTGAGCGCAGGGCATCACCGCCAGAGTTGTCTGGGAATGATATTATCGCGCAATTGACGGATGTTTCAGAAAATAGATTTGGGAAAGATACAAGGGTACGAAAAAGAAAACGACAAGCAGTGGAGTTGAATTTGACAAAAAAAAATATTTTCTTTGAATTACCATACTGGTATACCTTGACACTGCGCCATAATTTAGATGTTATGCACATCGAGAAAAATATATGTGAGAATATATTGGGCACTCTGATGTCAATATAAGGGAAGACAAAAGATACAGCTAACTCTCGTAAAAACTTAAAGGAGCTGGGGATAAGACCGGAGTTGCATTTGCAAGATAATGGATCGTCAGCTTATATACCTATCGGATGGTATACACTTTCAAATGATGAGAGAAAACAATTTTGTGATTGGTTTATGAAAATCAAATTACCTGATGGCTATGCTTCAAACATGACAAGATGTGTTCGAACACATGATTGGAAGATAACTGGTCTTAAAAGTCACGATTGTCATGTATTTCTGTAGCATCTGTTGCCGGTTGGTATGCGTGAAAAGCTTACTCGAGATGTTCGTACAGCTCTCACAGAATTATGAGGATTTTTCAAAGATATTTGTAGTAGAACGTTGAAAGTTGATGCATTGTTAAAAATGGAAGCTGACATTGCAGTAATATTGTGCAAATTAGAGAGTTTATACCCGCCTTCATTCTTTTATATAATGGTTCATTTGACTGTGCACCTAACTCGTGAGGCTTTAGTCGCTGGCCCGATTCAGTATAGATGGATGTATCCTATTGAACGGTTTTTGAGAAAACTTAAGCGATCTGTGGGGAATAAAGCTCGTCCAGAAGGTTCGATTGCAGAGTCATATATTGATAATAAGTGGCATACATTTTGTTCAATGTATTTTCGTGAGGCTGATACTAGATTTACAAGACTAGACCGAAATTATAAAGGTGGGCGAGAGATGGGAGTCTCATCGACATTTACTGTATTTTTCCAGACCGTGCGTCCCATAGGCGCACAAGAGGGCTACGATCTATGTGGGCGAGAGTTTGAAAGAGCTCGATGGTATGTCTTGAATAGCTGTGCAGAGATTGATCACTACTTGAGGTTAGTGATGATCATCTAAATCAATATCATCTTTAAGTTTATGTATAATAATATAGTGTAATTTCATACAAATTAAACATGAACATGCACAGCGAACATATACAACTACTTCGCTCGAATGGTATAACTGACATAGAAAAGACGTACGAAGAGGAATTTGCCTCATGGTTTGAACATACGGTATTACTGTTAAGCCTTATTTTATAATACGAATTTCATACCACTAAATTCTATTTTTTTCTATATAATAATATTTATTGATATAGGTTGCAATGAAATATGGTGAAAATTCAAAAGAAATCTCACCAGAACTGTATGCTCTAGCATGTGGTCCGTCCAGGCGGGCCATCCAGTACTCAGGATGTTTTATGCGTGGATATAGATTTCACACAACTGATAGAGAACGATATAGGAAAACTCAAAATTGTGGGGTCGTAGTCGAAAGAAGCCATGGGGATGATAACATTGACTTCTACGGAATTGTGGAAGATATCATAGCGTTAAAGTACGTGAAGGGATATATGGTCTGGTTGTTTAAATATAATTGGTGGGATGTCTCAAATCCTAAGTTGGGAGTGCGTAACGATGATTATTTTGTGAGTGTCAATACATCTCGCACATGATATGAGGACGATCCTTTTGTTCTCACTTGCCAAGCGAGTCAAGTTTTTTATTTAGATGATCCGGAGTACGGAAACCCATGGCGGGTAGTGGAGAAGTTTACACCAAGAAATGTATATGATTACATTTCAGAGGCAGACGAACCATATGAAGAAGTTGATGGTCCAGCAAATGAAGAAGCATATCAAGAAAATGAAGTAAGCATCAATATATTTGTTAATCTAAGCCAATATGATATGGTCTCATTGCGTAGAGAAGATGTTCAACCCAAAGTAATTGAGGGTGAAATATCGGAAGTAATTGAATCAACTAAAGTGTCTAGTGAGGATGAGGGCGACTTGTCCAGCAAAATCGATAGTGAATGAATTTCAAATATGAATTTTTGTAAGTAGTATTAACATATAAAAGTTATGACAACGTTTGTTTGAATAATAATTTGTTACAATTTCAAATAGATATGTCTCTCAAACGCAAAGCAACACGTGTGTCATCCCCATCCATTACTGACTCCCTGTGTGGTTCACCTGTCATGAATAGTGAGCCAACATCACCATGCCCAGAACAAGGTATTTTATCAAATTAACATATCAAATTTTGTTCTCAATTTAAGTAATATATCTATAAAATAAATTAATTTAATTAAAAAGTTATGCTTTAATTACTGTATATATAGCTGTTGTAAGCAAGCGCCGAGGTAGAGGCACTACGAGGGGTGTCTATATAGAGAAAGTAAGAAAAGTTGGTAAAATCAAGGTTGATATTCCTGATGATCACATCGGTGGCTCCGGAGATTCGACAGCGTGGCTTGCTTCTTATGTTGGTACACTTACTCGCACGTATGCACCGATTGCTACATCATCTTGGTCTAAAGTTCCCCAAGATGTGAAAGATCACATAAAAATCGTTGTTTGGTAATAAGCTACATCTCAAGCAACTAAGTATATAACATGTTACTTTCAAGTTACTTTGTATTTATACTAATTGTTTATAATTTTTGAAATGATGAGTTTGAACTTAATTTTGGCCAAAGAGATGATCGATTAACGGTTGAGGAACTGATGTCAAATGCATTTCGGAGGTACAAAGGTCAATGTCATGCACATTATAAGAAGTTCAGTACTACAATAGAGGCGTGCCAAAATCCATTCCAAGCAATTCCACCAAACGAATGGGAGAAAGTCTGTGATATGTTTGAAGATCCTGCTTATCAGGTAATATCGCTGCTATTATTGTTTAATAGTATATCACAGATGTATTAAACATATAGACGAATATTTTTTTTAGCCACGGAGTACTGTGAACAAAGCAAATAGATCAAATTTTAAGATAAATCATCATGCAGGTTTATGATCTTTCCATCGTTTGTCTAACAAAATGGTAAGTTATTTTAGTGCCCGTAAAATATTAACATATAATACACATTTTCTGATTTAAGTTCTAATATAAATTTTCCTTTTGCAGAAAGAAGAAAGTCTCGCTGACTATGATTTGACCCAAATGTATGCTAAAACATATAAAACTCGTGATGGTGTTTGGGCTAGTCCCGAAGCAGAGGCAAATTATGTAAGTTTAAGTTTTTTTAATTTCATTGTCACATAATATTTTTATTACTTATACTAATTTTAATGTTTTTATTTTTGTAAGGCAAGATGATATCTCTTAAGGAAACTGTTGCAGATCCATCTGATGCATCATCTATCAACGATGCTCAGGTCCTTTCTCAAGTTTTTGGATCACGTTCTGGATATTTGAGGAACTTAAGACATTGCGTAAAACCACCATCATCATCATCATCCTATTCTCGAGCCAGATCGAATGACGACAAGACTAAGGAATTGTAGGAAGCAGCACTTGAGATAGAACGATTGAGGTCCAAGGAAAAAGAGTTGCTGGCTCGATTACATCAAACAGCGAATTTGGAGGCGAGATTAGAAGAGATGATGCAGTTGAATAACCAAAAAATGTTTGAACAATTCCAGTCAATAATGTCCCAAAACTCTATGCCACCACCATAGTCTTCAAATTTATCTTTTCTTTCATTGCATTTTTATTATGATGTTTCAAAACATTTAAACAATTTATGTTTGAATTACAAATTGTGTAATATTAGTATGATATTTTTAATTAAATTCTAATCTGTATGATTAATACAGTTTGAACGGTAAATAACTAATTCGAACGGTAAATTACCATTTGTAATTACATTCGAACCAAAATAGACCTATTCGAACAAAAACTAACTCATTCGAACGACAAAAAAGAAATACGGACGTTCGAACAATAAATTATTTGTTTGAACAACAGTTATGTGCAAAATCCCGTTCAAACAGATATAATTTTCAAAAATAAAATTTCTGTTCGAACAGACATAATTTTTGTTCGAACACAAGTCGTTTGAAAAATTTATTAGTTCAAATGTATAAAATCTGTTCGAACACTCCGTTCGTTCGAACAGGATCAAATATGAACATTAGTTCAAATGAATATTTCATATTATTCGAATGGACATCTCAGTTCGGACGGAGAAATATTTCATTCGAACAATATATTGAGATGAAATCGGTTAGTCTAAAAAAAATTATCCTGTCGAACGGTTTCGACTAGATCCACCCAATGTCGTCTCTAAAAATGATTTTTTGAGACGAATTTTTATTTTCGTCTCCAAAAAATTTTTGAGACGGTCTTTTCGAGACAAATTTGAGACGAAATTTTTTCATCTCCAAATATAATTTGGGAAGAAAATTGTTTTTTTTGAGACAATTTTTTGTCTCAAAAAACACAATCTCTTATAGTGCACCACTCTAATTACAATTTTCCGTCGAAAAGTTCTATATATTATAATTCATCCCAGGTGTATAGAGCACAAATCTTTAAATAATAATGTACATCACTATCAATCTTTGCACCAAATGGAAAGAGTATTAATTGTGTGCATATAGAATTGGAAAGATACAACAGAACATCGAACATAAATTAATGAGGGCGAAGCAAAAAAAGAGAATTAGAGAGGAAAAAAGAAGGAAAGAATCAAGGGGAGTTGGGCATGGATCGATCCCAAATTCCCAACTCTTTAAACATGGGCCACTGTCAACAATAGAAGAAAGATACAAACCAAAGCACACAAAAGATATACGCCTATATATATCCACTATTATATGCGTGCTTTTCTTCTTGTTTTCATCCAACTAATCTCTATGTTTATACAAATATATGATATGCATCTTACGAAAATAATAGTTATTTGAGTAATGCGTAAAAAAATGGAGGTAAGATAAGGTACTCATAACGTCCTAGAAGAAAATGCATGCAAGTGGGATCAAAAGTACGATAGTGCAACTAAAATGAGTGACAGAATTGACAGCTTATTATTTCTTCATTTTAATCCCAAGCGGAAACCCACATTAATCTGGCATTAGAGTTTGGCAAGCACTCTCCATCGATAGAGCATCTTTTTTTGTGGCCAAAAAGGGCCGAAGACAGCGTCTCTCTGTGACTAAGCTCTCTGCAAGTTTTTATCAGAAGTGTGTGTTCACTCCACAAAATACAAGTCACGAGCCTATGAGAATGACAACTAGTCCTTCTGCTTGCAGGCCAAAAGAAATCTCTTGGGCTATATGCCTATCTACTTACATTAATAAAATTTCTTATTGCTTACAAAAAAAAAAGTTTTCAATCAAAGAAATAGAACAAGCAATGAATAAGACAATCATCAACATATATTGGCCACACAAGTATCGTTGTATTAGACCCTTAACCCTTTGAGTTTGTTCCAATTTTAAATCAGTAGAGGCAAGATGTATAACCAAGTTTCATAGAATCTAATAGTGTCAATGTTGGTGCTACATTTTTTTTAATAAAGATAGACATAGCCCAAGTACACAAGACGATATACAAGAGATAAAACCTATCTAAATCGAAGTAGAGGAAACAAGAAAATCATGAAAATTCAGGCCATTAAAATTTAAAACTATGGCCCATAGAAATAAAGTACTGAAAAATAACGCTCGAAGTTCCTCGGGTGACCACTCCTTGTTTTTGAAAGTCCAATCATTACGTTCTTGCCAAATGCACCACATGATGCAGATCAGGATCATCTTTCACACCTCCTTAATTTGTGGAACACCTCTCAGAAGAGTCAAGCTAGCTAGTAGCTCAACCACTGTTGCAGGCATTACATACGATAACTCCACCCGGCTAAACACTTCAGTGCCCAAGGCTCTAGCTATCTCACAATGTAACAAAAGATGTTCTACTGTCTTGCCAGATTGCTTACACATACAACACCAGTCTAGGATGACGACTTTGCGCTTCCTCAGGTTGTCGATTGTCAAAATCTTCCCCAGGGCTGCTGTCCGTAAAGAAGACCGCTTTGGGAGGCGCCTTATTCCTCCAAAAGTTTCTTCCATGGGAGCTGGTTGTTTGGTAAAAGTGTAAGGGACTTGTAGAAAAAGCGAACCGAGAAGGCACTCTTACTCGCCGGTGTCCTCCATAGCCTACATAACTTCCTTACATATAAATTTAGTTAGTTTTGTGAGTGTATGTGTGTACTGGTGTGTGTATGCACGTGTATCTGTATATATATATAATAATTGTTTCTTCCATTCCCTTCTCTTTTTCAGTCAGCTTCGAGTTTCCTTCTCTTCGCTATTTTGGTATTAGAGCCCATTTTGGTATTTAATTGTTGTGAATTGCTTCTTCTTTGTTGAACTTATTTTGTTTTCTGACAACCCCCACTCGGAGTTTCTACTTTGGTTAGTTCAGGATCATCTTTCAACAAGTAGGTCAGGAATCCGGAGGTATAACTCCCATTTTGAAAGCCAGAGAGGGGAGTGTAGTGCAGCTATAGGTTCAAACCCGAGGGCCGAGAGTGGTAAGTTCGCAGACCCCTGAGATGCGACAGTCGGTGTTGTCCTAAGACAAAATGAGTTGGATGAATAGATCCAATTCAACAATTAGTTCCAAGTCGGCTATGCCGCCTGACATAGTTAATGAGGAAGATTGTGCTTTTGAAGCATCAGAATCGTCTGTGCTGGGATCATGGAAGATTCCAAAACTTGATGTTAGCACGATCTATCGAACCAATTAGTTTGAGAGATCTATGCACACACAGTTTTGCGTGCGTATTGTTGAACAAACTTATGCTATTTCCAAAACCTAAGAAAAATGTTATCTTTTTCAAGAAAAACAGATAACCAAATTCTTGGAGCAAGGTTTTAGATATATTCATATTGGATCTGTCCAAATTGCTGCTAAACCTTTAACAAGGAGAGGTATCAATGCATCCGTACTATTTTGTTTAAGGGATGTCAGATTCAATAATTTTGAAACTAGTATTCTCGGGATGATCCAATCCTCTCTAACGGATGGACCAGTCCATTTTAATTGTTATCCTAATTGAACACTTGCTCTTAATGATAAACATATTTTAAAATATTTGACCTTAAACATTTTAACTTCTGGTTATAATATGCTTAAGGGTAGCAAACCCCTTACTTTGATTTACAGGATTTATTATCGTCTTTTAAAAACGAGTTTAAAAACAAAGGCCATTGCAAAACCAATCTAGGGAAAAACTCTTCTGATCCAGAGTTCAACCCCAGATGCGGATGTTTCAACTCCAAAAATGATTTTTTGGAAAGATATAATTCTTCCCAAAGAATGGATTTTGGAAGATGAAGTTCCTCCTATTCCTCGAAACCCTGTTGACAGTTATCCAAGTAACATTCAACAGTATTTGGATGGAACCACTAAAATTAGCTTTGATCAAACTAGATCTCCAGCGCTAAGAAGAAATTCTTTTGCTGAATCTAGTTCTTCTTTTGAAGGGTCAGAAATTCCAGTAAGAAGAGATCAAAATCTCAGGTAATTTCTGGAAGATTCTGTTAAAACAGCCCAACCTGTTAATCCTGTTTTAAAACTGAAAGGACTCTCTACGTCCTCTCAAGTAACTTCTGCTTTTTACTCTACACAGGATGCTGGATCCTCTAAAGACCAGCCTATTCATAATGAAGCCGATAAAGAAGATGACTCATCTTTATCACCTACAGCTTCAGATATGGTAGTTCCTGTTGCACCACATGTTCATCACAGTTTAACTGTGTTGAATAAACCATTTGCATTTGATCTTGTTTATCTTTTTGAAAAATACAAACTTTCAAAAAATAGTGTTAGGCGAAAAGCCTACCATGCAAAGTATTCTGAAAAAGAAAAACGTGTTAAACTGAAATAGAAAGAAGAAATGAATAAACAGTAAAAGCATATTCTTTTCTTTGATTTTGTTAAAAATATTTATGTTTCTAACAATACTTTGAATGTTGTTAAAACTGATTTTGTCAAGGAAGAAGGTAAAATGGTAGTTCAGTTTAGCCATCCACTTTTGGAGACTGCCCTCATCACCCATAAAGGGGTTGAGATATCTACTTCACCTTTCAAAATCTCAGAAACTGTTTCCAAAGATCCTAAGAAGGACAAGATTCTCAAAGAAACAAAAAAGATTATTTCTCAAAATAACTTTGTGAATCTTACTCTTCATACGATCGGATAACAGTTAGATCGAATTGAAGAAAATGTTGAAAAACCTGATCCTATTCCTTTTGTTTTGACTACAGATCAACCAAAGAAAATAATTGAAAAACCTTTGATTATCTTACCTGAAAGTCGAGCCAAAATTGATTTCAAAAATCCACAAGCAAAGACTTTAGATAAGATTGATCAAATGCTTAATGATCTGAAAATAGAACAGTCTTCTACTAGTGCTTTGTCTAACAAAGAAATAGAAGAAAAAGTTCTTGTTGAAACTACAGATGAGTCTTCTAACGATCACTCTTCTGAAGAAAAGGATCTTGATCTACTTGAAAAGAATTTTCAAGATATTGTTTTTAAATCTGAAATTACCAGTTTCTCTTTAAAAAGACCCAAACCAATGAGTCTGACGAAGAACTAGTATTCCAGGCCTATTCCTCCTGATTTACAGTTTGAAGAAAAAGTTTTTCAAAGCCAAACTTCTTACTCTGCTGACAAGGTTTACGAATGGAATATTGATGGTTTCTCTGAACAAGATATGATGAATATCATGAGTAAAATGTCCCTTGTAGCAAATGCTTATGTGAACAACAATATCAGACAACATGATATTGTTAAGATTTTAACACAAGGATTTTCCGGTGTTTTAAGAAACTGGTGAGATAAACACCTAACCAGAGATGCCAAGGAAACCATTCAGAACGCTGTTAAGTGTAATGATGAAAGGTTACATATTTTTTATGAATCCATTGGATTTGCCCAATCTGATGGAGTTAATATTTTGATTTACACAATTTTAAAGCATTTCATTGGCACGCCATCTGATATAACTAGCCGCATCAGCGACCAGTTACATAATCTTAGATTTCATCAGATGTCTGATTATAGATGGTACCAAGATGTTTTCATTTCCAAAGTAATGCTTCGTGATGATAGTCAGAAGCCTTACTGGAAGGAAAAATTTATTGATGGATTACCTCACTTGTTCGCTTACAAAGTGAAAGATGAACTTACTATTGCTGAGTCTCTTAATTACGACGCATACACCTATGGTGATATTTGTGCAGTAATCAAGAAACTTGATATCAGTATGTGTAATGATCAAAGAATGCTTCGAGAGCAGATGAGAAATAGCAAGAAAGCCAAATACGAAATGGGAACATTTTGTGAACAATTTGGACTTTCTGCTATAGCTCCCAATAAAAGGAAACACAAGTTTCCTAAATCTCATGGTGGCATCAAGAGAAAATCCCGTGATGAATTTTATAAGAAAACTTATAAAAAATCATTTTCTAAGCCATTTTCTGAGGAAAAAAAAATCTAAGGATTTTTCTCAAAGAAAATATTTTATTTGTGGCAATCCAAGACATTTCGTTGATAAATGCCCCCAGAAAGCTAAAAAAGATAAAAAATTAAAAAATAAACTTAATCAGTTGAATATTGATAACAATGATAAAGAAGAACTATTTCGACTCCTAGAAATAGCTTCGTCTTCATCATCTGATATCCTTGAGTTCAGTTCTAGTGATTCTGATTCAGAATATCACTCAGAAACTGAATCTCCAGATTCTAATGGTCATATGCTAGGTTGCAATTGTAATAATACTTGTTGCCAGACAAAGAGTAAGACAATCCATGTCTTGTCTAAATCTGAAGAACAAGAAAACTTATTGCTAACCTTGATTTCTCAAATAACAAATCCTGACTTAAAGAAGAATATCTTCTTAAGTTAAGAAAGGTTATGGCTCACCAAGAACCAGAACCCTCTAAGCAAAGGATTAGTTTTCAAGAAACTTTAGAGAGATTTCAAAAGAAAAAAACCCAAGGAAATTTCTACAAATGATTTACAACACGAAATAAATCTTGTTAAAAAAAAATCGTTGAACTCAGATCTAAGGTAAACAACCTTAAGTCTGAAAATGAGATTTTAAAACAAAAATTTTTAGTGTTTAAAATCAATAAACAACTTGATCAGGATATTCCTTCTGACAATGAGCAAACAAATGATTCTGATTCAAGCCAACGTGAGTTAACTGCTGATAACCAAATTTGTTTGATCCATCATACCATTCCTCCAAAATGGTTTTCAAAGGTTACCATTGTGGTCGCCCATGATTTTCAATTTTCTATAGTTACTATGATTGATTCCGGATCATACCTGAATTGTATTCAGGAAAGACTCATTCCTAGTAAATATTTTGAAAAATCTTCTGAGAGATTATTTTCTGCAAATGGATCTCAGATGAAAATTACTTATGAGCTTAACAACGCTCATGTCTGTCAAAACAATGTTTGCTTCAAAATCCCTTCTATTTTAGTCAAAAACATGTCTGACAAAGTGATTTTAGGCATCCCATTTATTTCTGTTTTATATCCTTTTTTAACTGAAAAAGACGGTATTACTACCGACCCTTTTGGTCAAAAAGTCAAATTCAAATTTGCATCTCGTCAAGAGCTTGATCAAGATAAAGGTTTGAAATCTTTACTTTTTACAAAACAAAAACATCTGAATTTTCTCCAACAGGAAATAAAGTATAAAAAGATTTCTGAACAATTATCTTCGCCAATTTTACTTTTAAAAATTGATAATTTCAACAAGCGTCTTGTTTTTTTATGTTTGTTCTGATTTACGAAATGTTTTTTGGCATAGGAAGAAACATATAGTTTCTCTCCTCTATATCAAAAATTTTGATAAAAGCATCATCCCCACTAAAGCCAGACCAATTCAGATGAATAGTCAGACTTTAAAATTCTGCAAAAAAGAAATTACAGATCTTATGAAAAAATGCATAATTAGGGATAGCAAGTCCCATTGGTCTTGTCCAGCCTTTTATGTCTGAAAAAATGCTGAACTAGAAATAGGTACCCTTCGTCTAGTCATTAATTACAAACTTTTGAACAAAGTCTTGCAGTGGATTAGGTACCTTATTCCCAACAAAAATGACTTAATAAATAGGTAAATGATGCTATAGTCTTTTCCAAATTTGACCTCAAATCTGATTTTTGACAAATCTAGATAGCCGAGTCAGACCGGTATAAGACAGCCTTTGTAACCCCCTTCGGTTATTTCGAATGGAATGTAATACCATTCGGTCTCAAAAATTCCCCTAGTGAATTTTAACATATCATGAACGACGTCTTCAACTCATTCACTACTTTTACCATCGTCTATATAGATGATGTCTTTATTTTTTCTAAATCTATTAATGAACACTGAAAACATTTGAATTCGTTTCTAGACATCACTAGAACCAATGGTCATGTTGTTTCTGCAAAGAAGATCAAACTATTCCAAACCAAGATCAGATTCTTTGGTTATGATATTTCTAAAGGGAAAATCAGGCCTATCCAAAGAGCTATTGATTTTGCCAACAAATTCCCTGATGTCATCCTTGACAAAAAACAATTGCAAAGGTTCTTAGGATCTCTTAATTATGTTGCTGATTTCTACAAGGATATGATGAAACAATGTCGTCCATTGTTCAAACGACTGCTTTCTAATCCTCCCCATTGGACAGAAATCCATACTAAAATAGTGAGGAAAATCAAAGCGCATGTCAAGACTCTTCCGTGCCTTGGTATCCTCACTTCTAATTCATTTAAAATTGTTGAAACAGATGCCTCAAACATTGGTTAGGGTGACATTCTGAAACAATCTGTTTCACCAAGTTCTTCTGAACAAATTGTTCGTTTCCATTCTGGAACCTGGAATCCTGCACAAGAGAAATATAGTACTATTAAACAAGAGATTTTATCTATAGTACTATGTATTTTTAAATTTCAATCTAATTTGTTAAACAAGAAGTTTTTACTTCGTATTGATTGTATGAGTGCTAAATTTGTTTTAGAACAAGATATTCAAAACATTGCATCAAAACATATTTTTGCACGATGGCAAGATATTTTAAATGTTTTTGATTTTGACATTGAATACATCAAAGGCACTAATAATTCTATCCCTGATTTTCTTACCAGACAATTCTTGCAAACACCCAACCATGAGCGTAAGCAAGAAGAAAGAAAAAGAGAAACAGAGAGTGAACCCCCACCTCCAATACCCAGTATAAAACTCATCAAGAATGAGTCTGGATCCTCCATTGTGCCCAGTGTCTCCTCAACAGCACTGGATATTGCCAATAGATTCACACCTTTTGGTGAAATTGTGCAACCGGCGACCTTCGCGTCTACGGTTTCCACACCTTTTAATCCATATGCGAAAGCAATTGCATCAAAAGGCCTTACTTTGATTACTCCTCAGTTTTTCCTCCCAAAAAGAAAATCTGAATATTTGAAGAAGCCATTTATTACTCATCTGTTTCATATAGAACCTAACCGTTCTAATCTAACAGATCCGTTCAAAATAACATCTTCCTATTTCCCCCCTAATTTTCACTGGATACCTGAAGATTCCTCCAAAAATCTCCAGTACTATTCCAGTATCTTGATTCTCACCAACTCTCTTGTCATAAAACCCATTTATGATAAGAATGATTCCACCAAATTAATTTACCACAGTGCTTATATCCTCCGAGTCATGACAGAAGACCAATGGGGAACAAACCCATGGACTTCCAAAAGACTCTCAGACTCTGCACTGAGTTATAATTATTTTGATTACATAACTGCTTGGAGACGTTTCATGTTCTTTCAGGTACCTGATATGAGTCATTCATGGTTCATCAATTTTGATACAAGATTCAAAGGAACTTTTCCTTACTGGTTTCTCCAATGGTGGGACCAATTTAGACTCATTCCACAGAATCTCCCTGAGCAGCTCGCCAGAGCTTTTACATTCTATCAACAAGTCGCTGGTACAAAATTGAACCGGCACTCACAGATGTTTCCCTATGAGCTCCATTTTTGCAAGAACTACAAATTACCGTGGATCTTTAAATAGACTTATGAGAAAAATGTTAATATAATTGACCGAACTTATTTCACAAAATGGTGGGATAGGTTTGGATATACTGAAAAAGTGATCAACCAGATGATTAAAGATTTCTCTCAAGTTGCTCCTGATTTGCAAGACAATAAGGAATTCCCAGCAATCAAATATGGTTCACCAGTCCCCAAATGCCCCCTGATAGTTCGGGCCCCTAATTCACCAACTGCTTCATCAAAAGGAAAAGCCGTCAGTTCATCCTCAAAGAAATCTTCTAAGTCTACTAAAGATAATATCCTCAATAGACTTGGTAAAAAAGATTTAATAAAATTATTGGAGCAATAACTGTCTAAGTCTACAAGTGATAATTCTGAAAACGATGAGAATTCAGAAGCATCCTCAGAGGCTTCATACAGTAATATATTTGGTCATGATTCAGAAGGTATTCCAAAGCTAGAAGATGATTGACTACTACTTGAGTTCAAAGAAAACCGACCATAGTCCTCTTTAAGATGTTCGTCATCTTGTGCCTAAAGCAACTGCCCACAGAGACAGCTGGAAGACAGAGACGACCGAATGGTATTTTGTCATTTCGTGCCAAAAGCAACCGCCCACGAGGACAGCTGGAGAAACACAATAATGATACCCTGAGCCCCGTGCCTAAACAGTTCTCACTGTTCACTCACGGATTAATTTACTATTTTATTTTAATAATTGTAAACAGGAACTCCTTATGCTATAAAAGGAAAACCTTATTCTGAGCTGAGGCAGAACTCAAACCAGAACTCACTCGAGAGAAACACTTCTAATCCTCTCTACCCTGTTCTTGAGTCTCCTTATTTACTCTGATTTTTATAAGTACAAATCTGCACTACCTTGCGCCTGTAATTACTTTAAACTTGTTAATTTTAATAAAACTTATATGTTTATTACAATTAATTTTGCATATGCATACATGCATATAGTCAGTTTAACCGTCTGTTTATTTTGTGCTTGCATAATTTAATTATTGTGCAATATATCTTTATTTCTTCCATTCCCTTCCTTCTCTTCTTCTTTGGTCAGTTTCGGCTTTCCTTCTTTTCGCTGTTTTGGTATATATATATATATATATATATATATATATGCTCTTAAAAAGGTATAGTTTGAATATACAGTATACATACATGCCAGTTGGAAATTAACTCGAGCACCCGATACGATTTGAACCAGCAATCCCACCCATCACTCCATACTTGCGAGGAGTGGAAGTGCCATCAGTATCAAAGGCTAATGAATTACATGTGATTCCAGAATTTATAGCCTAATAAAAAATGTTATCATCCAAAACAATAGAAGATGGACTTAAGCAACCACATTCATGACTATGAGGAGAAAAGAAAGATACCTATCTTGCTGCTTCAAATAGTGATGCTCATTTAAATTTTTACCTTACAATCACTCTTGTCCTTTGTGACGGTGTTTGTGCTTCTTACCACCCTTATATTTCTTGTTGTCATCATCTTGATTCTTTTTTGGCTTCCTCTCCTTATCTCTAAAGTCTCTATTTGACTTCACCCCTGCAGTTGAGATCCCCTTCTCAGCCTGTTAACGCCATACCAAATAACATAATTTTATGCCGCAGAACTTACACGAGAACGACACATTCATTATAAAGTTCAAAAAAAATCTCGAGTCAAGGAGAGAGGATGGAAAAATTGTAACATTATCCATCAGAACGGGCTCCTGGGAAGGGAAGAGCAGGACAAACTTAGACAACAATGGCAAGAATAATGTAGGATAGGTCTTACAACAGACAGGTAGACAGGAGTTCTCTCTCATCAGAAAGGCATTCCTGAGTTCGTCCAAGTTCAAAGGATGTATATTTGCATTTCGCTTTTGCAAATAGGAAATATTTGGAAAAGCCTGATCCAATTCCATCCCTTCTCCTTTTCTGATCTCAGTGTCTACCACCACATTGTGTAGATAGTGTGTCTGTGAGATTGACAAAGGAAGTGACCTCTTGCAAAAGAACTCATGATGAAGCAAAAGCTTGTATTTATTTATGAGATCAACAGCACCACCAAGTTCCCTCGGCCCTGATTATTCAGAAAGGGCCTTGGTTATAGAAATTGTAACAAAAACAAAATTCTAACGATAGCGAATTGGAAAGAGGAAAATAAAGAAACAAAATGTTTTTGAACGGTAGAAGTAATATTATATTAAAAGGAATAGGCACAGCCCAAGTACACAAAATGCATACAAGAGAAAACACCTATAAGAAATTAGGTGCTTAAAAGAGAAACAAGAAAATCTTGAAAATATTGCCACTGAAATCAATAAAAGGAGCCCAGAAAGTATTGAAAAAGAATCTTCTAAGTTCTTCTGGAGAACATTCCCTATCTTCAAAGCTCTGGTCATTCCTCTCCAGCCAAATGCACCACATAAGACATTTTTTTGATAAATGCACCACATAAGACATTTTTTTGATAAATGCGCCACATAAGACATAAGGGAGCCATCTTCCAAATTGCAGTAATTTGGAAGTTTCCCTGGAGGCCTCTCCAGCTGGCTAAAAGATCCACCACCCTCCTAGTAAATCACCCATGTAAGTCCGACCCTACTGAAAATCTCATTCCATAAGGCCATGGCCACCTCACAATGAAGTAACAAATGGTCAATTGATTTACCATTCTTCTTAAACATACAGCACCAAACAACAATAATATTCTAATAGCTTGATTCCGAATAACTGATAGCTTACAAAGCCATCATGAAGAAAACAAAGCTTCTTAAACTCCTATGACCATGGAGTTTGACTTAAGCCCTTAGGACCAGAGTGGCTATCCAGACAAACCATTGTACTCTTTAAATCCTTTTTTTTTTACTTTCCTTTTTCTGTCTTTTCCATTTCATTTTTCTTTTTATTTCTGGATAAGTAATGATCCCATAAGTCATTTATACAGGCTAATATTACAAGAGGAAAAACTCCCTGCAGTAGTTTATCATTAAACTCAAGACTAGTGTCATGAATTAATATATAAAACACAAGAAAAAATTCGCAAAAAAATTGCTAACATAGATATACAGAAGTGTGTGTTTGAGTTATTGCCCTCTCAAGGGTTCCAAGTTCCAAGTGACCGTTTCACGATCAGATGGGTTAGGGTGAAGCTCACATTGCTATATCACTGCGTTTAAACCTCACGAGACACTTCCCAGCGTGAAGCTCCAATAAACAGTGAGTAAAAAAACATGGATGATTATGAGAATGATGTAATAAATAATCTTGGTATAAATATATAATGCCGAGCTCCATTACTACACCAATGTATACATATATGCAGCTTATTAAACATCTTACCCTTCCAAACTTTCTGCCATCAAGATCCATTACTGTAATGACATAATGAAGGGAAGTTCAAGTTCATCTGCCAATATAAGTGAAAAAATAAGAAAAGGAATTACACCCACACGGCATGTATCAAGTGTATGCCATTCCAAAAAAAAATCTAGTAGCCGCCTTAATTACATATACTGAAACAAATTTCAGCATATATTTTTCCATAAAAAATGAATTTCCAGAAGTAAGGAATTTTATGATTCAGCAGTCAAAAAAAATCTGCCAAAGATATGGTAACAATTGGTCAAAAAAAGTATAATAAATTTGAATAAACTAAACTTAAATCAATCCTACCTATTTATTCATCATCAAAACACATGACTTAACACACAGGTGATTCTAGATGGATCGGTTATTCTATATTATATGAGTAAAGCATCTAAACAGAGAAAACAAATAATAATGAGCATGCTTTGTGGCCATTATAATTCCTTAGTTAGACTTTAATATGCATATAGAGTAAGTGTCTAAGTGGAAATTCATTGCTTCACATAGGGGAAATTAAAAAATAACAAATAAATACAGAAAACCTTGATTTCGACAGGTAGGTGAGAGAGAGACACAATATGATATGAACTCCCCCAAATCCGAACTCATTTTTTTGAAACCATCCGCATCATCTTCCTATATAAGTTCTTCTTGTTTTATTCTTGAAGTATGAAGTAAAATCGTTAAAAGACCACAAATTTCTCATTTTCACACTTCCAACACTACCAACCTACGTAATGAATAAACCCAAAATCCACCAAACACGAAAACCCAACTGAGCTAACGTGAACTAATTCTTCCTGCCACCAAGCCAAACTAAAAATATATACCATATGTAACCAAGTCAAAAATAACCACAATCTACTCCCAACAAAAATTACAAGATACTCATCAAGAAATAACAAGTTCGCGATCAAACCGAGCTTTATAACAAGGAGGCACGTCTCATAATTCCTCTAATTAGCCTCAATTTATTCAAACATGCATTAAATCACCTGAGAACGACACAACGAAGCGAATCCCGAAACCAGGCATTGATCGGTGGAGACCGGCGGTCGGGATTGGTTTTGCCACTGAACGGTGTTGGGGATCGAGAGGGAAAAGATTTCGAACTTGTGAAGTTAGAATGGCTGCTGGGAAAAACCCTTGACGCCGCCTCCTATCTATTTTATCGTAAAATTTCTATTCAGCCTTCTTCTTTAACGCACCGGCCACGCCTCCACGCAAGTAGGGAATGAAATGACCGAAATGACCAAAAACTGAAATACACGTGCTATGCGCGAGATAGGAAACCCTAGTCTTTAGGGATGTCTGAAGGTGAAGGGGCCGGGTCAGCAGATAATGGGCCTTGCAGTTGTTTGATTTGTTATTTTAGTCAAGTCTGTTTAGTGTAGTGGGCCACGTTAGATAAGTCTGTTAGTGTAGTGGGCCACATTCAGTGTAGTTATTAGGTGTTATGGGTCATGCACGTTAGTTTTGGTTCGTTATTAAAGTTGAGTCCTGTAATTAGATTGAGTCTTTGGGTCATTGTTGACCAAGTCTATCTCTAGTGTTTATAAATACTTGCAGTTATCAATAATGAGAATTCAATTTCAGTTTCTACAATCAAAGTGTTGCAACTTGGAGGACCAGGGCCCTCGAAGTACCTATAAAATTTACATTGTATTTTCAATTACCATAATAGTGGTATCAGAGACAGGTTCCCGCGACATGGCTGAGGGTACAAGCCATGCTCAGTTGGCCGAAGCAGTGTCCATGCTGAAGGGAGAGACTATGCATCTGCATGAAGAACAAGACAAGCAAAAACATATGTTGAAAGCAGTGTTACTGCAACTGAATAACTTGGCAGCTTCATATGAGCAGTTAGCAATAATAGTAGGAATCCACAAATGGGAGAAAGGTCTGCTAATCAAAGAGGTCAGATCAGTAATAATCATTTATTTGAAGGGAATGGGGGAATTCATGCTAGAACCTTAAGGTTGGATTTTCCAAAATTCAATGGGTTTGAACCCATGGAATGGATCCTTAAAGCACAACAATTCTTTGCTTATTTTAATACTCCTGAGGACCAAAAACTGCAGATAGCCTTTTTCCATATGGAAGGGAATGCTCTTTTTTGGTATTGTTGGTTGATGGATTCAGGACATATTGGTGGATGGGAAAAGTTTGTCTTTGCACTTAAGGTGCGTTTTGGACCCTCAACCTATGAGGATCCAGTAGGGCAGTTCACTAAATTAAGACAAACGGCTACTGTTGAAGAGTACCAAACAGAGTTTGAGTCCCTATCTAATAAAATAAGTGGACTAAATGAAGAGTTCCATATTAGCACTTTCATTAGTAGATTAAGGGATGGTTTGAAGATAATGGTAACCATACTTAAGCCTAACACTATTTCAGCTGCTTTTGGTTTAGCTAAACTGTAGGAGGAAGAGGTTGCTAGAAGAAATAAAGGAGGAACCAGCAGAAACCAAAACCCAACTCAAACTACATTTCCCTACATACCAAAACTCCCTGCACCTGAACCTGCACCCTTAATTAGACTACCACCACCATCCTCCAGACCTGAAAACCGAGGGAATCTCAATCCCTACAACCCAAACAGAAAACCTTCCATACTCATAAAAAGAATAACACCAACCCAAATGCAAGAAATGAGAGACAATAGGTTATGTTATTATTGTGATGGAAATTTTCATTTTGGGCATAAGTGTAATTGGCCTAAGTTATTTTTGTTGAAAGGGTTAGAGGAGGAGGAAGAAGAAGAAACTGAGACCAATGCAGGAAGATTGGCAATCATTCAACCCGAGGAGACTATTGGTGAAGAAAAAGAGGTTGGGGAACTGCTTGGCATATCACTGTATGTCATGGCAGGATCTATATCACCAGGGACCATGAGGGTTGAGGGTTTTATTAACCATCACAAGATTTTGATTTTGATTGATACAGGGAGTACACACAGCTTCATGGATCCATATGTAGCAAGAAAATCAAAATTGTCAATGGGAGAAAGCAAGATGACAGTCAAAGTGGCTAATGGAGATAGCCTTCCTTGCCAAGGTTACTGTAGGGCAGTTCCTATTCTATTACAGAATCTAAGAGTTAAAGCTAACCTTTATTTGCTGACTTTAGGAGGATGTGATGTGGTGTTAGGAATTGATTGGCTAAGAGGTCTAGGGTTTTTATGTAATTCTACTGATTTAACCATGCAGTTCAATTTCAGGGGCAGTGAGTTTAAATTACAGGGGCTGCAACTACCCCAAGAGGCTTTGGAAGAAGAGGAATATATTCTCAAGTTACAAAAGGAACTATTAAAGGAGTTTGGTTACATTTAATTGGAGGAGAAATGGAGACAATGGGAAAGGCCAGTTCACCAACAGTGTTAAAAATATTGAAGAATTTTGAAGCTGTATTTGCAGAACCTCAAGGTCTACCTCCACCTAGGAGTCATGATCATAAAATTGTGTTGCAGGAAGGGTCAAAGCCAACTTGTGTTCGACCCTACAGGTATCCATATTACCAAAAGGCAAAAATCGAGAGATTGGTGGCTGAAATGTCACGAAGTGGAATTGTAAGAGGAAGTCAAAGCCCTTATTCTTCCCCAGTGTTGTTGATTAGGAAGGCAGATGGGAGTTGGAGAATGTGTGTGGACTACCGTGCCCTCAACAAAAACACGGTAAAAGATAAGTATCATATTCCTAACATTGATGAGTTATTGGATGAGCTTTTTGGGGCTGAAATATTTTCTAAATTGGATTTGCATTTTGGTTACCATCAAATCAGAATGCATGAAGGTGATATACCCAAAACAACTTTTAGGACCCATGAAAGTCACTATGAGTTTTTGGTAATGCCCTTCGGGCTTACCAATGCCCCCTCTACATTCCAAGGATTGATAAATGAAATATTTCGACCTTATTTGAGAAGGTTTGTTTTGGTTTTCTTTGACGACATACTAATTTACAGCAAGTCAGTAGAGGAACATTTACAACATTTACAGATTGTTATGGAAACATTAAGATCTCATGTGTTTGCGAAGTAATCTAAGTGTGTATTTGGTTGTAGTGAGGTGGAGTATTTAGGCCACATAATTTCTAAAAATGGTGTTAAAGTTGACCCTCACAAGATTGCAGCTATGCAAAGTTGGCCACTACCCAAAAATTTGAAGGCCTTAAGGGGATTTCTGGGTCTCACTAGGTATTACCGAAAATTTGTGCAGGATTATGGTGCCAGCACCCCTAACAGCTCAACTCAGGAAAAATTGGTCTGATAAGGCTCAGGCAACCTTTGATAGATTAAAAGAAGCCATGGTTAGTCCTCCAGTCTTAAAATTACCTGATTTTACTAAGAATTTTGTGGTGGAATGTGATGCTTCAGGGGAAGGATTGGGAGCTATTTTAATGCAAGAAGGCAGGCCTATTGCCTATCTAAGTCAGGGACTAAAGGGTAGAAGTCTCATGCTCTCTACTTATGAGAATGAACTGTTGGCCTTGGTGATGACCATAAGGAAATGGAGACATTATTTGGTGGGGTAGCATTTCAAGGTCCGCACTAATCAACGGGCCCTGAAATACCTCTTGGAACAAAGGGTGGGTACCCCTGCCCAACAAAAATGGGTATCCAAACTACTAGACTATGATTTCTCGGTGGAATATAAAAGTAGAAGAACCAACAAAGTGGCTGATGATCTATCCAGGCAACCTTATACAGAAAAACCAGAACCAACAGCTAACCCCAAACGCCATACCAGAATCCAACCCTTCCACCCAAACAGAACACAAACAGCCCATCCTCCACACAAATCAGACCATCCATTCACAATTACAAGCCATAAGTACCATTCAAACCCAATGGACAAAAGAGTTAAGAAAGACTTACCCCCAAGATCTCCAGTTGCAGGAGCTATTGAGCAACTACCATCAGGGAATCTTGGACCAAACTCAGTATCAAGTTCGCAATGGCCTTCTCTTTTACAAGGGCAGGCTGCATCTTGGGAACTTCGTGCCATTCCAGCAAGAGATCCTACGGCAGTTCCATAGTAGTCCATTAGGGGGCCACACAGGAGTATATAAAACATATGCTCGAATAAAAAAAGAATTTTATTGGCCTAGTATGAGGAGGGATGTTTGAGCCTTCATCTAAGCTTGTGACACATGTCAAAAAAACAAGGTGGAAACAATTTAGCCTACAGACCTGCTCCAGCCTTTGCCTATTCCCACCAGAAATTGGCAAGACATAAACATGGATTTCATTGAGAGGTTGCCACCCTCATGAGGGCACATAATGATCATGGTGGTGATAGACAGATTGAGCAAATATGCTCACTTCATGTCTCTTACTCACCCATACACAGCAGTAATACTAGCACGGGTATTTATTGACATTGTATTTAAATTACATGGTTTTCCACTGACCATTGTCAGTGACAGGGATCCAATATTTACTAGCCAATTCTGGAAGGAACTGTTTAGAATCAATGGCACAGAGTTATTACTCAGCTAAGCGTAACACTCACAAACTGACGGCCAAACATAGGCGATGAACAAAGGGGTAGAAGGATACCTATGGTGCTTCTCGAGAGATAGGCCACGAGATTGGGCAAAATGGTTAACTCTAGTTGAGTATGCTTATAACACATCAGAGCATATCTCAACTAGGGTTTCACCATATGAGGTAGTATATGGACAGCCACCCCCAAGGATGCTTCCGTACGAACCAGGATCCACAAGAGTGCAAGCAGTAGATGAGGAACTCCGAAGTAGAGAACTTATTTATAAATTAGTTTAGGAAATTTTGAAAGATGCACTGGAAAGAATGAAAATGTATGCAGATCGTAAGCAGACTGAACGGGAGTTCCAAGTAGGAGACAGAGCTTACTTGCGCCTTAGACCTTACTGCCAGATGTCTGTTGTGATGAGAAGAAATCTTAACCTATCGCCCAGGTATTATGGGCCGTTCATGGTGGTACAACATATCAGGAAAGTTGCATATAGACTAGGTCTACCACAAGGGTCTCAAATCTACCTTACTTTTCATATTTCTTGCCTCAAAAAGATGGTGGGAGAGCACCTAAGACCACTTACCGAGCTGCCGAAGGTCACCATGGAGGAAACCCTAGAACCAAAACCCGAAAGAATTCTAAGCAGGAGAATGTTCAAAAAAGGGCGAAGAGCAAGAGTTGAAATGTTGGTTCAATGGAAGGGATGGCAGAGGAGGATGCGACGTGGGAGGATCACGAAGAGCTCAAGCGGCGCTTCTCTAACCTTAAGGGCAAGGTCTCGGGTCAGCAAATAATGGGCCTTGTGGTTGTTTGATTTATTATTTTAGTAAACTCTGTTTAGTGTAGTGGGCCACGTTAGATAAGTCTGTTAGTGTAATGGGCAACGTCCAGTGTAGTTATTAGCTGTTATGGGTCATGCATGTTTATTATGGTTAGTTATTAAAGTTGAGTCCTATAATCAGATTGAGTCTGTGAGTCATTGTTGACCAAGTCTATCTATAGTGTTTATAAATGCTTGCAGAGAATTCAATTTCAGTTTCTACAATCAAAGTGTTACAACTTGGAGGACCAGGCCCCTCGAAGTGCCTATAAAATTTACATTGTATTTTCAGCTACCATAACAACATGTTTCTTGCCTTCCCGACGGTTCCTCAAATCCAGTTCTCCTCAAGCGTTAGGTGCTCTGCTACTCCTCAAGCGTTAGAATACATGCTCTTCATTGTCACCAAAACTAGTATCTTTCACCTTTCCAGAATCTTAATCTCAGTAACCCAAAAGCAATGCTAACGAATGGAAATAGACAACAAAATTGAACGTCCCATACATTATTTCTAACCAATTGCACATTAATAATTGTTATGCAACAGAAATTCAAATAATTTATTGGGACAGTTCCTACCAATTGCACATTATCTACCAAATGCATGAGATACTGTGGTTATATACCATTTCGGATGCGCAATCACTATGAAAAAACTGCAAATTTGAGAGTGCACATTATGTACCACGCTTTGATGAAGGCTATGTCGGTTGGAAGGCCAGATCCTTTCCCATCGCCGTCGAGAATAGCAACAAAGCAGAGGAAGGAGTCCACGGTTTGAGGAAGAAAAAAACTTGGTTGGAAGAACAGGTCCTTTCCCGTCGCCGTTGAGAAGAGCAGATGTCGGTGGGAAGGCCAGCTCCTTTCTCGTCGCCGTCGCGAAGAGCAGCAAAGCAGAGGCTATCTCAAAGAAATTGAGATGCTAGGGAACGAGATGCTAGAGCTTTCGGGACAGCTTTCAGACCACGGACGTGGGAACGAAATGCAAAGGAGGAAGATGAATCACGATGATGGATTTGCTAAGGCTTTCAGACGAGCTGTTAATGGCATTTGTTCTCAAGGAAATTTCTTTCTTTCTTCAGCATTCTTTGTCAATTTCCACAACAAAATAACTTTTATTTGATTAAGAAAAATTATAAACATAAAATATATTTCACAACATTGTAAATGCTGGCTCGTATGACCGATCTGTTAAAATAGAAAAAAATTTCTCATCAATCACTATTTATTATTTTATACTCCACATCATATGAAAAATACCTCTATACTTTAATGAAAAAAAAATTATAAACGTAAAGTATGAGAGTAAATAGTAACTAATATATAACATTCGTGTCATCTACCTGACATGACTCATTTTATCGTCTACAGCTGGTGCATAGGATGCAAGAGTGTGTGCTTTGAAGGTTATTTGGGATGAAAAAAAAATTTATTTGCAATTTTTTTTCTTAAAAGAGAAAGTTTTATATTAGATTTTTGTAATCTCCATTTACATTTGTTTATACCTTAAATTTTAAGTAATTTTATATATTAATTATTTAAATAATAATATGTTAAAATATACTATTTAACAAATGTAATTAACAAAGTCAAAATTTCTAATGAAAAAGAAAATCTTTCAAACACCCAACACTAGGACTGTTCATCCGGGCCGGGATTTTTTCCGGCCTGGTCCGAAACCCAGAAAATCGGATTCCGGTTCCGAGTTTCGGCCCGGATTTGATCTGGGCCGGAATCCAGATTGCAAAACCCGGGTATACCCAGTCCGGATACCAGGTTTTAAACCTGGGTTAACAACCTTGAACCCGGTTTTTTTTTTTTTTTTAAATGCCCTTGGTTTTACTGGGACATGGTTGAGGATGCTCCATTCACGGCGCAAAAAGATTTTCCCGATGCGATTCTTTTTCTGGTAATTCTCACGGTTATTGAGTAAATTCTTCGTTAAATGATAGATGAATCCTTTTGAAATTTCGGAACTCAAAAGCCATATCCTTATTGGTCAGTTCTTCTCAGATCTTTGGAGTGTAGAACAACAGAATCTTCAAAATGGTAAAAGTATGGAAAGAAATATGAGAAATTTGGAAAAGGTATGGAAAGAAAGATCCAGAAAATGATTGCTTACTTTTTCTATCTTTAAATGGTGTTGCGGCTGCTGCCCATTGAAATATATATTGTAGACCCGATGGGTGTTCATCAGTTCTTTACAACGCAGAGATCAAGTCATCCAGATTTCCTATTGATCATGGCAGATCTGTTCCGCATGTGTTGTGCTCTATATGTTGCAGTGGAAGCCACTAACCATCTGCATCAAATTAAATGGACCAGATTATCAAAACATTCAAACGAACAAGTGAAAAAAAAAAAACAAAATAAAGTCCCGGAATCCGAGTTTTACAAAACTCGGATTCATCCGGATTCTGGCTCGGGTTAGACCCGGACTAATCTGGATCCGAGTTCCGGCCCGAATTTAAAATCCGGGTTCCGGTCCGGATGTACCCGGATTCTCGAGTTGGAACCCGAATGAACACCCCTACCCAACACACCATTAGTTTAGGTCCCACAATAATGGAAAAAAAAATACTCATTTAAACTCTTTTCCAAGTATAGTTGATTCACAATATACAAGTGATAACCTAGTAATTGGCAAAACTCAGAATGATTAGTATCTTAGTGCTCGTGTGAATTATATGTCAAGGAAGGTCGATAGACAAAAATATTATTTGGCATGTTGTTCAAAATTAGTTCAATTAAATTCTAATTCCTATTTTATTCAAAACTTCTGTTCATATTTTATTTGTAAATGATACGATTTTATAAAACTCGATTCGACGTCAACTTATATAACATTATACGTTTTATTTTTAATAGTATTACTTTTAGAATTATATTGTTTGTAAGTTTGGTGAATGGTGTGCAATACACTATTTATTACAAGACTTGTTATATTCATAAAAATGATCAAGGTACATGCTGTAGGCTTCTATGTTAGGGTTGTATTTGGTGTGTCAATTAACAGGCTTATAAATATATTTATTTATTTATTTTTAACTTAACGATGAGAATATATTTAATATTTAAAAAATAAGAATACATCATAATCCTATTGTATACATTTTTTAAATCCTTTTAAATATAAATATCACTTACATGTACATAAATTTCATAAACTATATAAAAATATTTATAAAAAAAATCGAAATTATCTTATCAAAATTTTTAAATGAAGTTATAAGATATACAAATAAACTAAAGACATATTGCTTATCGTCTTGAATTTTGGTTTAAGCAACTTTTAATTTAAGTAGTTGTCTTGTGAAATTATTTAAAATGTGATCGACTTTGTACGTTTAAGAATGAATAATAGTATTATTCAATAATTTATGTTGTTAAAATTAAGTAGCTCGTGAATAGAGATTTGAACTCAAACTAAAAGCAAATAAACTATTCTTAATTATAAATATAATCCAACAATAAATTCGAACTCGATTTTGTTTGAATAAAACATAAATAAAATTTATTATTAATTATCCTACCTAACATCACCCATCAAATTAAATTTCAACCAAGTGGGATGGCACCAACTATCTGAACTGGTATCACATGCAGTTCTTGCCAATTAATCTTAGAAGCTATGATCTTATGGGTATTATTGATGGCTCTCAGGCATGCCCCTCGAAATTTATTATTGATGAGTCTGGTATTTCCTTGGCAAAGAAAGGACTAGTATCTCCTTAACTAGTTTACCACTACTTTGTCTAAAAATGTTCTATCTTCCATATATGGTTTGAACACCTATAGATCCCGCCCCTGCTGTCCCACCCCGCTTCCGCCCCGCCTCCTTTAGGCGGGGCGGATCACCCCGCCCGTCAGATGCGGGCGGCGGGGCAACATCCGGGGGCGGGGGTGGGTTGGGGTGACCCCCGCCCCGGATATACCCCGCCCTGCCTCGCCCGGATATATTATTATATATATATAATTATAATTATATATAATTATATTATATACGTTATTTACATATATATTAAAAAAAAAAAAAAACCCAGGCATTAAACGACGTCGTTTCATGCCTGGGTTTAAAATTAAAACTGAAACCCTAGTTACCCAGCCCCCCCTTCTCGCCTCTGCCCAGCCCCGATTTCTGTTCTTCTCACTCTCGCTCTCGCCTCTCTCTCTCTCTGAGTTACTTCTCGCAGCCGTGAGCCGCCGCCCGGTCCATCTATCTGCATCGCCATCCCCGTCGCACGACTCAGACTCGCACCCAGTTCCTCTCTCTTCATCTCCGAAGGTAAGAAACCCAAATTCGACACTTCAATTTTTTTTTGTGATTTATATATTTAATGGAGATTGGAAGAATGATGGGGTTTATCGGAGATGGAGGATGGGATTTTGTGAATTGTGTGCTGTGGAGTTTAGATTGTGCATGTGGTTTGATCTTTGAAATTTTGAATGGCTCCCGTGACCCGTGAATTGTGTGCTGTGAATTGTTTTTTTTTTTGTTTGCATTATATAATGTGTGTAAATCACTGAATTTCAATATTATTGTGTCTAATTAATTCGGATTGGAGCCCTAAATTAATTTAGGGCTCCAATCCGAAACCCTAAATTAATTTAGGGGTTTTAATCTTTGAAACTCCTAAATTAATTTAGGGTTTCGAAATACCCTAAATTAATTTAGGGGTTTAATCTTTAAAATTGCTATCACTATGGGTTTAAAAAATTAATTTAGGGGTTTAAAAACAGAATTTGATGTTCCCTACCAAATTGAACAAAAAAAAAAAAAAAGAATGCACTAGGGTATTTCGAAATTCAATATAATGAATTAAGATGAAATATATATATATTTATATATATATATATGAAATTATGAATGTCTAGTGGTACTTTTTTTTATTCTACTTTTTTTTTTATGTTCATTATAATTTATATAGTTGCTATGCTTATGCCTTATAGTTTTTCAAGTTATAAATATATATATATATATTATGAATGTCAAATTCATTTGAACACAAAAGAGAATTTGCATAAACATGTTGTTTTAGTAAAAAGAAAGCATTTAGGGTGACAAGACAAAGCCCTCAACAAATTTGGAACATTCATACTAACACAATAATTATGGTGCATGCCCATTATCGATATAGACATCCATCCTTTTGTAAAGCGACCATAATCATTATTATCCATTCATATCAACATCTCATCCCTTATTTTGAGTGGATTTCTAGACGTTTCATTTTTATTGTATTGTATTTAATTTCTTTATTTAATTTAATATGCTCGGATGTGATCATTTTTCTTAATATGTTGGTTCAAATTTGTCTGTTTTGAGTTCGGAGAAATAATTAAAATAGTACAATAAAAATAACTAAAACCACTATAAGTCTTTTTATAACTTGAATAATTAATGTGTCTTTTTAATGCCTAAAATTTATGACTTTAAATTTTTTACAATTGTTTGATGAATTATATGGTCTAATTTTTTATTCTAATTTTTTTTTTTATGTTCATTATATATTTGCTATGTTTTCTATAATTTCAGATTTGTTGTTTGCTTGAGTTCATGGATATGCCAGCAGATTCTAGTGCGAGCTCTCCTTTCCAGGTCGAGGGCACCCCTACCCCTACCCCTACACCTACACCTACACCTACCCCTCCTACTCAAACCCCTACCCCTAGCCCCACGGCACCTTGCCCCGCCCCCAAGCCCAGCAAGAAACCTGCTTCAATAGTTTGGAGTCATTTCACCAAACTAGAGGGTGGTGACTCAAGTAACCCCAAGCCAAGTGTAACTATTGTGGGAAAATTTATGGATGTCACTATAGGAAACATGGCACCTCACAATTAAAGGTGCACTTAGAAGAGCAATGCAAAAAAGTCCAATATTAAGATCATTACAAGACAAAAGCCAATCTAGGCTAGAAATTGAACTTAAAAAAATGGCGGATGAGACTAGTGGGGGTGCAACTTTGAAGGGGTATACGAAGTATGATCCTGATGAGTGTAGAAGACACCTAGCTCGTATGGTCATAATGGACGAGCTACCTTTTCAAATTGTTGATGGGAAAGGGTTCCAAGCGTATTCTCGCTACTTGGAACCAAGGTTTAATATTCCTTCTCGCCACACGGTGGCAAAGGATGTAAAAAAATATTATTACATTGAAAAGGAGAAGTTGAAGGGTCAATTGGCGGATCAATTTGTTTGTCTCACCATTGACACTTGGACATCGATCCAAAATTTTAATTATATGTCTTTGACTGTGCATTTTATTGATTGTCATTGGACATTGCAAAAGAAAATTATAAAATTTTGTAAAATCACCGATCATAAGGGTGAGACAATTGGAAAGGCCTTGGAGGCCGCAATAAAGGAGTGGGGGTTGACCCGAGTGGTTACAGTCACAGTCGATAATGCCTCGTCTAACGATGTTGCATTGGGACATCTAAAGACCTATCTTAGAAAGGCAAATAAGACACTCATGGGTGGTGAGTGTCTGCATGTGAGATGTGCGGCACATATTCTGAATCTGATTGTCACTGATGGTTTGAGAGATCTTCATGACTCGATTGCTCGGGTTAGGACTGCTGTGAGATGGGTGAGATCTTCTCCTTCGAGGTTGGACAAATTCAAGGTTGTTGCGAGATCTGCGGGCCTAACATCTAGGAGGGGCCTTTGTACTGATATGCCTACACGATGGAACTCAACATTTCTGATGTTGGAGGCGGCCCAAGAATATAAGCTGGCATTTACATTATTAGGTGACGAAGACATCCAATATGTTAAATATTTTGATGATCACGGGGGATTGGGGAAACCCGTAGAGGATGATTGGGAAATTGTAACTAATTTTGTAGAGTTTTTGAGGCTTTTTTACGATGTCACCATGAGGCTATCTGGAACTTTGTACCCTACATCCAATATTGTATGTCAGCAAATATGTAGGGTAAAAGAAGAATTAGATGACATGGTCGCGGGTGGTCACATTAGGATGCGGGAGATGTCATTGATTATGAGGACAAAGTACGACAAGTATTGGGGAGATTTAACGAAGGCTAATATTTTGTTATATGTAGCTGTCGTCTTTGACCCGAGGTATAAGTTGGATGTCATGATATTTGGATTGGGCCTTGCGTACGGGCAAGTATGGGCATAGCTTATTGCAGCAAGGGTTCGGGAAACCCTTACTAGATTATTTGATGAGTTTTACACCCTACGGGGTGGTAATATTGCGGCACCTACACCTACCCCCTCAGCCTCAAGCTCACAGTTTCCTGAAGTCGAGGTTGGGAAAAGACGTAGATTGGAGTGGGGTGAGAGGTATGAGCAGACCCCCTTCCTTCGGAGTTCTGTAGAGGCTCAGCCAGAAATAGACAGATACTTAGCAGCAGAGATTCTACCATTTTCACGAGATTTTGATATATTAAGTTGGTGGAAGGTGAATGCCGTGAAGTATCCCATCCTTGGAGAGATAGCCCGCACACTTTTGGTCATCCCTGTTAGCACAGTAGCCTCAGAGTCGGCCTTTAGCACGGGAGGACGTGTATTAGATTCATTTCGGAGTTCATTAGCTCCTGCCACTGTGGAGGCTTTGATTTGCACGCAGAATTGGATCAAGGGAACTCCAATTCATGTTCCGGATGTTCTTGAGTATGAGAAGGCCGACGTCGAGGAGGATAGTGATGATCAGTTTGGATCTGGTATTTATTTTAATTTCATTTTATAATTTCTTATTTTAATTTATTTATTTTCATTTAATTGGTATTCATTAATTTGATTTCAAATTTAATACTTATAGTGATACATGAGACGACGTCTACGGCTACCTCCGATACAGTATGACTTTGTATTGGACCCACCATTGTCATGGTTTGCACAATTTCTTCCATAATTGTTTTTTGCATTTAAAATTTTGTTTCATCTTTATAACTTTTTAATTCTAATTTGTTTTATTTTTAACTTATTAATATTTCAGGTTTTATAACTTATTGACTTTTATGATCTTGATTTTCAGTCTCACAGCAATCGACATAACTCACCACTCAGTGAACTCACCGCTACGGCTCCACCCCAAAATCAAATTGATCAAATTGAAAAATTATAATTTTGTTAATTTATAATTAATTGTAATGTTGCTACAATAGTTAATTGTACAATTTGTAATATTTATTTCTTTTAGAGGAGTTTGTAATAGTGTAATAGTTTATTAGTTCTCTTAATTTGTATAATTGTGAACAAAATATTTTAGCATAGTGCCTTACTGCCTTAGTGATGATTACTACTTAATTAGTTAATAACGTAATAGTTCAATCTATGATTCTATATATATATATATATTTATATATATATATATATATTTTTCCTGTTTTTAAATCTATATACTTTTTAATCTAAATAATGGGCTCAAATGGCCCAAAAACGAATTCTGGGCCCAAAGTGGCCCAAAAACCGATTCTGGGCCATTTAGGGCCCAGAAAAATGTACTGGGCCGAAGGCCCAGTATGGGGGCGGGGGGTGCGGACGGGTGGGGGTCCACCCCCGCACCCTGGCCCAACGGACGGGGGACCCTGCCCCCGCCATGGGCGGGGGGGCGGGGAGAAATTCCCCACCCCCGCATATGCGGGGGCGAGGGGCGGGAGAGGGGTGGCCCTGCCCCGTAGGGGCGGGTATCACCCCTACTATAGAAAAGTGTGGTTGTCTTTGGCTTCTTGTTTTGCTTCACATTCTTGATCTCGAGTTGCCTATCTCAAGCGCCAACTGCAATACTTACAGCAAGGCCGGTCTCACACATGCTCTGACTATCTTAGTCTAGCCAAATCATGGGCAGATCAACTCACTGTTGTGGGTAAACCTGTTGAAACAATGACCTCATCTCTTATATCCTTGGAGGGCAGACAATGCCTTTATTACCTCTTCCAACTTTGCCACTCGTGATTTCATCTCTATCCTTTGCTAACTTCCAAGCTGAGCTTCTCAACTAGAGACTCTACTGGGAAACTAGCAACACTCCACCTCAATTTGATTCTGAAAATTTTGCTTTGTTCTAACAAGTCAAAGCACAATGGCTCCTACTTCTACGAAAGGAAGTCTCCTGGAAGTCAGAAAAATAACTTCAATGGTGACCCAAAATGAAAAGATAGCAACTCATTTTCAAAGAACACTTTTATTATAAAGCTCCATGTCAAATTTATGAAAAAACTGAACATCAAGCATTAGATTGCTCTCATTGTATGAACTTTGCATACCAAGGGTACTGACACCATCCTTCTCAACTAGCAGCAGTGGCAACCAAGACAAATTCCTCATTCGGTCATACTAAGGCCCAACCATGATATGCTGACAGCGGGGCAAACAACCACATCACAACCACTTTGGACAATTTGCCACTTCAATAAGCTTACAAGGGACAATAAGTGTTGGGGTGTATGTGGAGACTGGTTTTGGAGCTGAAAAAGTGTTTGCTGAAAGTTGGCTTGACAGTTGGCTCGAGCCAAGGTTCGCTCGACATTGCTCGACAAACCGCTCGAGCAAAGGCAAGTCAGAGAAGTTCGCTCGAGTCGCGCTCGACACTCCGCTCGAGCGAGACGCAAACCCTAGTGTTCGTTTGACCATCGATCGACACTCCACTCGAGTCAATGATCATTTGGTTGTTCGCTCGAGTCGCGCTCAACACTCTGCTTGAGCGAAGTACACAGATTTTGCCAACTTAGGTTTCCAGCGCCACTCACTATATTCATCATATTAGACTTGTGTTGGACGACCTCAAGCATATTTAGAGAGAGAACAATTGTCTAGTGAGTGTATATTATGTGATAGAGCAAAAAGCCCTAGAAAGTGTGGTTGAGATTGAGTGATTGTAATCTCCTCTGGTTAATAAGATTTCTGCAGCTCCTGTGGACGTAGGCAATTTGCCGAACCACGTATATTGTGTGTTGTGTTCTTGATTGTGTTGCTTTTACTTTATTTGTCATCGTTGGTGTGTGTACTTTGCATAGTATTTCACAACAAAGAGGTTGTCTTCGGAAATGGTATAGGTCTTCCCATTGCTAGTACAAGCTATGCTTTACTCTTTAACTCGAAAACCCCATTTAAATTATTCAATACACTTCACAGTCCCACAACTATCGTAAATCTTCTTTCCATTCAAAATTTCTAAGTTGATAATCACTGTGTATTTCTCCTCACTGACTCTCATTACTTTGTGAAGAACAAATGCACGGGATGGATTCTTTTGCAAGGGCAAAGTGAAGATGGATCGTACCCAATTTATCTCTCCCGATCTATGAATAAAGTCAAGCCTCCTACTGCTTTCATTGGCACTACGACTGATACAACTACTTGGCATCTTGCAGCCTCTGTGTTCAATAAACTTAAAAGTCTAGCTTCTTTACCCGCGTCTAAATCAGTTAATGAGAGAAGTTAGGTCAAAGAAAAATTCTACTCATCATTCTCACACCACACTCCATACATAATTTTTTATTTTTTCCTCTTACCAAATATGTGGTATATGAATAATGAGTAGAACTCAATTAGTTTAGGAAAAATAAAACTAAAAAAAAAATTAAAAAAATAAAAATAAGTGTGATGTGTGGTGTGTGAGAATGATGAGTAGCAAAGTTCTTCACCCAAATCTTTGGAGTTCTATTTCTGCTCATAATGGATGCAAATGCTATGTTAGTTTCATTAACAATTTTTCTCGTTTCACTTGGATCTATCCCATGCACACTAAAGCTGAAACATTTGAATGCTTTGTCAAGTTTAAATGTGTGGTTGAAAATCTCCTTTCAAAGAAAATAAAATGTTTTCAATTTGATGGAGGTGGTGAGTTCACCTCTCTCTCTAATTCAAAAAGTTACTTGAAACTAATGGCATTTTCCATAGGATTTCATGTCCATACACTGCTTAACAAAATGCGTTAGTTGAACATAAACAAAGACATGTGGTTGAAATTGGTCTAGCTTTGCTTGCTCAATCATATTTTCCTCTCACACATCAGGTCGATGCCTTCAAGACCGTAGTTTACCTTATCAATAGGATACCTACCTTTGTTCTCAAACATAAGGCACCTTATGAAAAGTTACTCAACAAGTCACCAGATTACTCTATGCTTAAAGTCTTTGGTTGTGCTTCTAATCCCCTTCTTCGACCAAACAACACCCATAAACTAATGTACCGATCCAAAAAGTGTCTTTTTAGGCTATTGCACTAACTACAAAAGCTATCGATGTTATGATCCAAAAACTTGCAAAATTCTCATTAGCTGCCATGTCATCTTTGATTAAACATCATTTCCAGCTCATGATTGGGTGCAATCCTCTTCCCCGTCCTTTGCATCAAAATCAACCCTAACAGCACCAAGTTCTTCTTAAGTAATGCTTGCCAAATTTATGTCTCTACCCATTCCCTAATTCTCTCCAGCTTCTAACACCTCTCACTCATTTGTACCATCCATAAATACCATTCATCTTCCTTATTCCTCTCCATTACCTTCTCTCATTAATTCCTCAGCCACCAATCTAGACACCAATTCTCCCATTGAACCATCCTAAGCATCTTTTTCCCCTCCACCTGAACTACCCTCAACCTCCCCATCTTAAATGGATCCTCTCCTTTAATCATCCAATTCCATGATCACTCATTTCAAGATGGTTGTCGCAGGCCTAAAACCTTCTCTTAAGTACCAGGTATACTATTCCACCAAGCATCCTCTTCTTGCCCTTCACTCTACCAATTTACCTCCCACACCTAGGACATATTCCCAGGCAGTCAAGTCTCCCCAACGGTGCCAAGCCATGCAAGAAGAAATCACTGCTCTCCAAAATAATCAAAGTTGGAAACTTTGGCGCAGTTTGGATATTGAGTTGAGATGAGATTAGTTGAGATAAAAGTTGAATAAAATATTTTTAGAATATTATTTTTTTAATATTATTATTGTTTTGAGATTTGAAAAAAGTTGAATTATTTATTATATTTTGTGTGAAAATTTAAGAAAATTGTAAAGATGAGATGAGATGAAACACTTTTACTATCCAAACGAGACCTTTGTCTCCGACCCCCTCATAAGAATATTATCATCGATAAATGGGTTTTTTGAATAAAGCAAAGCAAAAGGCTGATGGTTCTCTTGATATGTTTAAGGCTAGATTAGTAGCCAAAGGCTTTGAACAACACGGAGGACTCGACTATACGGATACATTCAACCCCGTAGTCAAATTCTCTACCATTCGCACAATTCTTGCAATTGTTGTCCAGATTGACTGGCCCATAAGGCAATTTTATGTCTCCAATGCCCTTCTTCATGACCGCCTTGAAAAAGAAGTTTACATGGAGCAACCCACTGGTTTCCATGACCAACACTTCCTAGATTATGTTTGTAAACACAAAAAAGCTATCTATAGGCTTAAATAAGTTCTAAGAGCTTGGTTCAACTAGCTTACTAGCATCTTGCTTAGTCTTGGGTTCCTTGGATCCCAAGTAGATTATTCTCTCTTTATATTCAATAAGTCAAGGATTAAACTCTTCTTCCTAATCTATGTTGATGACATTTTAGTTACAAGAAATCATATGTCTGCTATTACAACTCTTATCAATTACTTACAACAACACTTTGCACTTAAAGATCTTGGGTTCTTCATTCTTCTTGGGTATCAATGCTACTCGAAAAAGTACAGTCTCCATCTCTCTCAGTCCAAATATATATCTGAAATGTTGGATGCTACCAAAATGTTAGGTGCTAAACATGCCAAAACTCCTATCCCAACGGGCTCCAAATTATCTTAGTATGATGGGGATCCACTCCCCAATCCACATGAGTATCACTATCTTGTGGGAGCTATTCAATATTGCACTCTAACTCAACTTGACATTGCCTTTCCTTTTAACTATATGTGCCAATTCGTGCACCGCCCAACTACAGTCCATTGGACAACTGCCAAGCTAGTGCTTCGCTATCTTAAAGGCTCCATCCACCATGGTCTTTTCTTTGGCAAAGGTCATCTTCACCTACATGCTTATAGTGACTCTATTTGGGCAGGGAATCAAGATGATCATCACTCTACTACTGGTTATGTTGTCTACCTTGGCTCTTCCCCCATCAATTGGAGTACAAAAAAACCATCAGTCATCTCCAAGTCCAGCACCGAGGCTGAATATAGAGCCTTAGCTCTTGTCATTGCTAACTTGTTTTGGCTTCACATGTTGTTTCAAGAATTACAAATCACACTTCCCACAGCTCCTACTATATGGTGTTATAACCTCTGTGCTCTTTCCTTAGCCTTTAATCAAGTGTTCTATGCTCGTACCAAGCACATAAATGTGGACTACCACTTTATCCGAGAGAAATTTACTCACAAAGATGTCACCATTAAGTACATTCCCATACTTGAGCAAATTGCTGATATCTTCACCAAAATGCTCACATTTGATAGGTTCCTTCTTCTTCGGTCCAAGCTGCATGCGTGTCCTTCTCCCATCAACTTGCAGGGAGATGTTAAGGACTAAGTTACATTTGCTCAAAGTATGAAAAAAGTCAACTATTCCCTCAAAGACCTCAATCATATCCCTCAATCTCAGCCTCACTCTGCCAGTGATATAGACAACACATCAAGAGCAAATCAACCTGTAAATTTTGTGTAATCAATAGTACTTAATTGTACATAATTTGTTTCATATATTCTTGCTTGTTATGGTACATAGTTCTGGTTTTATATCACTCACACTCTAATATAAACAAATGTCTAATACAATACTGGTATGTCCAATGAGACATCCCATACTTTCTCCAACCAGATATTTTTCAACATCTGCGCTATATTCATATAACCCAACACAAAGTAAAAACATGTTTATAATAATATCACAACCATTTCAATATTTATTATTTATAGAAAAGTTATATTCTCAAGTCGGTTTGTAAAGCACACCTATGTAAAGTACTTATACAGCATAATTTGATTTAAAAGATAAATTTTAAAATTTAAATCTTACAAATCAAATATTACTATTTAAGTAATATGGATAATCTGCTCTACAATTCAGCTTTAGAATATAATAACTTTTATTTATATATTGTCACTTCAACATGATTATTAATAACTAATTATTTTATTGAATTTAATGAGAAAATATTAAATATCTACTTAGTTAAATGTATGCGGGCAATGAAGTCATATATAGAAGTTTGTTATTTTTTGAAAATGATTAAATCAATCTTCTGGTTGCAACTCACGTTAGTAAACCATTAATTCTACTAACGTCGCATGAAATGCAATTTGTTGAGAAAAATTAAAAGAAAAAACATGTCAAGATATTTTAAAACCTAAAGACATTCCTAAAAAATAAAGAATAAAATGGAAGAAATGAGACTTAAAAGATTAAAAAACCCAGTTAAAAAAAAAAAAAAAAAAAAAAAAAAAAAAAAAAAAAAAAGAAGAAGAAGAAGAAGAGGAGAAAGCAAAAAACTTAAAAAGTGAGAAGATTTAAAAATTACAATAAAAAAATTTTAAAATATTAATATAAAAATAATCATGTGACATAATCTTAATAGTTATATTTAACGATAATGTTAGATACAATCATAGAGTATGCAAGTATCGTGCAATTCTTTTAAAAACGAGTGAAGTTTTATATTAAAAAATTAATTTTTTTTATATAAATTTTGTATTTATTTATTTTTTTAAATACATCGTATTATATTTACACACTTCATAATTAAAAATAATATTTTTTATTAGTTAAATGCTACAATCATTCAAAAACAAAATTGAATACCTAGCTAAAATTATATATAAAAAAATTTATATACTCGTGGCAGATGAACAGAGATTTGTCAGAACAAAGTCCAATCAACACTCCAGAATTCATTGGCCACATGGTCTTGAAACAGCCGATACGATAAGAGTAGACATAAGTTTTCGTTAGGATTTAGGGGCGAGGTGAGGTGGTTTTAGAGCATCCCCATCCGGATGCCTAAAATTTTTCCTAAATTTTAGCTAAAAAAGACATTCCCTATAATTTTATCCTAAATTTTACTCGTCTTCAAAAAACCTTTTACATCTCATTCCCTATCATTTCTCTATTCTATTAAAATAATATTCTTCTATTCTTTTTTTATTCTTTTTTTCTCTCACTTCCATTTCCATTTTTCACCACTGACTCTTTTGTCTTGTTCTCTTATTTTCAAAGATCACATTTTATAAATACTTATACGATTTTTTTTTCCAGATACAATATTATTTTTCAATTCAACATTGGTATTAAAAATAATAATTTTTTTAAATATGTGCATTTCCCGCGTATTGATGATAAAATATTTTGCAAAATAGTACAACGGTAACATTTTGAATTCGCCATGATTAGTACACATGTTTTATCATTTATACAACGGTAACTTTTTTTGTCTCTTCTCCAACGGTAACTTTTTTTGTCTCTTCTCCAACGATAACTTTTTTGTCTTTTCCCTAACGGTAACTTTTTTTGTCTTTTCTCCAACGGTAACATTTTGTGTCTTATATGTAACAGTAATTTTTTCCTCTATAAATACGCATTCTGCTTGCATTCACATTCTCAAGTAAACCGAAGTCTCATCTCCAACTCCTTTCATCAAATGGCTCATTCTTTCTTTCGAAAATTGCTTACATACTTGTCATCTGATGATAAATTAGATGTTGTTATTAATGCCGAGGCTAATGGAGAGTCATCGAGACATCGTGGCAATCGCCAACGTCGTAAGTTTATTCGATGTGATCATATTCAAGGGCACGAGCGCCTTTTCCGCGATTATTTTGCAGAAAATCCAGTATATCCTTCCAATCTATTTCGAAGGAGATTTCGGATGAGTCGTGCCTTATTTCTTCGTATTCTAAATGAGGTAGAGGCTTAAGAGCCCTACTTCGTCCAGAGAAAAGATAATGCCGGAAGACTCGATTTATCTTCTATGCAAAAGATAACCGCAGCATTTAGAATGCTGGTCTATGAGGTTATTGGAGATTTTATGGATTAATACATACGTATTGGAGAAAGCACAGCAATAGAGAGCCTTAAAACATTTTGCAAGACAATCGTAACTGTTTTTTCAGATGAATATTTGCGGTCCCCAAATGCTAATGATATTGCTCGATTGCTCGTGGTTGGTGAACAATGGGGATTCCCAAGAATGTTGGGAAGAATTGATTGCATGTATTGGAAGTGGAAAAATTGTCCCGCCGCCTGGAAATGTATATACTCTGGCCACATCTGTGAACCAACTATTATTTTAGAAGCAGTTGTTTAATATGATCTCTGGATATGGCATGCATTTTTTGGTATGCCCGGTTCACATAACTATATTAATGTGCTAGAGAGATCTTTTATTTTCAAGGAACTTGCCCAAGGGCGTGCTCCACCAGTCAATTACACAATCAATAGCAACGACTACACTATGGGGATACTACCATGCTGATGGTATTTATCCCAAGTAGCCAACGTTTGTGAAGACGATTCCATCACCCCAAGGGAATAAGAAGAAAAACTTTACCCCAGCACAAGAATCTGCAAGAAAAGATGTCGAGCGTGCCTTCGGGGTACTTCAACAACGATTTGCAATCGTTCGTGGACCTTCCCGATTATTCAAAGTCAAGGACTTAACAAATATAATGAAAACATGTGTTATTCTACATAACATGATCATTAAGGACGAGCGTGATGATAGTCAGGGTCTGAACATGGAGTATGATCAACTTGATGATGATATTCCAGAATTGTCGCGCAATCCAACAAATGAGTTTATGAACTTTATTCAGCGCCATCATGAAATTAGAGACAGCTCGGCACATCATCAACTACAAGCAGATTTAATTGAACATCACTGGCAATTCATTTCCAACAATAGAAGAGAAGGTTGCGTTGGAGTCTCTATTTTATCATTAGTAGCGACGGTGTATTTCAAGTTTCTAGAATTTCCATTCCAAAAAACATGTTTGGTTCAAGAAAATGCAGTTTAAGTTATTGTAATATTTTCATTATCTGTAATAGTTTAAGAATTTGTAATGTTGAGTTGTAATCAAGCAACATCTATCCATGGATGACTTAAATTCGACGATCACGGGATCTATCTTCTTAATAAAACTTTGCAAACGTACTAATTATATAATACAATAAACACAGAAAAGTGCCACAAACGAGTGGTTCATAATATACATCACCTTTAATACTGAATAAATGTTTAGTTACAAAAAAAATAAATGTCTCAATCTGAGGATGCATTGCGTCGCGCCAATATCTCTCTTTGAAGTTGCTGGAAATATACCTGCTGAATTTCATTTAACGTACTCACATCGAGCAACATTATGCGCTCCTCTCTCTCCAATCGGGCGATTTCCAGTTTCTCCGCCTCCAATCTCAGTCTCTCGTCCTCTTGTCTACTTTTATTTTCCTCTATTTCTCATTCATATGCCATCTTCTCAGCCTTGAGTTAAAAAAATTCTTTCTCCTGAGCACGTGACTCATCTAGGAGAGTATACATTTTCTTGCTGAGCTCCACAAGCTCAGCGAGGCTCTGCCTTGGACCTTACGTTTTCCTTTCTCAGTTTTTCTCCCTATTGGCCTATCTAATTCGATGGCATCATTAGTTTCCAGATTCTCGCCCTCTATACCACCCACTGAATCAATGGGTGAATTAGTTGCCACTATTGATGTGCGTGAATATGTAGGGGACATCGTCGACCTTCGCTTTGTCCCGTCCTTTGTGCAACGTTGATTCCATTTCGGCTGGTCTTTCAATAGCTGCCAACAATGCTCGAACTGAAAGGCCGTTTTCTCAAGCGATTGGTACATTACCTTCGCTTTGTCAAACTTCCAATTCAAAATGAAAATCAAATAATTAACCAACCCATTAAAGATAAAGGAAACATAACGCATATAAATAATAATAACGTGGATGCTTATACCTTGTCTTGTTCAGTCATGCCACTTTGATTTAGCCCTTCAACTTGGGTGAGTTTAGCACAAAATTTGTTCGTCGCCTTTTAAATGGCAGATCACCGATGTATTAAGGACCCAACACTCCGCTCATTTGTACTTTCTTTATAATCATTGAAGTATTGACTAACTTTTTCCTGAAGTTGGGCGTGTTTTTGGTTCGTTCCTTAGATGGCATCAATGCTACTATTCAGCCATGCGGAGACAAGTAGCTTGTCTTCTTCGGGGGTGAAGTTTGCACCCCTGGCTGATTTTCTTTGAGAGGGGGGAGGCTCTACTTGGGGCGGGGGTGGAGAGTCATCCAAAGTCACGGGATGTTGTTCACCTTGACCAACATAAATGTGGTCAAGTTCATGCTCCTGAGTCAGGAGGCTGGTGAAGAACATATTTCTATGCTCTCCTGAGTTCATCTCTAAAAATTTGTAAACATAAAATATGTGATACACTTGTTAGAAAATTAAGAACTACATTTGCAAGTGATTTTTGTAGCTGGCTCAGGAATCCTATGGCAACGTATGACGACACACTTGGCACCCTCCCTTGCATGGTTGCAACAACCGGTTGCCACTATTTATTGGTCATCCGGGTTACCATGCCATGGAGGTGTGTGCCAAAGTGTTCCATCACCATGTTCGGATTGTCTCATCATCACAGCCGAGGGGTTAAGACAACTCAGATCCAATAACAAAATTAGTTTAAAAACGTGAAAATAAGAGCATTCCCATCCACTTCCCTAAACACTTGTGTGTTATAAATGTGGCTCAGAATGGGTTACAGAATTTACATCATGTGTGAGAGAGGAGCCCAACATCAAATGGCTGCAAAACCTTACCCAAACCCCACGTACCTTTTGTGAAAACTATTACAAACTGCAATATGATCATTCGGGTGAGGATTACCCCGCCATCTCAATGGGGCCCACTAACACTTATGAATTATCCCACTAAACACCATCATCATAGCCTAACAGTAGACATGAAGCCCCCTCCCTCCCCCACAAGTAATAATTATTCATCAGTACTAAACACTGCAAAGGTCCCAATAGCACAGACAAATTCACAGCTGAGGGGTTAGAGAAGGAAAATCCAATACTAAACAGCATGCAAAGTGTATAAGAACATAAAAACAGATTTTAACTTTGTCAAACCAACAGAGCTTAGTCCATGGGAACAATAATTAAAGAGATAACAGTAGCTCAAACCAGCAAACACATGCCACAAACAAAGATTAAATAACTGATATGAGGTAGGATTAAATATTGAAGAAAGTATATGCTAACAGGAAAGGGAAAGTTTCTAATGATAGTTGAAAGATCAGATTCTACAAAATAAAGCATCTGATCACATTCTTGAGAGATCACATATATGGACTAGCATATATATGATGCACAAAGCACATATACTGTTTGTTAATATCATTATAATATTCTCCTCCAACTTTTCATGAGAAATAGATAGGTGAATTTGGCATATTTCAAATCTATGCAGCTCACAATTAAGTAAGCCAAACATCATTGTTTGAAAAAAATGATACCTATTTCCCATGAACAATGTGGCTTTGTTCATGAAAAAAATGGCTTTGTATGTGTGGTGATCAGAGGACGACAGAGAGCACAAGGTGGCTTTGTATGGACATAAAACCTTCGTATGTGTTGTTAAACCATTAAAGTTTAATAATACTCAACATGTTTGTCTCCATTATATGGATTATTGGGGACAAAAAAGCACAAACCAAACATATATAGCCATATGTATCCTAACATCGAACAAAGTTTTTCACATTATAGCATTATGTCCTGTTGTCCATCACCCGTTTGTGTTTCAAATAAAATACATGAACCAACAAGTGAGCTCAAAGCTGGTAATGACATAATGATAGTAATAGTAATAAAAAAAAAAAAAGACCATTTGATCAGGTCTCATTGGACAGCATGACTAGCTTTGATGACAACCAACTGGATTATGGTAAATGATTCAGAGGGAAAAGGAGTCGGGCCATAACATAAATTCAATGTTTTCATACGCATTCAGCTTCAGGAATTAATGGCCAAATGATGCACAACACTCCACATAAATGGACAAAGCACTAATTTAAGAGCAATGTCTGAGATTCATCCATGGCAGACAAATGCATTGACTGTGCCGTGAATGATACATAGCAAAAATTGTCTATTCAAACCGTAGAGCACCCAATAAAATGCAGGGTTTGTATATAGAAGCAAGTCGATTGATGAAATACAACTAAGAAGTCAATAAATCCAGGAACTATGAAAACCATGGCAGATACATGCATTCTAAATCCAATGAATATGGGTCACTGATCCATGAATATTCATATCCTAGAGTAGTAATTGAAATCTAAGGTTCTCGGATTTCAAGTGGCAAAACTGATAAATACAATAATTTTTGTCAATAAAACTCGAAAATATATCATATTCGCCATAGGAAAGAGGCTCAGTTTGTTCAATTTGTGCGAGAGAGGACAGAGTCCATCCATGGAGAGAAGAAGAGGGCGCGGGTTCACAGAGAAGAGATAACTTACATTCCTGTGGAGTCGATGAAGAGAAGACACCGTCAATGGTGGCAAACGGGGCGAGAGAGGGCCTCCTCCACGAACGAGGGCAATCGAGAGGAAGAGAGGAACACGCGGGACCAACGGCAATAGATTTCGGGTTCGGGCGATTAGGGATGTACAGTGGTTCCTCAAATATGGGGAACGATTGTGGATCCCCTAAAACAAATCCCTAATTTAGGGAATGGGATGGGAGGCGCCTTTTCAAGTTTCTCTAAATTTCATCTCTAAATTTTAGAGATAACAGTACTTTAGGCATCCGGATAGGGATGCTCGTAGATAGATAAAAGATGAAAGTAAAAAAAATATTATTTAAATATTATTTTTTAATATTATTATTATTTTAAAATTTGTAATCATTAAATTGATATTTGAAAAAATTGAATTGTTTATTATATTTTATATAGAAATTTAATAAAATTATGATGAAATAAGATGATATGAAACGCTTTCCGAGAGCCTAAAGTCCGGTTTGGATATATAAAATCATCTCATCTCATCATTATAATTTTTCTAAACTTCCACACAAAATATCATAAACAATTTAATTTTGTTAAATTTTAAAATAAAAATAATATTAAAATATTTTATTTTAATAATATTTTATTTAATTTTTAATAAAATATATCATTTCACCTCATCTCATCTCATCTGAAATAGGTATCATCAGAAAGAAAAAAAATAAGAATGTTGATCATCGTGTCATGCCACCAAAGTCATCAAGTTCTGCCCTTGGGGTGGGCCGGCTTCATTCCATTTCGCTCTCAAAGCTTCTAATTTGGAATTACACGATCATCAGTTCATCATTTCACACACCCAGATGCATGCCACGTACATATACATGTATGATTGGGCGGAGTTGTTCCACTAAATTTTCGCGAGTATTTTAGATTTAGAGATGAGTTGAGATGAATTGAGATAATTTATAAATAATAGAATAAAAGTTAAATTATTTATTATATTTTATGTAAAAATTTAGAAAATTTGTTTTGAGATTTAAAAAAGTTGATCTGTTTATTATATTTTATGTGAAAATTTAAAAAAATTATAATGATGAAATAAAATGAGTTAAAGTAGATTTTAAATGCAAACGAAATTGTGCGTATAAGTAGATCATATATATACAATTCTACGTGAGATTCATTCTACCAATAAATGTAAGTCAAAGTACAACGTCTACTTTTTATGTTGATTGATCATGTGAAAATCTTTCATGCTATCGATATTTCCACATAATGAGATACTTTAAAACGGTTGATCTTCTTCTCATTATTTTATATTATAAAAATAGAATTATAATATAAGAATGAAAAATATAAATTTTCTTAGAATATCTGAAAAGTGACGTAGTGCATGTGAAACTTGGACCATGAAACAAATCAAGTTAGTTGGTGTAAAAGCTATGGCAAAAGCTTTATTTATTTATTTATTTATTTATTTATCTTTACATCTTTTCTAATCAAGTTGTGATCAATGATCATCGTCGACATATATATATCTTTGTCATGCAGTAGTCGGCCAATATATATATATGTGTGTGTGTGTGTGTAGTGTCCCATCGATCTGTATAATGTATGATCTCTTCGCTTTCATGTTTTCCTTCTAAGTCCTCCAATGTATCGATAGTAGCTTTTGTAATTTGCTTCCGAAAGTTTTGCATGGATTTTCTTTCAGATGATGAAGACTTTTAATAGATAGGTTTAAAGGGGCAAGTTTGTTAAAAATTGACCTCCCACCACACCTATAGGTATGTACATACGTGGGTGTGAGTGATGATCTATATATGAAACAACTTAATTTTTGTAAACTTTGATCGATCTTCCATTATTACTGCCAGTCAGTGAATTCTCGCTTATAGTAATGAACAAAATTTGTGTTTTGTTAACCATAAACAAGCATTTGATCTTTACTTGATTGTGCAAGTTTGTAGTACTTATTATATTATAAAAGAAGATTTCATTTATAAGTCGGTATGAATAACACATAATAAAGTACTTACACGCCTAATAAATAAATTTTTGAGTAATATTAGATACAGTTGTAGAATGCGTAAGTGCCGTGTAATTCTTTTAAAAAAGAGTGTGGTTAACTATTGAAAAATTAAATTTTTTATGTGAGTCCTGTATTTACTCAATTTTTTCAAAATAATTAAGCAGCGTTTGCATACTCCACAATTACAAATATCATTTATCTAAGTTTTTTTTATCTATGCTTGGTTTTACCATGTAAGTGATATGAATATTGTATTCTGCATACCGACATGAAAATAGAATAACTATATTATAAAATAAACTTTGCAAAGATCAACTACTCTTGAGGAAGGTGGCCGATTTATTAAAAATATGGTAATTTAGAGAGAGAGAGAGAGAAAAGATATACAGTTGACCAAGCACCCCATGGTAGAAGTCAACTATAGGCTAATTAGTTTTTGACTTAACAATGCATATATATATATATATACACACACACTAACTTCAGACTGTTAAAACCTTAAGTATCTCTCCCTAAACACACCCACATTGTTAAAGTAAACTTACCCATTGATCAGGTCAGAGAGTACGCAAATCAGTTTTGATTTGTCCATGCTAACCGCAAGTTGTTAAGCCTTAATTATCCATTCTTAGCTCACAAAATCATAACTCTAAGCAACATTATGCTTTCCCTCATGATGATCATCATAAAGACATAGCTTGCTAGACCTTTCCAACACCCTCCGTCTGATCCGATGACTTCTTCTATTCCATCTAATGGTTGTGTTGATCCTATCGGAACTCAAAACTCTCCATCTCATGAATTAAATCACATCAACATGTTGATGTAGGCCACAATTCACTTCATTGCTAAACCTTGTTTGTTCATTTCTAGACTAATCTACTACCAGTAATTAATGGAGCTACAAGCAGAAGCATCCATCCCCATCTCGTTACAATGGCCTACACTGTCACCACCCAATCTATAGCCTCCACGTGTGCAAGTAGCACTAAGCAGGAAGCAAACCTTGGGTTCCGCTTCTCTCGGATGCTTTCTTACGCTGTCGGCAACTTCTCTCTTCTTACTTCTTAGCTGTCACCACAATCAATCTCACAGACACCACACGTGGCGAGCTTCCCATTTGTCCAAACATTTTCTAGTCATTTTCCGCGGGTGTTTCCAATCAAAGTGCATTTTCTTCCCCGGCCCTTTGAAACAGCTCATTTCTTTACAGTATAAAACCCAACACTCTCACGTTACATTGTGTTTGTGTCGGCAGAAAACACCCTCTCCCCACACGCGCACACACAATTTATGCCTTAGAGATACTTTCCTTCGTTTCCCCAAGTATAACAGTACTCTCAAAAACACAGTACTCTTCCAGGAATTTTAGTCTCCGGCCGGACATCTTTAATTGGTTGCTTGGACGTACGCACGTGATCATGATGAAGAAAAGGTCCAATGGGTATGGTAAAATGAGTGAGAGCTCAACCGTGGCGGCGTCGTCTACATCCAGAGAAGAAGCAGTCGAGTGGGAGATGAGACCCGGAGGAATGTTGGTACAGAAAAGAAGCGATATTAAGGATGTTTCCGCTCCGAATATACGGCTTCGAGTGGTTTACGGTGCACTCCGGCATGAGATCTCGGTCAATTCTCAGGCCACGTTTGGTAAGATGAGCTAGATCTATCTTTATTATAAACTCTGTCTAATCTCAACATGATCATTATATTCTGTTTGGCTGCTGAGAAAATAGAAGAAAAAAATGCCAATGCGCTATTTTCCTAGTTCAGTTAATGATGGCAGGAAAGAAAAGTAGGACGTTAGGTATGAACTTTTTTACGATTAATTACTACTAAGTTGTTGGTTGCATGGTTCTTCTAAGATCTACTCATGTTTCTCTTTTGTGTTATTGGCAAAACAAACAATTAGCTAACTAGGTACAAGTACAACCACCATTCTTAACCTATAAACAATGATGATTACCAAAATAATAACGTAAATTAATTTCGAACAACCTCTCACCTTAATTTCAATGATGTTTAATTATTAATTCACTGTTTTGGAGGAAAATTCATGTTGAAATGACCCCACTACGTAGTACTCACGTACACTCGTTCGACTATAATGAAGGAAGACAATTTACGGTATTTTTAATTGGAAGGCGAAAAAGGGTAAAATCGATCAGACATTATATGTTCCTTTGTTTTTGTGCTGGTGGTTGGGGCCGGGCCGGGTTGGTTGAATGGCAGGGGAGTTGAAGAAGCTACTGACGGGAGAGACGGGTTTACAGCCGGGAGAACAGCGGGTGATATTCAGAGGAAAAGAGCGAGAGAACGGGGAGTACTTGGACATGTGCGGGGTGAAAGACCGGTCCAAGGTGATACTGATGGAGGACCCGTCGAGCATCGAGCGCAGATTCATCGAGACGCGCAGGAATGCCAAGATCCAGAGCGCCCACCGCGCCATCTCCGACGTTTCCTTGGAAGTCGATAAGCTTGCTGAGCAGGTGATCATATTTCTCAATTCTCAACCTCATTTTTTTTTTTTTTTTTAACCTTTTTTGGATGTTTTAGCAGAATATCAACATGTACAAATTAACCAGTGAAATCATCTTTGATAACTGCATGCCAAAAACTAATACGTTATTATTTTAATATTTTTTTTTCAACTCATCTAATCATTATAATTCTTTTAAATTTTTATATTAAATAAATTAAAAAATTCAATTAAAAAATACCCAGCCGTCGGATGGTTTGTACAGTGACTGTGTCAAGATCGGACAGCTGGCCTGAGGGTGATCGTGTGGGTCTGCCATAATAATGAGGGGTTAGAATCTTGACCAACAACTTGGGTATGCGAGTGGGGCCCAGGACATTCATTTGGGGTAGGGGAAGGGAACAATCGGGCAGAGGAGGAGGTTCCACGGCCAGTGTAGGGGAGTTGCCTCGTTGGATTCCAATTATAATTATAATAAAAAGAGTGAAACATCAGTCAGGTGGGCCCCCCTCTTGTTTCTGCATAGCACTTTTTGTAAAGTTCAGATGGTCCTGGACCACCATATAACTGTTTGATATTATTTTGATGTTGTCGTTGTTATTTGTCGGTGTCTCTGGTTTTTCTATTCTTTAATTTGTGTGATTTTTTCTTTTTTCTTTTTTTGAGAAATTTTGTGTGATTCTTTAATGCACCTAACTAACTATCTTGGCTGGACTGCGTGCGAGTAATAAAAATTGTTCAAGGTAAATGTTCCTATTCCTTGTAGCACATGAATGGCCTCTTTTATATTTTCTAAGGGGCCATATCAATACTAGTTATTGAGTATTGTAATGTTTTTCAATGGGTTAGCCGTCCATGATGAGTTGGTTGCGTGAATTTTGAAGAAGGGCAATATTCTAGATAGATTCTGAACTTCAATTTTTTTAAAATATTGTTACATCTAAAAAATTATTACACAAAAATAATTTCATAAAGTGACGTAAATTCATCTGACCCGTTAAATCTACTTTACAATAAAAATAACTTTATAATTTGATGAATCACATAAATCCACATCAATTGGTAATATTATTTTTGTATAATTCCTTTATAACTAAATTATTTTCATTTTTTTTTTGTTAAAGTGATGATTTGACGTGATATTTGAACAATGATAAACATCATCTTCATTAATCTCTTTCGTCTCATTTCAAGTTTTGAGATAGTTGAAAATGTAACATCTTATTAGACAACAATTTAAGTGTAATTAGAGTAATCTTATGTACAAGTTTAGTGCGTACAATCTCTCTATAATCATTTAAAAAAAAACCATTTTTTATGGTGAAGTTCATTTTTTTTCAAAGAATCTACAGTGAGTTTACACGTTCTAGACTTGCACTAATCATTTTTCTCCGCAACATAGCCTTTACAAACTTATGTGTCACTAATCAAACGTTATAATAAAAAAAAAGGTAACTTAAACAATATTTATTACATTGGCGATGCGTCCCTGATCACGCAAAGGTTGTAAAAATTTTGTAGTAAGATTTGTATTAAGTTCAACATTTTTCATTCCAAAAATGCACATAAGCTTATTTTGTTTAACTCCTAATCTCAGTCTTTATTAATGATCAGAATATGGTGTTAAGTGTATAGATTTTTCTTTTCCTTGGGCTAAATATATATATTTCTAAACGTCACAATTTCATAATTGCATGGAAGAGTAGTTCAACATGTACTTACAGTTTTATTTACAAGACTCATTTTATTAGTTTTTTTTTTTAAATTTAAATTTTAAATTTTAAATTTTATGATTTTCAATATATCAATAACTAACATATAAAGAAGTAAATTTTTTATTAGTTTTTCTTAAGTACATTTAGCATTTTTCTTGCGTGAAATATGCCGGATGGAGACTGACTGACTGTTTTCCTTCCAATAGTATGAAGAAAATAATTTGGTAATTAATTACCATTCAACTATTTTCCCTCTTCAATATATAGGTCTCTACCATTGAAAAATCTATTTCAAATGGGGTTAAGGTGGCGGAAGTTCAAATCACGACATTAACTGAGATGCTTATGAGACAAGCAATCAAACTAGATATGATTTCTGCAGAAGGAGATGCTTCTGCTCAGAAGAATTTGCAGGTACTATATTGTTTTGCAAACCAACTTTTGCTATGTCAATTGTCAGGCTTGTAGAGAGACTCGGTTTTTATCGAGCCAGCTTGTAGCTCAGCCACAGACTTGCTTGCTTCATGCTATATTGATATGATGGTGGTGCATGGTGTGATCTTTTCACAGTGTTGCCAAAAGTGCACTGTTTTAATCGTTGTGATTCATAGAATGACAATCAATTTGCAGGGGAAGAGGGTGCAGAAGTGTGTTGAAAGTCTTGATGCGCTGAAGATATCAAATGCGAGAATAAAGCCTGTAATTGTCACAACAAAGTGGGAGACCTTTGATCCTCCTCCCACCACACCTCAATGGGAATTTTTTGATTGATCTCTCATCTCTCCCCACCCCCATCCTTTTTTTTTTTTTTTTTTTTTTTAATTTTCTGTGTCTTTGTGATTTCATTGGAAAATGTAGTTACCTGGAGAGGAATATGAGCGAGCTATACTTGCTACGCTACTTGTACTTATAGCCCCTCCATCCCCTCGATCCCCCCATGAACTTTGCCAATAAGCATTGGTTGCCATAATACATAGTTGAGATTTTCTCCAAACTCAGATTCTTTTAAGTCTGAGGAAGATTGTGCACAAATCGATCAAGCAAATTATCATTTTCTTAAGCAGATTAGTATCATTTATTCATTTGATTATGACTGTATTAAGCATTCAGAATACTGAAGCACAGTACATGAATTAGTAGTGTGGCTTTTAATGGGGAACTTATTCGGCTAATAGTCCCTCTTGAACTTCTATGCAAAGCGTGGGAATAGCATTACAGAGGCGCAAAAGGAATGTCGTTTCTTGGACTTCCTTGATAGTTGGGTTGGTTTTCAATGGGTTTGCTAAAGAAGCAGTTCAGCTTTTCAAGGATTTGGAAAGAGATTGGTTTGTGACATACGATAAGTTTTGCTGGGGTGTTTCATGCTTGAAGTCATTGTGGAAATACTAGTTTTTAGAGGATGAAAGAGGAATATATATGGCATTGTACCAATCAAAAAGAACAATAGGGCTTCATGGTTGATCTGTTGAGTACGTCAGGAAAGGTGAAACAAGCATATATATATATATATATATATATATATATATATACAAATTGAAGATAAATAATATATATAAGTTTTAAATGTATAAATCTCGTGTAATCTTTTTTATAAAAAAAAAGTAGATTCTGCAATAAAAAAAAAATGTAAAAATTTACTTTTTATTCATGAAATTCATATTTTTATAAAAGATTTATACAAAATTTAGACTTGTAACTAACATTTTCTAAATTAAAATGTTGGATACATGGTAAGAGGGGGCTCGTGCATGGGCTGATGTGAAAGTGCTGCGTGGTATTACCATGCCACTTGGTCAACACTAGAGTGACATGCCACGTGGATTGGTTAACTAATGCATGGTATCTGTGCATGGCCCCGTGTCCCCAGTAGCCCAATGCTCTTGTTTGGAGGACTTTATTACAGCATGCACAATTCAGGGACATTTGTGTCTTATTATAGTGAGAAAATTGCAATTGCTTTTGAAAATCATTAAACTCGCATCAAAGGTTTCCAAGCTAAAGATTGTCCAGTCGGGTTTCTCTGTTCAGAAATGGTTATTGTTCTTTATTAACACAAGCTACACAGGTGAACCACACAAGCAATATGACTAGCCAGTGATATGGACAAATCCATCTCAGCGGCAGAAGCTTCGAGAATATTTTCTTCATTTTGTATTCGGTTATTTGGACGAATTGTATTCCTTTATTTCATTTTTCGTATTACACATAATTTGTACTAAGGTCTATATAAAGCGACCTATATACTGTAAAATCGTCGTAGTGGAAATGCAAAGGATTCCAGAATACCTCTTTTCCTTTTGCTCTGTTCTGTTACGACATCAGAGCTACTGACTAGTAGTCTCTTACTCCATCTTCCTCATCCTCACCATGGCCATCGAATCTACAAACCTCTCTACACTCTCTCCCCCCCCCCCCCCCCCCAACCACTTATATTTCCTCTTCATTTTCTCATATAGTCACAATATGACTTAACCCAGACAATTATCTTTTATGGCGTGTTCAAATTTCTGCCTATCTTAGAGGCCATGATCTTTTTTCATACATTGATGGCACTCAAATTGCTCCTCCTCCTACCCTTTCCACCACCTCCGATTCTCCCACAAAACCAAACCCAGATTAGCTTTCTTGGCATCATACAGACTAGTTGATACTTAGCATTCTTTTCTCTTCCCTTACAGAATCGGTCATTGGCCATGTAGTTTCTGCAACCACCTCCTGTGAACTTTGGCTGGCCCTCGAGTCCATGTTTAGGTCCCACTCTCAGGCCAAAGAATTTCATATCAGATTCCAACTCACAAACCTATCTCATGGTGACAAATCCATCTCAGATTATTTCAATAAAGTCTACATTCTTTCTGATACTCTAGCAGTCATTGGTAATCCTCTCTCAAATAAGGAGTTTGTAACCTATCTTTTAAATGGACTTAGCCCCTCCTACAAATCCTTTATCACATATGTAACTACTTGAACAGACCCAATCACTTCCCATGAACTTTATCAACTTCTTCTCATCCAAGAAAGTCGCATGTCTCAAATCTCTTGTAACAGCTCCACCATAAATCCCTTTGAGCCTTCTGGAAATTTAACCTCTAGAAGCTCCCGTGACCAAAGAGGCAAACCACCTTACCGTGGTAACCGTTTTAACCGAGGCAGAAACAAGTTTTCTTAAAACAGAGGTTGTTTCCCATCATCCCCTCAATCAAACTCTCAACATTACAACTCAAACCGACAAACATGCCAAGTTTGTAATAAACGTGGTCACATTGCCCTCCAGTGTCATTACTAATTTGATCACACCTATCAGTTCGAACCCCCTCCCCCTCCCAGTTCTTTCTCAGCCAACTACACTACTCCCTCAGCCATACCTAATCCCTCATGGTACCCTGACTCTGCAACCACACTTCATATGACCCACGACCTTTCTCACTTTAACATCTCATCGAAACCTTATAGTGGACCTAAGCAGATTTGAGTGGGAAATGGAACTGGATTACCCATCAATAATATTGGTGAATCTTCCTTATAAACTCATTCTTCTTTCTTTAGTCTTTGTAACTTGCTTCACGTTCCTTTAATTAGAAAAAATCTTGTTTCCGTATCACAATTTTGCATTGACAATTCTTGTTTCTTTGAATTCCATTCCACCCATTTACTCGTTAAGGACAAGTTGACAAGGATGCTCCTTATCAGCGAACCTCTTCGTGATGGCCTCTACCAGTTCCCACCTCCGTTGACTCCTTCCACGCCGTCTGTTCATATCGGTGAAAGAGTCCCTCTCAATTAATGGCACAAGCGTTTGGGCCATCCTTCACTTGATCTGGTCTCATGTATAGTGCACACCAATTGTTTGCCATTTTTCCCAAGTGATCATGCTTTCTCTTGTCCTAATTGGCCCTTAGCCAAAACACACAACTTCCATCCTCACATAGCACAACTAGAACCGAAAAGCCTCTTGAACTTGTTTGGGTTGATGTATGGGGCCAACCCTTTTAATTTTAATAAATGGTTTTCAATATTACTTGTCTATTGTGGATCACTTTATTAGATTTACTTGGCTATTTCCTATTAAATTTAAATATGATGTGTTTCAATTATTCACTTCTTTTATCAAATTTGCTAAAAGATTCTTCAACACAAAAATCATAGCCATACAAACTGATGCTGGAGGTGAATTTCATCATCTAATCTCATCATGTAAAACACTTGGCATTTCTCATTGTTTCTTTTGTCCCCATATTCACCAACAAAACAGGCTTGTAGAACGCAAATACAGGCACATAGTGGAGACTGGACTCACACTTCTCTCCCAAGCATCACTCCCCCTCTCATTTTGGGATGATGTTTTTCAAATCGCAACATATTTAATCAATTCACTCCCCACACCTGTTCTCAAACACAAATCCCAATATTTCATGGTTTATCATAAACCACCTGATTACACATTTCTTAAAATTTTTGGATGCTTATGTTGGCCAAATTTGTGACCCTACAATTGCCATAAGTTGCATTTTCGATCCATTCCTTACATATTCCTTAGTTAC